>NC_036246.1:32804942-32829984 GCF_002742605.1 Olea europaea var. sylvestris | reverse complement strand
TCAGTCCATCTTCTTATTACTGAATGATAATTAAGGGCCATTTGAAATAGTTTTTACTTTTATTTTTGTATCTTGTAGAACAGTTGTTAGAAAAAACTACCTTAATTTTTGTTTAAAAAATAATATTTAAAAACACTTTCCATTTCGAAAGTGTTTTTTAAAAAAGTCATATCAAACCAATTTTCTCTAAAAGATATTATAACTACCAAAAACACTTTAATAAAATTAGACAAATAGATTCAAAAGCAACTTTTGAATTTCAAATATCCTTTTGACTTTTCAAAATCATGTCAAACGATTCTACTTCTAGTCATAATGAAAAAATAAAAATAAATAATATAAACAAACCAAAAATTAATTAAAATAAAATAAGTAAGTATAGCTATCACTTTCTAACCGACGTGTGGTAAAATATATTTCGCTGTTTCTACGTACAGGCATCAGCTAGTTATGATTGGGAGAAGCAATAAAAAATAGGCTTTGCTCTCCTAATTTATGAGGTTTACTGTTTTTGGCCCTTTTTTTATGACCGACAACTTTATCTTCTATCGATTTAGTATTTAATTAACGGAAAGACGCACAAAACAAGTTTAAGTATCCGTTTTGGTTGGTAAAATATGTCTATGAAAAAAAAATAATAATAAATAAATAAAATAAAATAAGTGTATGTTGAAGTGAAAGGAGCTAATGATTTCAACCTTACAAATTCCAACAGAATTTGTTATGTAAAACGTCACATTTCATGCACAACTCAGGGTCTGTCGATCATGAATTCTATCAACTAACATCATGGTTGATGCCCTCTATTTTGCATGGAAATGATTTTTTTATTATTATTTTTTTTCTTGTTTGATTGGCCAAATTTTCCCTAGAATTGATTTTCTAGGTGCAACCCATTTTTGCAACATTTTCCACCTTTTAAAAAAAAATGTTTTTCCATGGATTTAGTGGGTTTTTTTTTTTTTTTTTTCCTTTTAATTTTATTTTGGCAATATCTCTTTTAACTTATATACGAGCTATAATTCTTCACAAACGTTGCTTAATATAAAATGTTATATGGTCACCAATAAATCAAACTATTAAACATTGATATATACATTTGCAGTTCCATGACATATAAAGATTTTAACTTTACTTCAAATTCATGGAGAAAATAACATATGAACAAATTTCCAAGAAGTGTAGAAAAATAAATTTTTTAAATGAGCTAGAAATTATTAAAAAGATCATCATTGATGATACAATAATCATACGTTCATTCCAGGTAAACTCAACTGATGAATTTGATAAATGATAACTGTTTAATAAATATTCAAACTTTGGAATCTCAAAACCTGCATCCAAAATACGCAAAAATTTCCATCAAATAATTATCCATAACAAAATTAAGTTCTAACCACATAATTTCCTAATAAAAATACTTCAAAACCACATGCACAAGAGTTATAAACTTAACCCATCGACTAATTGCAACTTCAAAGTGAAATACTCAAAATTGAAGAAATTACACCTGTAGAACAGCATGAAGCTAAAATTGAAAACAAATTTTGACGCAGCATTTCACAATTAAAAAAGGTAGAATAAAGTTTTCCAAGAAAATTACTTTATTTTATAAGAATGGTGCAAAACACAGAAGCATGGAAGATCGCAAATATTCCACTTTGATCCCCAGTTCCTCCATCCGAGCTCACAAACTTACTGCATGTTAGAGCTACGTCGTTTGGTGCGCATGATGATGTTATAGCATCAATTAGTTGACCAAGTGCTTTACCCAATTCGAATGGACAAGGCTAAGTGTTATATAGGCTCATGTTTGATCTAGTTAAAAATATTTCTAAAATTTAATCATTAATTAACTCTACATTTTATGATATCTACAATTTTTATTTATTTTATCAAAATTTATTAGAATTTTAATTTCTAACATAACTAAAGAGGAGCTAAAGGGTCACGAAGTTGATACTTGTGTATGAAGGTTGAACAATAGGCATAGTAATGACAACTAAAGAAAAGGTAAAGGGCTTGGATACACCTCCGTAAAAAAATACACTTTTGCCTCTTGTTCATAACTAGTTGACAAGAAATCCACAGAAATTTGAATTTTTTAGAAATCATGTCCTATTCACGTGACAAAGGCGTGGAGCAGCAAGTCAGCAGTAGAGTTGTTTGACTTTGAATTAGCTTTATATCCCAAATGAAAACAAAGCAAGGCAGAGATGTAGAAGATATAAAGCAAAAGTCCCACCTTATTTTCCCCGTCGATTTCACTCGCATTGTGGTAGTGAAATTGAAATCCGGTTAAGGCGAAATCCCTCGATGCACAACTGCTCTTCGCAAGTCGTTCTCCCAAATCGAAGCCCCGACTCCCCAACCGTGAAGATTGTGATGCCCAGCTCCGACAATGGCCAAATCTTCATTTCCCCCACACCAAAAAACACAGTGGAACCAAACTCAGGTGGTTGTCATTGTGTTTCAGATAGAACTCGTTTTTTTAGAACTTCGTTGAAAATGCACAGTGTCAATATCTTTTGCTAGAAGGTTGTGATTCGGATTCCATGCTGTGTAAATGTTGCTTGTTGGCACAAGTGAATATTTGATGCTTCTTCAAGATGATAGTGTACTTTTTATAGTTGTTCCTCCAAGGTTGAATTCAATGAAACATGAATTGTGGCAATTGGAATGTATTATCCAAATCGGATATGATTAGGCGTTTGCGTGGGTTGGGTTGGGTCGGGTCGGGTCGGGTCGGTTTTTTCCCCAACCCAACTTGATTGGTTTGGTCGAAATTTAACCCAACCCAACCCGTGTCAAGGTTGAAACCCAACCCAACCCAACCCAATCAAGTATCGGTCGGGTTGGGTTGGGTTGATTGGTTTGGGACAACTTATCAATAAAGCTTAAACAAGTGCATTCGTAAGTAAATAAGAAAGCTTTAACTTGTCCATTTAAGGATTGGCAAGAACTTGTCCATTTTTTACGGTAAGGTATAGTACCAATTAATCAAAACCAAAGCCTCATCAATCTCACTCAATCTTTCAACAATAAATAGGACACTACACTAATTATCCATAAAAGAACAAGCAACAGAATCACAAATCACAAATAACAGCATTTAATGGAATTTGATTTGTCTTTCCATTAATCAAAATCAAACTGGTAGAAATAAGATTACCAACATGGATTGATCATGGGCTAAATAAGGAATTAAAACAGGGGCTAAATAAGAAATATATTACTAATCCATGATTAAATTCATAATCCATCTCAGATAAACGAGCCATTGAAGATGAACAAACCCAATATTATCTTTCAAATGCAACAACAAAGATCAAAATATATAATTAAGTGAATATTAAAAATAAAAAAAAAACTAAGAAATACATGACTCACATTACCAGAAGAAGCAACCTTAAGCCCTTACTCGACTTCCTTTGTTTGCGAGTCCCTAGCATAGCCTTGAACCCAAAAACCGAGAATACATTTTCACCAAACAAAGCCAAATAAGAAGATTTCACCACTGAATCATAGTACTCTTGAAAGGGTTCAAAAGATGGGAAAAAATTCATCAAATTGTGACTTACAAAACCTGAAAAATGAAGAGTGAAATAATATACCCATCTTGTGGATTTCCAAGAGTTGGACGTCGAGTGACCGGCTTGGGGCAGTCGGAAAAAAGGGTGTTGTTGTCGACGATTTGAGTGGGAGCAAGAGAGAGGGAACGAGAGAATTTAGGGATTTTTGTAGTGAGTGAGAAACTTACTCATTTAGGGCTTTTAAGTGGTGTTTCACTATTTCTTTCTTTCTTTCTTTTTTCTTTAAATGTTGGTGGGTCAGGTTGGGCGGTTTCCCTTGTCAACCCACAACCCGACCCGATTAGGTAACCCATGGACCAAATAAATAAATAAATAAATAAATAAATAAATAAATAAAATTAACCCAACCCGATCGGTTTGGGTTGGGTCGGGCGATTTAATCGAGTTGGGCGGGTTTTTGCCCACTCCTATATATGATTTTTGAAATCTGAATTGTGTGTAATTACAATCCAGCTTAATTACATATAGTGAATACACTGGACTTCATACTAATTTACAATTTGCTGTAATGATTTGTGTGTGTAATTAAACTGCACTTTATTACCCAGTTTTCACATGTTTTTTTCTCTCAACGTCTCCAAGATGGTGTTTTTTCTTATTCCTTAAAATTAATGAATTTATTGGGTAACTATATATCTCTGTATTTCTAATTTCTCCGAAGAACATTACGATTATAAAAAAACCCAAAACACATATCGATAAACAAATGTGCAGAGGATGTGATAAAAATAACAATCTTCACTCGCAAAATGGGTAAGAGATAAGGTTTGAAGACGTAGGCCTTTTGCTGGAACGGTTGAATGACGGTAGCCGGAGAGATTTACTACCGCGGCCGCAAAATGGGTAGGAGATAAGGGTTTATGCAAGGGTAATAGTTGAGTTGAAAAGCTTGGGCTTATTCGTGGTTTAATAGAACGAAATTGCGGGAGACGAAAAGCATAGTCGGCGGTGAAATCTTCATGGGTTTCTTTCTCTGTTCAGCAGGGAGTATTTTGTGGGGTGGGAGAATGAGTTTTGGTGAAAGACGGGGTTTCCATATGGGACAATTGGTCTCTGACTTTTCTATTTTTTTTATTTTTTTATTACTGCCAGTTCATTTGGAAATTTTCTGTGAACAAAAATTTGTACACATAGCAGAATTGAAAGAAATATATTCATAGCATCAAAATCTATGCTTATCACCTTTCCATTAGATTCAAACCTTCAAGTTAGGGATGAACAGAAATGCTACAAAATCATGGGGATTCACATGTCCCAATAAACATTTTTATTTGAGCCAAATCAAATGATATCGAAAATTATTGACTTATATTTATTTAACTAAAAGTATTGAGCCAAATTTGTATAGGGTTATTTAAGTCTTTGTACATTTCATTCCTTGTTAATTCTGTTAGGTTGGTTAGCTGAGTTGTATATAAATACTCACCTGTATCACGCCATTTACTTTGATCTGAATGAAAGATTTTTTTTCCCGCCATTCTCATCTCTTCTCTATCAACTCTCTTGTTGCCAATTCTTCATGGTATCAGAGCATTGAAGTTTTTCGACAATGGCGAGAGAGTCTAACGATAAAGTAGAGGTTCAAAATCAATCAGATCACACTGATATATCGGTTAAGTCTTCTACGAGAGACGTGGTTGCTGGAGATGCTGTCTCTCTTGCTAATCGGTTGATAAGCGATCCTAACAATCCTTATACCTCCACTATGGTGATAATACAGGGATGCAGCTCATATCTTTTATGCTATCTGAAGACAATTACACCACATGGAGTCGTGCAATTACCATGGCTCGTAGTGTCAAAAACAAGGAATGATTCATTGATGGATCGATTGTTAAACCTGTCGTGAATGATCTACTTTATGGAGCTTGGAGGCGATGCAATCACATAGTTTCTTCTTGGATTATTAATTCTATTCCAAAGGAACTTTATCCAAGCGTGATGCATAAAGATTCTACACGACAGATCTGGATCGAGCTTAGGGATCAATACAGTCAAGGTAATAGAACTCGGATCTATGAAATAAACAAGCTAATTACATCAATTTCTAAAGACAATAATTCTGTCAATTCCTACTTTAATCGATTTAAAGGTCTATGGGAGGAATTAGACAATTATTGACTAGATTTAAATATTGCTGATTATAAATCTGAAGATCAAGTTATGTAATTTTTAATGGGTTTAGATGATCAATTTTCCAATGCGAGAAGCTAGATTTTACTAATGGATCCATTGCCCTCATTGAACAAGGTCTTTGCCTTAATATTGCAAGATGAAAGACAAAAAGGAGTTGTGGCAAAAAGGCAACATAATTTTGAAGTAGCAACTCTTGCTAGCAAGGCAGTCTTGAGTTCATATAGCAATCAGAGATATAACGTATCTAATCAAACACAGAGAAAGGATAGGCCTATATGTAGCTATTGCGGAATGCTAGGCCATCTCAGAAGGAAATGTTACAAATTGATTGGATATCCACCTGGACATAAACTTGCTAAAGGGAAAACCTCAGTTGCTAATGCTATAGCTCAGCTCAAGACTCATAGGCTAACAGTTTGGAGGTGATTAATTCTTTGTCCAACATCACTATCACGCCACGTCAATGCCAGCAGATTATAGCTATGCTTGCTCCACAGCTGCAAGAACAACTTACCACTGGAAATAAACAAACTTAGGAGATTGTGTATTCATCCACCCAAGTACCTGATGCCTTTGCATTTTCAAGTAATTGTGTATGCCCTACAATTCCAAGTAAGTGGATCATAGACATGGGGGCCTCAGAACACATGGTTTGTTCTATTAGCCAGTTGACCACTATAACCAACTACATTAAGGCTTCAGTAAAGTTACCTAATGGTGATACTGCACAAGTCACACATATTGGGATCGTACATTAACCTTGACAATGTTTTAGTGGTGCCATGTTTCAAGTTCAATCAAATTTCTGCCAGTAATCTTGTTCTCAAGCATAAATGTTTGCTATTTTTCTTACATCAGTTCTGCTTTATTCAGGATCTTTTGACATGGAGGACGATTGGGGTAAGCAAGCTTGAAGGTGGTTTATACCATTTCCAACCTTCTGATCACCGGCTCAATGGGCAATCTTCTGTTATTCCCCAAACAAAGTCTATCTTTCATAACAATGTAATTCCTTCAAGTAAAATTCATGTTCCTAGTTTATGTTTGGATTGTAATAATTCAAATTCTGCCATTTGTAATTCTATAAGCAAATCTAGTGTTCACATTGACATAGATATATGGCATTGTCGATTGGGACATATTCCCCCTTCTAAACTGTCATTGTTACATAAAATTGTGCCTACAATTACATTTGATCAACACTTGCATTATACCATTTGTCCTATGGCCAAACAACACAAGTTATCTTTTCCTAGCAGTGAAACCAAAAGTTCAAAAATATTCGATCTCATTCATTGTGATATCTAGGGGCCACACTATGTCCTTGCATTAGATGGTTCAAAATATTTGCTAACCATTATTAACGATTATAGTCGTATGACTTGAACATATCTCATGAGGGATAAATCTCAAACTAGGCCCATCATTCAATCATTTTACAACCTGATTCAAACACACTTCCAATGCAATCTAAAAACCTTAAGATCTGACAATGGGTTGGAATTTCACATGGATGTTTTGTATCACTCCAAAGGAATCTTGCATCAGGTAAACTGTGTTGAGACACCCCAGCAAAACGGGGTTGTTGAACACAAGCACCAACACATCCTTAATGTAGCCCGAGCTATAAAATTTCAGGCCAATCTTCCTCATCAATTCTGGGGGGATTGCATATTAACAGCTACACATCTCATAAATCGAACTCCTACCATCACCTTTGGAAATAAATCTCCTTTTGAAATGTCATACCAGGAATAACCATCTTATACTCTTCTGAGAGTATTTGGATGTCTTTGTTATATATCCACCCTAAAAAGAAACTGGACAACATTTGACCCAAGAGCCAAGCATGTATATTTTTCGGGTATCCCCATGGCATGAAAGCTTATAAATTGTACGATCTTCAATCTCACTCCATTCTTGTTTCAAGAAATGTTGTATTCCATGAGAATATATTCTCATTTCATCATCCTAATCTTCTTAAGTCATTATCAAATTCTACTCATTCATCTCAGGCTCAGGCTGATTAGTTTCTCTTTCAACCACAATCTTTGCTTCAAGATGAGATCTCATCTTTCATGCTTATTCTTGATATTTCTTCCTTTGAACATTCCCCAAAAATTATTTCTCCCAACTTAGCTACTCCTTCATCAGAATTTTCATCCAGTCCAAATATTCACTCCGACTCTCATTCTCATGTAATGTCCCCTTCGCCACTTATCCGTGCTCTTTGCAAATCTAACAGATCTAGGCGACCTCTTTCCTATCTTCATGATTATCATTGCAGTTTGGTGTCTTAGAGGCCTTATCCCCAATCTGATTCTTTGGAAAATGGTCTTGCGTCTGCAAAGCAGTATCCCATTTTAGATTACCTGAGCTACACCATGTTGTCCACCTCTCAAAGAAATTATGCACTTGATCTTTCCACCATCTACGAACCTCAATCTTATGTTGAAGCATCTCAACATTAGGACTGGCACAACGGAACTTGTAAAAATTAAAAGTTAAATTACACAATAAATATATAAAAGCTATACAAAAGAAAAAAGAACGAAACTTGTAAAAATTAGAATCAACAAAAAATGATAATTGAAATAAAACATTCCCCGGCAACGGCGTCAAAAACTTGTTCGCTAAAATACTACCGCAAGTGTACGAGTTGCGTTCAAGTAATAAAGTGGACATTTTAAGTCCGAATTGTCGATCCCTCAAAGAATGTTTACTTTAAATTACACAATTTTAATCAATTTAATTCTAACAATGAAAATAAACAAATACACAATAAAGAGTTGATTTTAGAAACTAATGAAAAAACTACGAACTAAGAAAATATGGAACTCTTGGGAATTTTGGAGGAAAACGTGGTTAGGATTCATGGTTTTGCTTAACCGTCGCCTAATTAGTTTCTCCACATGCCAATTAACGAATTACTCATTTACGATGTTAGACCCGATTTTCCAATTTTAACTAATTACCTCTCTCGAGTGAAATTAACCCTAATTGATTGGTTTAACATACTATATCTCTATATCGATTACAACCAAACAACCGCATTAAATTGTTATGAAAATAGCTCATTGGATCACCTGGGGCTAAATGTATATATCTATTCTCTACACAAACCTAGGGTTTCTACCGTTTGATCTAAAATGCACAATCTTCTCTCGAATGATGTACAAATCACGAAACACATTCATTCATTGGCCACATAAATGAAAATGCAATAAATACAATAATAGAAACACATGAAATAAGCAACTTAACATTAAAGAGCAAATATTAAAAATCAATTAAAACTAGATTAAACTAACATTATAAATCCCAATTCAATTAACTAGCCCATTTTATACATATGATGGAAGAGAGAATATTTATAGCAATGCATTACAAATATGACAAAATAATGGAGAAAATATAAGTTTATAGATAAAACCCCATTTTTGTAGCTTGAACTTGATTTCCCCAAGATTTCTCCACCTTAATGTATTCTCCTTTGTGTGCTCCTTGATTTAATCCCCAAAATATTGAGTAAAATGAAAATAAAAAAAAATGAAAAGAAAATGAAAAAAATAAATAAAAAGAAAATGAAAAAAAAATAAAAAGAAAGAAAGAAGCAGACGGCGGAACCCAGAAAGATCAGCTGCTGGTTTTTATATTAAAACCTAAGGAAAATTGCAGCCTTGGTCCCTGAAGTTTCAAAAGTAAGACAAAATGGTCCCACTCATTTTTTCTTTTAAAATGGGCACCGCGGTGCCTGGTTCTCTGCCCAAAACCAGAAAATGATTTTCTTTTTGCAGCCAAGTTTCAAATATTGCATGATAGTCCATCAACTTTGATTTTGTACAATTTGGTCCTCGAATTTTGATTTCTATTTCGATTTTGCCCTCCATAAATTTCATCCCATATCCTCCACTTTTTGACTTGTTTGCCTTGGCCTCCAACTTCACAATTTCGCACAATTTTAGTCATTTTCCCTCATTTTTCCTCATTTTGCCTTGTTCTCTTTCCTTTGGATGATTTTTATCTACAAAAACAAATATTACTTAACTATGAGTAGAATTCCATTCTTTTCATCAATAATTATATCAAATTAAGTGCCCAATAAATATGCAAAAACACACTTATCACACCTCCAAATTTAAATTCTTGCTCGTCTCGAGCAAGATTATCTACCACACAATCAAATAAACGTGATAATGATCAACACACTAAATAGCTTTCCAAAAATATCAAATAGTGTAAAATTGTATAATCAATTCACAAATATGCTCCAAATAATGCTAACAAAAATAATTTAAGCTTATCCAATGTTCGATCGGTGTGTGCGTGTAAAGTCACTTTCAATCATCATCTAAATTAGGAAAAATTTGTCAAGACAGAAAAATCTTCAAATTGGCTCCAACCCGACCCTTTGTGGTCAAATATTTTCTTTCCCACTCGTGAAATTTACACTCCTCAAACAGATATTCATTTCTTTCCCCGAGGTATAAATCTAAGGTTGCTCTCAATTCACTCATTTCTTTTCCTGCTCTAGTTTGTTTGGGTCTAACCAGTAATATCAATCTCTAGTCATGTGATGATTCTCTACTAATGAGTGCTTTCACATTCAAGTTTATACTAAGCAATTCAAACCACTAGTTATCTAAGCCCAAATATCAATAACAATTTTTTTTTTCTCTTTTTTTCTTTTTTCCTTTTAGCCGAATCCCATGTTTTACCTCACTCCCTTAAATTTTCTTCTTGACTCTTATACCGAGTTTTAGGTCGATAACTCCCCAATTGTTTAGGCCAAAGGGTACCGGGTTTCAAAATACCCCTATGGACTTAATAACTCGAGTTAAAAAGGTTACGAAGTGAGGCCCAAGATTCAACAAGTACAATAACTTCCTTTTTTTTTAATCCCAACAAAAATGGGGCTTAGATCCCTAGCATACGGTCATTACCTAGCTTATACTTAGCAAAAGACACTCCACACAAATATTTTCAACATGTACGGACTCATACACTTCTAGATAATCTCCTTTACCGGCTCGACCACCCCAAACTTATCTCCCAATGTGGTAAAGTGAAAGAAAAGATAATATGGATTGATAAAAATTTCCAAACAACTCACAAGTCACAACCTAGTTTAACCAATTCAAAAATATATCCTTCAATCAAAAACTTTTCACATCTAGATAACAATTAATCATGACTATTGTGCCCAAAGTAATTCAAAATCTCACAATAAATAAGCAATTTTTTTGAAAAAATTACATACAAATAGCATATTTGGTCATGTATGCATAACTCATGAATTAATAACAATTTCAAACATCAAAACCATGCAAAGCCGGCAAGGCTATCTAACATATCAATACAATATCACCAATTCAAGCACAATCACCCCCAAACTTAAACCACACATTGTCCTCAATGTGTAAAGAACAAGATAAAGAGGAGAGGGATAACGAAACTTCCCCGATTAGGTGTTTGTTGAAGGATGTTGTAGATGAATTTTTGGTTTATGACTTAGTGGACCATGCACTTGTTGAGATCTATGGGTGGCTAGGACTTCAAAAATTTTGACCTACAAAAGCATTGTATTAATTCAAAATGTAATAACAAAAGTATTAATCACAAGTAACATAAACAAAAGTGTAAGTATAAGAAAGTTGGGTTGCCTCCCAACAAGCGCTTGGTTATAGTCCCTAGCTCGACTATAGGCCTTGTTCACTCCAAATTGGCAAGAGGAATGGAGGACTTCTCCTTAGAAAAATCACCTCCAAAGTATGGTTTCAATCGTTACCTGTTAACCTTGAAGTTCCCCTTTTCCTCATGATGAAGTTCAATTGCTCCATGTGGAAAAATCTTAGCAATAGTAAAAGGACCAGACCATCTCAAGCGGAGCTTTTCGGGAAACAATCAGAGTCGAGAATTGTAGAGAAGAACTTGTTGCCCAACAAAGAACTCTCGTTTCACAATGTGTTTATCATGTCATTTCTTTGTAAATTTGAGCATTCTCATAAGAGTCAAGACGGACCACATCCAGTTCATTCAATTGGAGCAATCTTTTCTCACCTTCCAATTTCACATCAAAATTCAAAGCTTTTACTGCCCAATAAACTCGATGCTCAAGTTCTACTGGGAGGTGGCAAGCTTTCCCAAACAAAAGACGATAGGGAGACATATCAATGGGCTTTTTGAACGCAGTACAATAAGCCCATAATGTATCATCCAATTTCTTGAACCAATCTTTTCTAGAGGCACTCACCGTCAATTCAAGAATCCTCTTCAACTCCCGATTCGAAATTTCAACTTGGCCACTAGTTTGGGGATGATAGGGAGTGGCTACACGATGCTTTACTCCATTTTTGGTCAATACTCAGTCGAAGAGGCAATTACAAAAATGTTTACCTCCATCACTAATGATAGCTCGAGGGGTGTCATAGCGAGAGAAAATATTTTTCTTTAAAAAGTTTACTACCACCCGAGCATCATTAGTCGGCAAAGCCACCGCTTCTACCTACTTTGACACATAATCAACCGCTAGCAATATGTATTGATTTGAGAATGAAGGAGGAAAAGATCCCATAAAATCAATACCCCATACATAAAAAATTTCCACCTCTAATATAGAATTTAAAGGTATTTCATTTCGGTTGGAAATATTACCACAGCGTTGGCATTTGTCACACTTGGAGACAAGAGTGAGAGCATCTTTGAATAATGTGGGCCAATAAAAACCGGATTGAAGTACCTTTGATGTAGTTTTCACGGCCTCGAGGTGACCACCATAGGGTGAGGAATGACATTGTTCAAGGATTTGCTCCATTTCATCTTTCGGTACACATCTCCGAATAATTCGATTCGGACCCCGTTTGAACAACAAAGGATCGTCCCAAAAATAATACTTGATGTCGGCAAAGAACTTCTTCCTTGTTGGTAAGAGAGATCCGGGGGAATGATGCCACTAGCAAGAAAGTTCACATGGTTCGCATACCATGGTATATGGGTGGCTTGTAGAAGATGCATAATTTGCAATAGTTGTTCATCGGGAAATACCTCATTTATCTCCCCATCCACCACCTCTTTGGTTTGCTCAAGTCGAGACAGATGATCGACAACAACATTTTCAGTCCCTTTATTATCGTGAATTTCCAAGTCAAGCTCTTGTAGAAGAAGGACCCATCTAATTAATCGAGGTTTGGCATCTTTCTTTGCTAGCAAATACTTGAGGGTTGAGTGGTCCATGTAAACAATCACTTTCGATCCAATGAGGTAAGATCGAAATTTATCAAATGCAAATACCACGGCGAGCGGCTAGCATAGTAAATACATGCAAGATTTTATTTCTCCTTTGCCCCAAAATTGCTCCAACGGCATAATCGCTTGCATCGCACATAAGCTCAAATGGTAAATTCCAATCCGGAGCTATAATTATAGGAGTCGTGATGAGTTTCTCTTTAAGAGTGTTAAAAGCATAAAGGCACTCTTGAGAGAAATCAAATGGAGTGTTCTTCTCAAGTAAGGAGCAAAGTGGCTTTGTAATCTTCGAGAAGTCATTGATAAACCTCCTATAAAATCCGACATGTCCCAAAAAACTCCTTATCCCTTTCACCGAGGTAGATGAAGGTAATTTCTCAATGACTTGGATTTTTGCCTTGTCAACCTCTATCCCTTTACGTGAAATCCGATGGCCGATAACTATGCCTTCCTAGACCATGAAATGACATTTTTCCCAATTAAGTACTAAATTTGTCTCCTCACATCTTTTCAACACCATCTCTAAATTGTTCAAACATCCGTCAAATGAGGCCCCAAATATCGAGAAGTCATCCATAAAAACCTCAATACATTTCTCCACCATGTCAGAGAATATAGCCATCATACACCTTTGGAAAGTGCGGAGTGTGTTGCAAAGGTCAAAGGGCATCCTTCTATATACAACTGTACCATATGGGCATGTGAATGTAGTTTTCTCTTGATCCTCTGAGGTTATAGGAATTTGATTATAGCCTGAATACCCATCCAAAAAATAATAATGAGAATACCCCACTAACCGCTCAAGCATTTGATCAATAAAAGGAAGAGGAAAGTGATCTTCCTTGTAGTCTTGTTAAGCTCGCGGTAATCTATGCATACCCTCCAACCGTTCATGGGTCTAGTAGGTGTAAGCTCATTATCCTCATTTTCCACAACCATGACACCTCTTTTCTTTGGCACCACTTGAACGGGGCTCACCCATGCACTATCTGAAATCGGATAAATAATGCCCGCATCAAGCCACTTTACCACCTCGGCTCTTACCACTTCTTTCATGTTGGGGTTCAACCGCCTTTGATGCTCCACTGATGGTTTGAAATGATCCTCCATAAGGATTTTGTGCATGCATAATGAATGACTAATTCCCTTAATGTTTGCAATAGTCCGACCAATGGCTCCCTTGTGCTCCCTTAACACCCGAAGTAACTTATCTTCCTCCAATTCATTTAAGGAATTAGCAATGATAACCAGAAGTATAGATGACTCTTCCGAATAAGCATACCTCAAATGAGATGGAAGAGGCTTCAAATCAAGTATAGGAGCCTGCTGAAGAGATGGCAGTGGTGGTGAAGAGCTCTTTTCCAAGTCCTCATAATTTGGTGCTCTCTTATAAGACCGAGAAGGTGTAGACTCCAAATAGTGTACCATATACTCAACTTCAGGATCTTCCTCTTTGATAGCCGAATGACAGACAAGACATGTTTCTAGAGGATCCTTAGAAAGCCTGTAAAAAAACTCGGCAACCACATGATTAACAACATCTACTCGAAGGCATGAATCAGATTCCAATGGATACTTGATGGCCTTCAGGATATTGAATGTAACTTTTTCATCTTTTAATCTTAGAATGAGCTACCCCTCTTGCACATCAATCAAAGCTCGATCGATGGCAAGAAACAGTCGTCCTAAAATGATAGGGATGTCATGATCCTCTTCCATGCCGAGAATTATGAAATCGGCTGGAAATATGAATTTGTCCACCTTAACCAATACATCCTCAATGACACCCCGAGGATATTTAATTGATCGATCAGCCAATTGTAATGATACAGTGGTGGCCTTGGCTTTTCCCAATCCCAGCTTTCTGAAAATAGACAAAGGCATCAAATTAATACTGGCACCAAGATCACATAAAGCTTTACTAAAATTTAAATCTCCAATAGTGCATGGAATAGTAAAACTCCCTGAATCTTTGATTTTCGGTGGTAACTTCTTTTGAAGGATAGCACTATACTCTTCCGTTAGCATTACTGTCTCATGTTCTTCGAGTTTCCTTTTGTTTGAAAGAATGTCCTTCATAAATTTGGCATAACTCGGCATTTGAGCTAATGCATCGGCAAACGGAATGTTTATGTGTAGCTTCTTGAATACCTCCAAAAATTTTCCAAATTGAGCATCCAATTTTTGTTTGTGAAGCCTTTGTGGGAAGGGAATAGGATGCACATAGGTTTTGACCGGTATTGGAGCCTTTGTTGTTGATGGCTCCGGTTCTTCTTCAATTAGTGTCTCATCCTTTGGATCAGGTTCTTGCATAATCCTTTCTTCTTCAATGGGTGCCTTGTCGGTTTGACCCTTAGGGCGTGTCACTGTGATTTTGGGCAATTGAACCCCACTTCTAGTGGTAATAGCTTGTACATTCTCCCTTGGATTTGTTTCGGTGTTGCTAGGCAATGCCCCTTGTTGTCTTTCGAAGATAAGCTTGGCAATTTGACCCACTTGACGTTCCAAATTTTTCAAAGAGGCATCACTGTGTTCTTGATATTGCAATTGATGGTTTGCCAACTTAGCAATGGCCTCTTCCCAACCCTCCTTTTTCTCTTGTGGCCTTGGGTTGAGTACATTTTGATTATTTCCATAAGAAAAATTCGGATGATTTCACCAACCGGGGTTATAAGTTTGCTAATAAGGGTTGTACCCTTGGCGTTGAAAGTTTTAAGTATATGTCACTTGCTCAGTAGATGCTGAACCACTACCTATTAATGGACAACTCGGGCTTGGGTGATTTGCTCCGCAAATATCACAAATAGGCGGAGATTGTACCATATGAGCGGAATGAGAGCTCGAGGTAGATGTAGAAAGTCCTTCTACCTTCTTTGCTAGTGAGTCAATCTTTGCTAGAACCATTGAGAAAGCTTCACCATCTTGAACTCCACCAACCTCATTGTGAACCTCTATCCGGCCACATAGCACTTTGTTCACTCATGACCTCAAATAGATCATATGCTTCCCAAATACTCTTCTTCTTAATTGAGCCATTAGATGATGAATCCACATTTGAACGGCAATGAGTCAACCCGGCATAAAAATAATTCACTTGTTGCACCATTGTGATTCCATGATTTGGACATTTTCGAAGCATATCCTTGAACCTCTCCCAAGCCTCGTGAAAGCTCTCAAATTTGGATTGTTGGAAAGTGGTTATGTCATGCTTGAGTTTGACTGCTCGGGCGGGTGGAAAGAATTTGGTTGTGAATTTTTGAATAAATTCCAACCAACTATTTATACTTCCAGGCGGTAGAGTCTCAAGCCATTCCCTTGCCTTATCCTTCAATGTGTGAACAAATAACCTCATCCGGATCGCCTCCACATTTACACCTTCATATTTAAAATTTCCAACATTCTCTATGAATCGTGCAACATGTGAGTGAGGATTCTCATCAATCCTTCCATAGAATGGAATGGTATTGGAGAACAAACTAATAACATCTGGATCAAGTTGAAAGTTTGGATGTCCATATGGAGGGTAGACAATACTTGATTCATTCTCTACTACAGGTGGGTTCATGAAGTCCCTAGATAGCATATCTTCTTCATTTACAATAGGCTCTTGAGCTCTACCCGTTTGGTTACCAAAACCCGGTGGAATGCCACCTCGAGGAATATTTTCTGGTTGAGCATTATGTTCCAAATTACTCCCTTGGTGTGTCATCTCAGTCAATTGTTGCCTTCTCAATTCCCTTTGTTCCCGTCGCCTTCTTCGAATTTTTTTTTCAATATCCGGATCAAACTCGAAAAGATCAAAACTTCTCGAACGAAGCATGCACCACCAAAGACCTAAGGAAATCTAAATTAAAAGTTAATTATACAATAAATACATAAAAGCTATGCAAAAGAAAAAAGAACGAAACTTGTAAAAATTAGAATCAACAAAAGATGATAATTGAAATAAAACATTCCCCGGCAATGGTGCCAAAAACTTGTTCGCTAAAATACTATCGCAAGTGAACGGGTCGCGTTCAAGTAATAAAGTAGACCTTTTAAATCCGGATTGTCGATCCCTCGAGGAATGTTTACTTTAAATTACACAACTTTAATCAATTTAATTCTAACAATGAAAATAAACAAATACACAATAAAGAGTTGATTTTAGAAACTAAGGAAAAAACTACAAACTAAGAAAATATGGAAATCTTGGGAATTTTGGACGAAAACGTGGTTGGGATTCATGGTTTCGCTTAACCGTCGCCTAATTAGTTTCTCCACATGCCAATTAACAAATTACTCATTTACGATGTTAGACCCGATTTTTCAATTTTAACTAATTACCTCTCTCGAGTGAAATTAATCCTAATTAATTGGTTTAATCTACTATATCTCTATGTCGATTACAACCAAACAACCGCATTAAATTGTTATGAAAATAGCTCATTGGATCACCTAGGGTTAAATGTATATATCTATCCTCTACACAAACCTAGGGTTTCTACCATTTGGTTTAAAATGCACAATCTTTTCTCGAAAGATGTACAAATCACGAAACACATTCATTCATTGGCCACATAAATGAAAATGCAATAAATACAATAATAGAAACACATGAAATAAGCAACTTAATATTAAAGAGCAAATATTGAAAATCAATTAAAACTAGGTTAAACTAACACCATAAATCGCAACTCAATTAACTAGCCCATTTTATAAATATGATGGAAAAGAGAATGTTTATAGCAATGCATTACAAATATGGCAAAATAATGGAGAAAATACAAGTTTATAGATAAAACCCCATTTTTGTAGCTTAAACTTGATTTCCCCAAGATTTCTCCACCTTAATGTATTCTCCTTTATTGTGCTCCTTGATTTAATCCTCAAAATGTTGAGTAAACTGAAAATAAAAAGAAAAGAACAGAAAATGAAAAAAAAAAAAAAAGAAAAAGAAAGAAAGAAGCAGAAGGCGGAACCTAGAAAGATCAGCTGCTGGTTTTTATATTAAAACCTAAGGAAAATTGGAGCCTTGGTCCTTGAAGTTTCAAAAGTAAGACAAAATCGTCCCCACTCGTTTTTTCTTTTAAAATGGGCGCCGCGGTGCCTGGTTTTCTGCCCAAAACCAGAAAATGGTTTTCTTTTTGCAGCCAAGTTTCAAATATTGCATGCTAGTCCCTCAACTTTGATTTTGCACAATTTGGTCCTCAAATTTCAACTTCCATTTCGATTTTGCCCTCCATAAATTTCATCACATATCCTCCACTTTTTGACTTGTTTACCTTGGCCTCCAACTTCAAAATTTTAGTCCTTTTTCCTCATTTTTCCTCCTTTTGCCTTGTTCTCTTTCCTTTGGGTGATTTTTACCTACCAAAGCAAATTTTATTTAGCTATGAGTAGAATTTCATTCTTTTGATCAATAATTATATTAAATTAAGTGCCCAATAAGTGTGCAAAAACACACTTATTAGGCGCGTTTGATTGCAAGTATGAAATTTGTATGGAAAGAAAATAAATTCTAAGTAATTCAATTGCTTAGAATTTATTTGCATGAATATTGTCAATTAAATATGTTTGATTGATTTAATTTTTAACTTAGAAAATATTATACTTATTTGATTTTTATTGATAGGTAGATGAGAAAGAGAGTGGATATATGAGAAAGAGAAAGATAGAGTGAATTCTCTGAAAAATGAAATCTTACTCTCTCTAAAGAAAATATTTTCCTTAATTTAGAGGAAAATATGGTCACGTGACAAAAAAATAGGAAAATATTTTCATGGAAAAAAATGTTAGTCAAACAGCACAAAAGTAGAAATTTGGGTAAAAAAAAATATAATTTTCATGGAAAATATTAGTAATCAAACGGACCCTTAATGTTTTAGTTAAGTGGTTGTTCACTGTAAACTTTTCTTCAATATACCAAATAGAAATGTGGATTTCGCATCAATTTGATGAATTTTCCAAGGGAGCAGCATGAGCAAATCTTCTTCATAATCAATGTTGCTTGATTGTCTCTTTCGACGACCTTGCTTTATTTCTTTCAACTTCTCCTTAGCATTCTTCTTCGCTTTACACACTCATTTTACTTCAATTGCCTTTTGGCCTTTTGAAAGTGCTCCTAGCGTCCATGTATCAATCTTCAAGATTGCTGTCATTTCTTCATCTATGACTTCTTGCCATTTTATGCTTTGGACTGCTTCTTCAAAACCTATTGTCTCACAATCCACAAGGATACAAAAGAGCATTGATCATTCCGCTTTTCAGTTACTTCATATAGTTCTAGTAAACTACTTGTCAGTGATCTCATTGGTGATTTGCTCGAGCTTGAACCTTGGCTTGGTAAGTGTCTATGAAGGCTTGCTTGTGGTAATTGAGGTGGAGCTAGACTGAGGTGGAGCTATGTCCTCTTGTATTTCTTATCTGGCTTCCTCTACTTCCCTTTTTTGTCCCTCTTTGATAATTCGAGGAAAATCATATTCATCTTCTCGAGTGTCCTATCTCGATGAATCTTCTTCATTATACTCAATCTCAACTAGTGATGACCTTTTTGGTGGTTGGATTATAGACCTTGTAACCTTTAGATCATGAATCATAGCCAATAAGGAGGTTTCACTTTTATCATCGAGGATGGATGTCCTTCGGTCAAGCATATGAGTATAGATAATGCTTTTGAAGACTTTCAAGTGTGAGATGTCGGGATTTTTCCACTACATGCTTCTTGAGGTGTCATTCAACACACACTTCTAGTTGGACATCGATTGAGCAATTAAATTGCACAATCCACCATTTAGGCCCAATATTGTTTCGATAACTTTTAGCTTTTCTGCATTCTTCAGGCCATGTTGGTTCAATTTTTCTGTTTATCAACACCATTTTGTCGAGGGAACCTTGGAATTGTTAAAGGCACATGAATTCTAATATCTTCATAAAATTTGTCAAATTCCCTTGAGGTAAATTTTCCTCCTCAAACGTATCTCATAACTTTAATTTTGAGGCCACTTCTCTTTCAATGGTGGCTTTAAATTTCTTCAAAAATACAAAACATCTCAAAATTTTCTTTCAAAAAACAAACCTATATTTTTTCTACCAAATCATCGTCAATAAATAAGAGGAAATAATTGCTCCTATCTAGAGATGGATCGACTTGACCATATCAGCATGAATGAGTTCCAGTGACTTCATTGCTTTTTGTTCAATACTCTTTCGAGAGTACTTCTCAAGTAGGCACCCTTCGCAAAATTGATTCAGTTGAATGATGAGTGGCAATCCTCTCACCATTATTTTCTTGTATAACTACTTCAAATCACAAAAAATTTAGATGCACAAACCTTAATACCATCTTCATGATGTATCTTTCTTTACACAAATCTTCAAACATTTTGTAACATAATCCCGAATATACAACAAGAACATCATATTATTTGTCATAGGTACGTTATCCATCAAATTACTTTTCTAATCTCTTAGTAAAAGGCCTTTTCTCTTTCATATGATTATCGTAGCCTTTTTTTAAGAGTTGACCAAAGCTCAAAAGATTATTCTTCATGTTAGGCACATAATAAACATTCAAAGAATTGGTGATTTCTGATCGACGAAATCTCGCAAGTGTACAATATCATAGATAAATAATAAAGTAGTACATAAAGTACCGACCCATAGAGATTATGTACTTAGTGTAGTTTCAATTAATACTAACTCTAATTGAATAGTCAAATTGTGATTTTTAAAACTAATTATCTAGATTTATTTAATTAGCAATTGAGGAAACATTTGTGAAACCAATTAAAAATATGTGATAATAATTCGATTCTGTCTTTATTTATCCTTTATATCATACAAGGTATGGCAGTATATCTCTCTCCATTGGACCTCACTACAATTATTATTCATACTATATTCCTGAAAAATTATCTCAGATATACTGAACATCATACAACAATTTAATTAATGATCAATTAATTGAAAGGCATTAAGTACTATAACAATCATCCAAGATAAATAAGAAGATAACATCACAATCATGAAGTTGATCTTGAAATATCATAATAAAGGGTTCACCTTCTTAGCGACAAGAAATTTAGCCTAGCATCACAAGATTACAAGAAATCATGTAGGATTAGTGAAACATTGTGAACCATATTTTATTCATCCCTTTCTCTACGATCTTCCATAGGTATTGTCGCCCTAGCAATGCATTAATTTCAATACTAAATTTGTTGAAGTTGCTCCATACCATTTGTTTTCTCTTTTAAAGGATATTATTGGCTTTGATACTACTTCATTAGGAAGAGGACTTGTCTGGATAGGACTTTAGGAGAACTTTGAGAGATTAAAGAGATTTAGAGAAGGAACTTGTATTATTTAGTCCCAAAATCGGCTTGTTACCAAAGACAATGGAAGAATGCTATTTGCCATCTGTTTCAAATGATCTTATGGGCTTCTTACAAAAGACAAGGGAACATTTATATATTTAGAGTTCTCTATGGACTCTTCTACATATCTCTCAACAATCAAAATAAATATGTCTTCAATTACCTACTAACATCCACTAAATATTCTCTACTATAAGATAATTCTAGATAGTGGATTATTTTGGAGCAATGAGTTATTCTAAAACATAGACTATCCTAGTTGTGGACTCATAGACTCGCTTAATTACAATAATTCACAAGTCCAAACCAAAACAATAAAATGATCTAAGGACAGGTGCTTAGTTTATGTTAAGCACCGGTGACATGATACAATATAATATGGAAAACCATAAAATAACTTATTAATAAGAGATGTCAAACATCAAAATATATTAATTCATGTGTTGCAGTACTCGATAAAATAGAAGCACAAAATAGAAGTTTGTGCATTTTATTACGCCTGCAAGCATTATATAAATAATGCATTGAAGAGTTCTCATAGAAAATGACCAAAACGGTTGTGCCATTGTTGGGTATAGGTTTTTGGACTGGCAAAGGCAAAGATGCATTTGGAAGAAGCCACATCTGACGACGGCAACTTATACAGTACTCCATCTCGATTATGTCCCTTCATTAACGGTGTCCCTGCCCTGAAAGTGTAAGAATTAATTTGAGACAAGATTATATTAATAAAATTTAGAAATAAAAATTAGGTTCTTTTACATTGAAGAGACACAGAGAACATTAGATAAAGGAAATGGACCAAATTGTTTTGGGAATCAAATGGAAGAGGCGATGTTGAAATTGCAGGAATGGATTGGTGTTCGAACTAGAGGAGACCTGAGAGTTATCCATGGTATTTGTGTGAGAAATATGTTCTCATACCATAAATGTAAGCGTAAAAAGACGTTATTTTTTTATTTTTTACTATTATTTTAAATATTTAATCATTCTAAAATTTTTAATAATTAAAATAATACATACAAACATCTAAAATTATAAAATACTATATTTACTTAATAATTCCTACAATTAATCAATTATAAAATTTTCAAGATTTCGAAATATAAAAGTTAGATTATTTTTTATAGTTTCAACTTTCAACTAGACAAATTCTACTTAACAGATTTACAAGAACTACATACATATTTTCAAAGTTTCAACAAAATGATAAGTTTCAAGATAATAATTATATAACATAAATAGAATGATAACTTAAATATTATCTAGATCTTTATTGGATAAAGTCATTTTTCACTTTTGTACAAGTAAATCATTTAAAAACTTAAAACTAAATTTAAATAAAGGCCTTTTAAGAAGGAAAAAAGATTAATTAATAAAGTCAAATAAAATATATTTTTTTTAAAATGGGAAAAAATAAAAATAAAATAATAAAGCGCACCTAGGTGTAGTCAATTTCGCAGTTGACCGCTTAATTTGTGCTTAATGCCAAGACAAAACATTTTGTCCGTACCTCATGCTTTTTAGAACACTACTTTCATTAATACACTAAACATATAAATAGAGGTATATATGTAGCCTAGCTAGGTGCGCTTCTATATATACAAGTCTATATACTGTTTGTTACATGATTACTTATATGGATAAATAAAAATATACAAGAATACTATCTCCTTAAGTTGCTGATTCATCATTTGATGTAGAATATATTGCACAAGCATTATCTTTATCAGTCTCACTTTAAAGGAATGTTTACACAAGAAAAATGGATATTTTTTGTTGTCATATTTCGTCGAGCATACCAAAAATTAGATGGAAATTGAGACTAACCTGGCTCATTAGGTTGATCTATATCAAATGTTTGCAGGTTTCCACCGGCGAGACTATTGAAATCAAACTTAAATGGCTCATTATGCTTGAATGCACCAGGCAGGCGGGCACTGTTTGTAAATTAGTTCCAGTCTGTTCATTGTAGGGTGCTGAAACATTGTCTTGGGAAAATGTATATCCCCTTAAATCAAAGACATTATTATTTTTCAGATCATAGATCCGTGGATCTTGAATTTTTTCACGGTTTTCATTGATTTTGAGATTCTTCTGCTCAAAATGTTTCATTACAACATAAACACAAATTTCTTTCCTTTCAACTTGGTAGCCTCGATCTCCGGCGACGCCACATTATTACTATTTTGATATTTCTCTTTTTTCTTGGTCTCCAACTCCCAATTAGAGCTGGGCAAAACCCAACCCAACCCGCTCAACCCGATCAGTTTGGGTTAGTTTTTTAAGTTTAATTGGGTTGGGTTGGGTTGGGTTGGGTTTCCGGTTATGATTTAAAACCCAAGCCAACCCGATTAATTAAAAAAAATAATATCAAAGATAAAAAAAAAACCTAAATAAAAAAAATAGTAAAGATATAAAAAGGACTTATAATTTATAAATGTCCATTTTTTTATATAGATTGATTCCTATAAACATAATTTACAAATGAAATGTTATTTCACAATAAAGTAAAAATTAAGAAGATGATGATGAAATGAATAAATCCCAAAAAATTGTAGTAGTAATAATAATAATAATAATAATAATAATAATAATAATAATAATAATAATAATAATAAATACTTCATAAATTTTAAACTTATTTATACATCATTTTTCAAAAAGAATTCCTTACATAGGTATTTAAAAAAAAAAAAAAAATCAGAGATTTTCAAGTAATTTCAAACCTTAAAAATTTATCTAAATTTAACAAAAAATAATCGAATCCAACTTTAATTGGATCGAAACCCAAACCGACCAACCCAACCCAAACTTGATCGGGTTGGATTGGGTTGACTTTAAATAAAATCGACCATGCTGGATTGGGTTTGGGTTGGGGAAAAATCAACCCAACCCAACCCATGCCCACCCCTACTCCCAATACGAGATATCTAAGGAAAAAAAACATTAAAATAGGTGCATTGAGATCTATTGTAAAGCATTTTGATAGACTAATAATCATATTTTCAATATATTTATCTTATTCCTTCTCAATGCAGGGTGTATAAGAATGTGCAGTTGCGTCCATTTTTTCCCTTATGGATAGAAGCTCTCTCTTAGGTACCATGGGGATGGTCACTGGGGTTTTCTAATAGCACAAAATTGTAAAGAAATTAGAAAGACAAAATTGAAGAGAAGTTCTGCAAGATTATGCAAGGAGTACATAAATACATCAATAAGATAGTTTCAAAAGTTAAATATGTAATTCAAATCTTTTTATACCTTCTTTTATCGTAAAAATGTCTTATTTGTGAGTGATTTACATTAGGATATGACTACATCAAAAATACAAGTTGGGTTAACAATTATCCTCTTTAACAAAAAAGTTGAAGTTTCTATGAAATATGAAAATATTGTAATCTAGCTAGCTAATGTGAATTAAAATTTATTACTACATTTGCAAAGTAGCAAATAATAACTTATAATGTTTAGACTGCAATAAATCAACCTGGAAATGGCTGCCTACCTGCGTTCTTGTAAGACCAGGTACATTCATGAGCTCTGGGGTGTCTTCTGGGTAACATCCTACAAAAGATAAAAGTGTACAAATATATATATATATATATATATATATATATATGTGTGTGTGTGTGTGTGTGTGTGTGTGTGTGTGTGTGTGTGTGTGTGTGCGCGCGCGCGCGAGAGAGAAAGAAAAAAAAAAAAAAAAAA
>NC_036246.1:32715641-32804873 GCF_002742605.1 Olea europaea var. sylvestris | reverse complement strand
ACTAAAAATAAAAAAAAAAAAAAAATCAATGAACTCATGTCATGAGAGATGCTCCATGCCATACTAAATATAGTTTAAAAAGCAGAACTTATGACACTGATAATAAAGTGAGTCAGATACTCAAATAAGTATAAACACATCAATCTTTAAAATGTCTTATTAAATTTTTGTAGCTTTTCTTGCCAAATAAAAAATCTCGACACCTCCCAAAAAAAGGTAAAATGTGCGAAAGCGTGATAGACATGAACAAATAATTTATACCCATCAACAAAAAATTAAGAAAAACCTATTTTCATTATTGTGAAACTCAGGGCCTAAAAAGAACAAGTCATTCCAATTATTAAATTTTTTTAGTCAAAATACACCTTTCTAAAAATATTATCTAATATGGGCATTAGTCCTTCATATCTTCATATTTTAATTCCACCTGAAGTGGGAAAAATTGACCAAGTATATCAAGAGTTCAAAGAAATTGAATTTATTTCACTTTCATGTTTGACTCACTTCAATAATATAATTTTAATAATTTTAATTTATAAATAAATAAATTTTAAGAAATAATTTTTCTACGGATAAAATTAAAAATAGAGCAAGTTACCTATTTTGATAATAACATCTATTTCATGGTCAATAAGTATTTTTAACTTATAAGTATAATTAATAAATGAAAAATACAAAAATTAAATTTTATTGAATTTTAAGATGATGATGATTATTATTATTATTATTATTATTATTATTATTATTATTATTATTATTATTATTATTATTATTATTATTATTATTATTATTATTTTGTCCCTCGCCATATTTTATATGTATGGTTAGTTTCAATAGACAATTTTCTTGCTCATAAGCCTACTAACATGGATATGCTCTCTAATGTGAAGATGTTAAAATATCAATTAATCCAATTCTATCCTCTCATTTGGATTTTATTTCTTTGAACTAATGTAGCAAAATAAGGTTGTTCTTTACCTTTCACCAACCACATTAAATTTTGAAAGTTCTATTTTGAGCAAGAGATTTGGAAGTAGGCTAATTCTAAAATTTGGACCATTTAAGAAATTAAGTTGGAAGTGCGCAAATCCTAAAGAAAGTGTATAGTGGACTAATTCTAAATTTGGGCCAAAATATAACTTTTTAAGAGAAAAGTTACAGAGCAAAATAGGATATGGGGAGAGGCTACACTAGGCTTCTCCCCATATCCACCCCCAAAGATACCATTAGTGCGGACAGTAGCACATATTGATCTCTTGCATTTTGAAGAAAGTAGTTGATTTTACAAACTAAGGTGAGGCTTTGAAGTCCCGCAAGTGTACAATATCACGATCAAGTAATAAAATAATGAACAGAGTATCGAACTCACGAAGACTACATTTTTGATCCAATTAAAATTAATAATATCCTTAATCAAATAACAAAAGTGATTTGAGTTTATCTATTCTAAATTCTAAGTTATTAATTAAGTGAGAGCAAGTAAAATTGGTTTTCAAATATGCGAGAAGCATTGCAAAGATGTCGAATCCCCTTATTACTCCATATTTAGTTCAACAATTTAAAATGACAATTTGAAATAATTCTTATTAGTCAATGTTCTTATTTTAATTAAAAGTCTCTCTCGGTAGTGATTAAATTTATTCCTACATGTGAGCTTTTTATATCTTTATGAAATATGCGAACATGTATGCAAAAAGCATTAAATGTATTAGAATATCTATAGAAACCATGTAAAACATAACAATATATCTTATCCCATATCGAACTTTACAATGTTTATTATTTTGTGCTAATTAATTGAAAAGCATGAAAAACAATAACAAACATCCAATAATTTAAAACCAAATTAAAATCAAACTAATTTATCCAAATAAAAAATATCATAATAAGGGTTCATCTCATCCTAGTAACTAAATAATTAGTCTAACATATCAAAATTATAGTAAATCAGTTTTAAATGGAAAAACATAATCCGAATTTTTGATAAATTGAGAAGATAAAGATAAATCTTGAAATCTTGAATCTTTTCAATAGTTTCTTGATGAATCTCTACCTGCATCTTTTTTTCTTTGCCCAAAAATCAAGTTTGAATCTCTAGCTTGAATTCTTGCAATTCACTCTCAATTCTTTCACAAAAATTATAAATTTTCCTCTTTTGATGAAAAATTATTGGTAAATATTAGAGTATAATATGTATATGAGGGATTGTCCAATATGTATTCTACTATTAGGTGTTTGTAGGAGTAGAAAATTGGTTAAATCCAAAAGAGTTTTATTCGAACAGGGAAATTTTCCTTTGCTTGCGCATGTTTTTTTGTCTCTACAGAGTCATCAATATTTTGGTCATGACTTTCTTTTGATATTCGCTTGAGGCAATTCAAAGTGCGTAGGAAAGTTAATTCAATGGGCTACAACTTTTCTAGAAACATAAATAATTTTTTCTTTCCAGTTGGAAGTTTACCATGCCAAAAATGGGTCTCAATTTTGGCATAAAAATTTGAAATATAACTTGTGCAATTGAAAATTAATTTGCGATAATATTTTGATCATATTCTATTTCTTTTTGACTTTTAATTGCATTCAATTGACTCCTAACAATTTTCAAAGTATCATCTTGTGCTCGAATCAACTATTGGATATCTGAAATTTGGTCTTCAAATTTTGGACTTCTTCACTTTTTGCTTCTTTCTTTTAATTCCTCCTTTAACCATTGAGGTTTACCTGTATAATATAAAATTCAACAATTTTGGATATATTTTGTTAAAAAAACTACCAAATATCGTTATTTTAGACCCCAAATGAATATGTTCATGCTTGTAATCTGAATAAGTTCATTGGATGACTCTTTAGAGATTCCAAATGAATCATTATTTTAGTATCAGTGGACTATATCTAAACGATGCTTGTGAAATTGTTTATTCTCCTTCAGATTATCATGAAATCTCGTGTGTACCGTTACACTTTGGCGGTGTTACATTGGTCTTTAATATTCAAGGGCACATGTGTAACTGTGTGGGACTTGAATCACATGAAGATTTATCAATAATCAAGAAGGGATTTCTCGCTCCCAAACAATAAGACTCTATCATGCAATTCATTGTTTTAAGTACGGACAAATGAATTCCTCTGTCAAGGTAGATTTATGATTGGAAGGGGCTTCTCAAACTTGAACTCAGCAATTCAACTACTTGAAGTGACGAAGATAGTTGGTGAAAAATGAGATTGGTACATTTTGTATATTTTAGTGGTAAATGGATTTTATTTCACGTAAAAAGATCGAGAAAGGTTTCATCATACCTCATGAGTTCCCCATAACTAGGGTTGTCTTGATACATAACTAGAAGTCAAGGACATTCAATATGCGTTAATAAATAATGTGGGTCCCAAATTTCGATTTTTAATTTCATTTGTGTATCATTGTTGGAGACTAGATACTTGGGCATTTGTTGACGATCAATGTTTAAATTTCTATGCACATAAACTCAAGTTCGAAGATAAATGATTTTTCAAACAGCTAATCTCAATCCAAATCACGTCAAACAATTGGTCCTATGAATGGGAGTTGATCTTTAAATTTCAGTTTTGCATGTTTATTTCATTACCAACCCTTGTTGTTTAGAGGTGAGAGGAGTGGTGAGAATGTGGCTTAAAGCACGAGATTCAAGAAACGTTCTAAGGCCATGAAATTCACCTTTACCATTGGAATAAAGAGAAATAATTGTTTTTGTAGTAAATTTTCAACTACCATTTTGAATTTAGCGAACATGGTTACTATATCCAATTTAAATTTATATGGAAATAGCCATAAAACTCTGTGAAATGATTATTGAAAACTACATATTATTGAAAGTCATCAAACGATTCAACACAAGATGGACCCAAAACATCATATATATTAGTCCAAACAGTGCACTAATCGTAATGTTTGAAACAGAAATGGAAGTACCACAGGTTTTCAAGATCCGTTTGGAAGAAGCCACGTGCGACGACGCTTATAAACTCCATCTCACTTATGCCCCTTCATCACTGGTGCCCCCATATGAAGATCCTTCACCACAAATGAAAATGTTAAGAATTCAGCTGAGACGTGATCGCACTGTCAAAGTTTAGAAAAGAAATTAGCTTCTTTTTTGAAGGGACACATAGAACATTAGATAAAAGAAACAATTCAGAGGAAAGGAGAATAGTAAAACCATTTTGAGTAATATGCAAGCTAATACCGTTACACATGTTATGTTGGGTAATTGCCTCAAAAGTCAAAAGTTGGAGGACTACTATTGCAAATAATAAAAATGTAGTTATTGTATGGAAGACTTCTAATTAAAGTTGAGAACGAAATCCTTGCAAAATTTGATTTCCAATTTACAGCCGGCTTTGGAGTCTTACACATGAAGGAATCCTTGTTGAGATAAAGAAATTTATCAAAAAATATATAGATGGAAATTAGGACTAACCTGGCTCATTAGGTTGATCAATATCAAATGCTTGCAGGTTTCCACTGGTAACACTATTGAAACCAAACAGAAATGGCTCATTAGGGATGAAAGCACCAGGCAGTGCATGTAAATTAGATCCAACCTGTTCTATGCAGGGTGCTGCAACATTGTCTTGAGCAAATGTGTATCTAATTGAATCTTTCTTGGATTTAACCTGAGGAAGTTGAGGATTATAATCAAAGTCAACGTTATTATTATGTGTTGAATCATAGATTTGTGGATGAATTTTTTCATCGTTTTCCTCCTCGCTTTGGAGATTCTGCTGTTCAAAATGTTCAGTTAAAACAGGCATAGACCCAAATCTCTTTCGTTTCTGCTTGTTAGCCTCAATCTCTGACGATGCCACAACATCTCTATAGTGACGTTTTCTCCGTTCTCATGGTTTCCACCTCCCACTACGACATTTCTACGAAAAGGAAAAGGTAATGTTAAAACTAGGCATGTTGAGATCTATCGTAAAGCCTCTAGATAGACTAAGAATTAAATTATCAATATATTTAGAAAGAGAAATATCCAGAGAAATTTTCCAAAATCAGCATGGAGTACATGAACTATTCAATATGAGAGAGAGAGAGAGAGAGAGAGAGACAGAATTTGAAAATCGTATCTTTATGCAACTTCTTTTAGTGAACAAGTAAAAATGCTGTATTTATTAGTGTCGGACCTCACAGGGTCGATACAGTCAAGACACAGCAAGTGAAGTGGGTGGTTTATTTTTAGCAAAAAAATCGTGCCCCATGTGAGGGTCTGTAAATACCCTGTGAAATAATTCCCTGTGTACAGGAAATTATTCTTATTACTGACTTATTTCCGATGATGACTAAACATTTGTCTCTGAAAAGGTGCAAAATATTTCGGTTGATCATCTTGCTTGAAAAAAATGTACATTTAGATGTATAATGAAAAGAAATATAGATTGCAATACTAACCAACCTGGAGATGGCTGGCCACCTGCGTTCTTGTAAGACCAGGTACATTCATGAGCTCTAGGATCTCCTTTGGGTGACATCCTACACGAGATAAAAGTGTAATCATGTAAGCACAAACGAGCATAGTATACGTATACGCGCACTTGCACGTGCGAGCGATCAATGACTGATCCATGAATTTATATTGGCAGAGCTAAAATAAAGCCTACAAAGTAATAACAATTCAACAATAAGTCAACAAAGCAATAGTGGCAACAAAAATCCATGCATCAATAGAGTCAATAAGGCAACAACAATCCAATATTTTATTCAAATATAAATAATTATCAATTGAAATTACCAATTAAATGAAAAATTAAAGATAGGCTTATCGATTAAATAGACAGACGCTAGATTACAAAATGGAGATGGGCACAAAATCTAGAATTTCTACATGTTTTGCAGATTTGACACAGATCTTCTTATATATGACCAAAATGGGCAAAACTAATTACTAAAAATCGTTCATAAATATTTCCCATCAAGAAAAAATAATTACTAAATAATCACGAGTCAGATTAAGGCCCTATTTAAGGCCCATTATTTAAAAAAAAATACATTTTTAAACAGTGTTTTAACATCTTTTTAACCATACATTCTTCAATAATATAATATGACATAAAATAATATTATACATAAATTCAAAACTTTTCTTTATTTTTTAATCACACATTCTCATCAATAAACTATTCAAAAAATTCATTCTCGTGAAAAGAATGAGGCTCAAACAAGGGCTAAATCCTAAATGTATGAGTACCCTAAACCAACTTGCTATATATAACTCCGTTGTGCCGAAGTAAAAACAGTACCCACAAAATTGATGCAGCTTATGCAAAGTCTCAAAAATTTTCACATACTAAAATTTATTTATTTTATATACTATATTATTTGAAAAGTTGGGTGATTAAATTGATAAATATATTAGATTCAATTTTAATTAGGTCAAATATTTAAATATTAATAGAGTAATGATAAATATATCAATATTATACTCGTTGGATAATATGTAATTAATTATGTGTATTAGACCGGAGAAAATGTTTAATCTGATAAATTAGACCCGATATATTATAGTTTATAGAAGTGGTTATTGTCTAGTATGTAAATAAATAATAAATAAATACATGTACGTAAGCTTCTAAAGCTCCTTTCTTCAGCTGGTGCACAGGAGTGCACTTTCGTTTTCCCCTAACTAGTAAAGGGGTTTTGTGAATAGAGATCTCCCGCGCTCACACTAGTACAAAAGTAAGTCAAACTAGTGAGTACTGTGGTTCGTATCCACGTGCTCTAATCCTCTGAGCTACATGCCCCACCCCGTCAAAACCGTGCATGAGACTTTCATCTCACACGACTCCTAAGTGATAAAAGAAAGAAGAACTCATTTGGGAGTATGGTCAAGTTTGGTTCAAATGGGAAAAAGGTGGTTTTGACTAGCAGTTTGATTTCCTAAGAGTTGATATGATTGGTTGTCATATATTGGGTTGTTGGGGATAAAATATTATTTCTATTCACTTTGCAAACTTTTAAATCTATCGAAATTCTATTGTCTCTTTCAACTTAAATACCGTACAAAAGGTTTATTATTTGCACAATAGAATATACAAATACACAAACACACGGCAGATAAGTAGAAAATAGAAATTGGAACGTGAATTCGATTTTTGCCTTTCAAATTTAATTGATCTAATAAGGTAGGATAATGAGGTGCTGTTATTTTTATTCCGTTTAAATTATTTATTCCATGTTGTTGAATTATTATGCTTATGAAAGTTTAAGAATATGATATGTATGTTATGGCCAGCCGGTGCTAACGATATGATGTTTATTGAGTTCTTACCGATTTCTAAAAATATGATGACGATATGATATTTTTGACACATGTATTTAGATATTTTTATTCGGAATTGCACCATGACTTTTTTTGCGTCCTAATGAGTATTCCTATTTACTCACCCTTTTCCCCACTCGTCACAGATTTGAACGGATCGTTGGCTGTCGGGCAATATGGTGGAGTCATGATACGAGAAATTATTAAATTAAAAATAATAAATCCGGATTAACATGACTATGAACTTTTATTTCGTTGTTATTTTAGTTTTTATTTTCCATGTGAAATTTTCTTTTTTTAGTATTTGAGACATGTTTCAACTAATTACGTTTCCCATAGGTTTTATTTATTTTATTGATGAAACATTTTTTTTCCTTGTTGGATGTTCGAATAATTTATTTAATTATGGAATAAAAGTTTTAGTAACGATTTTAAATTGTTAAATTTGGGTCGTTACAGCTTAAATGTTAATTCTTTCAATAATTTTTGTACTTAGAAATACTTATTTCTAGTTTATTTGGCAAAATAATACTGGTGAAATAAGCCTTACAAGTAATTTTTAAGAAGCTGGGCAGGCTTTGAATGGTAGGAACTTGGATAATATTCTTCATGTGAGGTGAGAAGAAAAGTCATCGACTTTTGGATTACCCTATGTAGTTTCACTCTTTCTTAGGATTGGATCTGGGCCTTTCTCGTGCAGCTTTGTAACTAGCATTTGCTGTTGCAGAATAAACCAATTTAAAAAAGGGAAATTTTCATTTCTAAGAGGATAAGTATGCCCATTTTCAAAATTAAGAACAAAAGTTTAAAGTTTCAAAAATAATATTTTTATTTTATTTTATTTATACATTAATTTATTAAATATACATTTTATTAATTAAATATATTTAGGTCACAATTTTTTATCATAGTTAACTAATTAATTAGTCACAGATTAATTTTTAGTCACAATTTATCAAATTATTAATCACAAATTATATCTTAGTCACAAATTGAAAATTTTATATGTCACAGAATTTTTTCGATCGTGAATCCAAAACTTTTATTGGTCATAGTTCAAAATTTTTATTGGTCACAACTCATTCACTTGTTGCAAATTATTGAATTAATTGGTCACGATTAATTTTTCGATCACAATTTAATCAATTGGGAGTCATAGTCACAATTTTGTAGGTCACGTATCCAATTATAAGTCACAATTGCTGGTCAAAATCACAATTTTCCTCGCCACCAACGTTGCCTGCCATACCCCAACACTACAATTGAGAGTCATAGGCAACTAAATGGTTGGTCACATATGTTAAATATTGGCCACAGATTGGAAGGCGACGCTGCAATGAACACCGCTCCTCAAATCGGCATCATCGCCACCACACACCAACACCACAGATCGACAACAAATCCATGATCGTCACCTCAGGATTCACAGATTCCACAATAGATCCACAGATTGAGCAACAAACTCCACCCACCGCCACCATCTCCGTCATCTCAAACAAACCGATGCTCTTAGGCCAATCACACCACAGCGACCACCCAACAAAATCCCCCCAAACCCGCTGCCACCTGAACCCCGTAGCCACCGCATCCCCATCACGCCACCGCCACCAGAACGCACCAACGGAGGGACACCAGATCGCACCGCCGCAACAGATTGCGCAATCGACTAGTTGCACCACCTCCACAGAGATCACACCACCACCATTCACAAATGGGTGGATCTGCTTCACAAATGCCATTCACCGCCGTGCGCAGACACCTACGAACACACACACACACCCAGCCGAACACACGCCGCCACTGTAGTTGCGATCTGCGCAGCATGACAACTGCACGTGACAGTCGCCCGCCACTGCACATAGATCGTCGCCCGCCAACGCCACCACCGTCTTGATCTACACTGCTGATGCCATGATGGCAATGGCAATGGCAAGAAGAGAGAGGCAGATGTGTGTGTGTGAGAGAGAGAGAGAGAGAGAGAGAGAGAAATGTGAGAATCGGGGATGGGGGAATTAAGAGGGTTGAAGGTGGGTTGGTTTATAAATTAATTTAATTTAATAAAATTATTATTAATATTTTATATCTATTAATTAATTAAAACATCTGATTTTGGAATAAACAAACATTGGGTGTGATTTGTGAATTTGGAATTTTAATCATAGGGAATGGTGTAATTTCCACTTTAAAAAAAGGATAGATTGCTCTATAGGGCAAGAGTTTATTGAGCCCTGATTAATTTGGGGGCGAGAATAGAGTTCAGAATGTGGAATTGGACTTGATATAATTGATGGTTAGTTTAGTCAATTTGGATTTTATGCAGGGGCTATTTTCAAATTGGATCTGAACTTGTAGGCTGCATCAGCTTTAGACATCGGTTATATATACAAAAATCTATTCTTCATTCAGTATTGGATTTTGGAATCAGAGTAGATTGGTGCTTAAGAATATATACACAATGGTAAGATCACAGTAATTAGAATATCAAAAATATAATGAGAAAAGGCTTACTTCCTTCACCAAGTTGAGTAACAGCATCCAAAAATTTGTCATGGAGTTCCTGAGTCCATTCTGTTAGATATTTTTTCATCATTTTGCATGTGTTTAATTTTTTGTTTTGCGAATGATTTGCCGCCCGGATTAGTGTTTGCCGCTGCGCAAAGGGTTCGACCTGCCCGGTCAGGTCGCGGGGGTCGAGGGGGCAACGCCCCCTAAAGAGAATTTTATTTTCAAAAGTTTTTGAATAGGTGCATCTGTTCATTTTTAACAGTCACTTCTAATAGATGTACGCAAGGATTTCAAGGGATACACCTATTCAAACAGTTGCCTCAGTTTCTATAAATTCTGGGCGAATTCTCATTTGCAAACACATTAAATAATTTATTCTTCCTTCTTTCTCTTGGCATCAATCAGTTATTTTCGAGTGTCTTCTTGATTTGATCAAATAGTCACAATTTGAATCAAACGCCTCCATTGTATCCTGAGAGAGATTTTCTATCATACCCCAGTTATGACTTTGTTGAATAGGGGAGAAACATCTCTTAAAAGGTAACGTTTTTTCGTGCCTTGGAGTTCATTAACGTATTCAGATTTCCCTACATTTTTATCAACACATTCTGTCTTTAACTTTTTGAATTCTAACTTCCTTTCTTGCTTTGCTTCCATTTCCAATAACGTCGTTGTCATCACTTGTAACATTTTCCAATGGAATTTCTTCTTCAGTCCCAAATCCGTTGCACATTCTGTTGAACGTCGTCACATCTCCAAGCTGTTCTTTTTCTTTAATTCTCCGTGTCTTCTTCCTCCACACATGTTGCCATAGATACTTTACATTCTCCATTTAACCGGTTCTTGGAAAAAAAGAAAGGCATCTTGTTCTAAAGCACTTCTTGCCATCATATCATCGTCATAATCACTCATTACTTGAATAAAAAATGCAAAATAGAATCAGTGACATGTAGCCTTGGATTTTACTACACTGGTTAGAATTTAAAAAAATTCCTACAGCGTTGCATAGTATCAAAAAGAATTTTAGAAGGTCAGGTATTAATTAATTAATACTCACAAATCACTAGCAAATCCATTTTAACTGCTGCTTGGAGAAGCTTGAAAGTCCTTGTGTCCAGTGAGTAGATACTTGCCATCACAATATCAAATTGATCCTTCCCATTTGATAACATTGACAAGGCAGTGACTGCATGTTCAACGAATTTTGCTACCAAAAAAATAAAAAATAAAAAAAAATTTAATTCAAAAATTAAATCTTTTATGTCAGAAGCAACAAGAAACATAATTACTTAAAGTTAATTGAATATTGAAATTTATAATAACAACCCATTATTTCATCATAATTTTGTTCATTTTCTTTTTCTCCCTTGATACTAGCCAGTTTATTTGTCCTCTTCTTCAGTGCTCGAACATGAATGTGTGCTTGTCTAAACCTAGATAGGGTATGAATAGATTAGCAACATAAACTAGATCTATAAAATATATAGCAAAATCTTCTAAATGGAAAAATACGAGTCGCAGTCATGTACTTTAATTATCAACGAAATACGAAATGCGAATGATGAACAAGTATTTTCTGAAAAATTGAGTCATTTTTCTAATTATAGGTTTTTAAGATGTGATTTTCCTTTCAAGCAATATCAAGAATTAATTAAATACTATGATAATAGAAAAGTACGTTAAGACAATAAATACTCATAGAAATATATTTACTTCATTATTAATTACTTTGCATTGCAATAAAGTGTGGGAGATTCCAAGATAATGATTAGTAGGATAAGAGATTTGGTAGTCTAGAAAATTAGCTGATAACTAAAAGAAAAAAATTTACTCAAAACCAAATTTCCTAAAGCATATGTGTTCCTTATGAGACATCGATCCAAGAGACCTTTTCTTCTTAACCAATTTTGCCCTTGTTTTAGCTTCATTTTTTCATCAAAATATATTCTTCAACAGTGATTGACATCATTTCTGTTACGCCTATAAATTATCATCCTATATTGGGCCATTTTATTGGACCTGGACGAGGCCCATTAGAGTTGGGCCCCAAAGCCAAGGCTTTAAACAGGCCAGCTGAAGCGTCACCGAGGTCCCAAGAAGTCCAGCCGAGGCGCCTGCTAAGGTGCCTATTATTATTCTTATATAATCACCTCCTTATTGGGCTCAGACTTAAGCCCACTAACCCGTTTGGCCTATTTTACTCACATTTCTGTATATATATATAGATTCACTCACACAATTAAAGTAAGTCTCAACACTCTAGCCAAATCCCTCTATCTCCATGTTATTGCACTCTATATATATCTATCTCCGTCCGACCGTTGACTTGACCGTTGAAGTGCAAACGGTCGCTAGACTTTTTCTCGTCCGGTCGCCTTTGCCTCTTGACAGGGTACTACATGGGCAGGTTTGGAGGGGACGAGGCCGAACATCTGTTGGCGCCATTTTTGGAGGTCAACAGATTGACGCCGTTTGTGAAAAATAATACATTAACCATGTTATACCACGTACAAAAAGATCACCGGAGGTTGAGAAATTTTCGAGCAGTATTCTACCAAAAGAGAGAAGGCAGCAACATTTCTCAAAAACGATTTTACTTTTGCCAAAAATAGTAAAGACAGCAACAAAATCAAGCAGGGAAGGCGAAAAATGGCCATCAAACCATTTGAAAAAATTCTTTGAAAAAAGGAACCTTTCGACGTGCAGCTAAGGAAACACAGGTTGAAAAATCCTTCACAACAAAATGACTACTCTCAATAGTTCCTTTGATGTACCTAATGACTCTTTTTGTTGCTTTAAGATACATTTCACTAGCACGACGCATAAAACGAGAGAGAATGCTTACAACAAAAAGGATATCTGGCCTAGTTGCAGTTAGGTACATTAGACATCCAACCATGCTTCTGAAATAGCCTTCTTTGACTTTATCTGTGGCATACTCCTTACTTAAGCTTTCCTTTTGACTCATTGGTGTAGCCGTTGTTTTGCATTCCTCCATATGAAACTTTTTAAGTATTTCTTTAGCATACTTTCTTGGACAAATGAAAACTTCTCCTTCATCTTGCTTGATCTCCATACCAAGGAAATATGTCATTAGACCAAGATCCGTCGTATAAAAAATCAGCATCATTTCTTGCTTGAATTCATTAACAAATTTGGCATTGTTACCTATCACCAACAAGTCATCCATGTACAATGGCACAATAAGAATGTCATTCCCTTTTTTCTTGACATAGAGAGTGACTTTTGATAGGCTTTTTGTAAAACCCAAGCTCAATAGATGATCATCTATCCTACTATACTAGGCTCTAGGCACTTGTTTTAACCATAGAGAGCCTTTTTAAGTAAGTACAATTTGTCTTCATGGCCTTCTTCAAAGAATCCTTCTGGTTGCTCAACAAATATCTCTTCCTGTAGTAGACCATTTAGGAAGGCTGATTTTACTTCTAACTAGAACACTTTCCACACATTTTGAGCTGCTATAGCTACTGCCAGCCGAATAGTGTCTAGTCTAGCAACAGGGGCAAATGTATCCGAGTAATCAACTCCAAAAACTTGAGTGTACCCTTTGACAACAAGCCTAGCTTTATGTTTGTTGATGGATCCATCAGCATTGAGCTTGGTTCTAAACACCCATTTCACTCCAATGACTTTTCTATCCTTTGATCTATCAACTAGCTCCCAAGTCTTGTTCTTTTTGATCATTGACAACTCCTCCTCCATTGCCTTCTTCCATTTTTGGTCTTTAATGGCTTCTTTATAACTTGCAGGCTCACAAATGGCCACATTGCATCTTTGATAGATATCATGGAGCGGTCTTGTTTCACGGATTGGTGGTTCATCTTCCAAATCTTCTTGCCACTGTTTAGGGGCTTGTACTTCTGTTGTTTGGAAGGAGAGGCTTGATTTTGATTTACTTGTGGATGTTTCTTGTGCCTGTTCCCAATTCCACTTCTCATCTTCAGTGAAGAGCACATCCCTACTGACAATTATCTTCCCTGTTTGAGGTAGATACACCTTGTAGGCCTTAGAGGAAGAACTGTATCCCACGAAGATGCTTGGTTCTGATTTCTTGTCCAGTTTGTCACGCTTGACCTGTGGAACATGAGAGAAACACATACAATCGAACACTCTAAGGAAACTGAGTGAAGGTTTATAGCCATACCATGCTTCGAATGGACTTTTATCCTTTAAAGCCTTGGTAGGCAATCTGTTCTGCAAGAAAACTGCAGTACTTGCCGCTTCAACCCAAGACTTTTTTGGCAACTCCTTATCATGAAGCATACATCTGGTCATCTCCATTATGTATCTGTTTCTCCTTTCACTAACTCCGTTTTGTTGCGGAGTGTAGGGAGTCGTAAGCTGGTGTTTTTAATGCCAGTCTCATCGCAAAATAAATTAAATTTTTTTGAGGTGTATTCTTTTCCATTGTCTGACCTTAGAGCTTGAATTTTGAAGCCACTTTGGTTTTTCACCATTTTCTTGAACTTCCAAAACACTCCAACCACTTCTGACTTGAATTTTAAGGAAAAAAATCCAGCACATTCTTGTAAAATCATCGAAAGCAATGAAATACCTACTACCTGCTAATGATAGAATTCTTTGAGGACCGGATACATTTGTGTGGATTAGCTGCAACTTGTGAGTTGCTCTCCAGGTTGACTTTGGGAATGGTCTCCGTTTTTGTTTATCATATTGATAAGCATGACAAATCAGTAAGTGATCTCCAAAGGTTGGTAAGCCAACTGTGAGCTCCTTTTTCTTCATGAGCTGCATACTTTGCAAATGACAGTGACCAAGTCTCTTGTGCCATATCTCGATGTTACTGGCTTTGACGAAAAATGCGGCAAGTTCTTCTTTGATGGGATCAAAAGAAAAACTTTTGCCCTTCATTCTCACTTTGAGAATTTCCTGTCCCGTAACATCAAGAATGTGACAGAAACCATCTTCAAAGATCACTTTAAAGCCTTCTTCAATCAATTGACCTACACTCAACAAATTTTGGTCAATATCTGGTATGTAGAGAACATCATAAATTCTCTTTATGCCTGCAGTGCTGGTTATGGAGATTGTCCCTATCCCTTTGATAGAGATATAATCACCATTGCCAATTCTGACTTTAGTAATGTTAGTTGGCCTCAAATCTCTAAAGAGTTCCTTGTCATTAGTCATGTGGTTGGTACAACCACTGTCAATTAGTCAACTTTCAGTTGAACTACTACTTGCAAAGAAAGATGCCATGAACAACTTATCTTCATCCTCTTGATCTACAACTTAGGCTTCAACTTCCTGCTGCTAAGTTTTTGTTTTGCAAATTACTGCTTCATGTCCAAGTTGATTGCATTTGGAACACTTAGCATCAGGCCTACTCCAACATCTAAATGGAGAATGACACTTCTTTCCACAGTGTTGGCAAGGTGGATAGGATTTCCTATAATTTCCATTCTTCCCTTTTACATTGGCTGATGTTGTACTTGCTCCATTTCCTTCAAAATCCTTCTTCTTTTTCTTTTTGTTTTTGGCCATGTTTTGATGCTTGGCTGCCAAAGCTCCTTCAATTATTGTATCCTCCCTCATCAGTCTTTTTTGCTCTTGTGCTTGCAATACGTTAAGCAATTCTAAGCAATTCTGCTAAGGAAAATTTTGACAGATCCTTAGTATTCTCCAAGGTAGTGATGGTAGCTTCATATCTTTTAGGTACTGTATCAAGAATTTTTACTAAAATTCTTGAGTCAGTAAATGAAGATCCAAGAAGCCTCATCTTGTTTGCAATGCTAAGAAGCTTGTCTGAGTAATTTTTACTTGTCTCGGAGTCCTTCATTCTTTGAAGTTCAAATTCCCTGATTAAGTTCAGGACTTGCATCCCTTTAATTCTTTCATCTCCATCATATTCTTCCTTTAGATAGTCCCAAATGGCCTTAGATGTTTTGAGAGACATAATTCTGGCATAAATCATTGGTGAAACAGCCACAAATAGACATGCCTTCGCCTTCGATTTCCTTGTCCTTCTTTCCTTTTGTGTCTTGATTTGTGCCATACTAGGATTTGCTGGGAGAGGCTGAAGTTCATCATCTTCTTCAACAGCCTCCCACAGATCTAACGCATCCAGGTATGTCTCCATACACACCATGTTTGATAGTTGTCTCCATTGAAAGTTAGCGGAGCCATTGATGAAAAACTGGATTCACCTTCCATTTGGACACTCAAATGAACTCACAGATCCCTCAAGAATAAGGCTCTGATACCAAATTGTTAGTTTTAAAGATGAAGGAACAATTTGATAGATGATATTTCTTAGAGCAAAATTAAGAAAAATGGAGGAAGATATATAGGAATTGAAACTTGCATTCATAATGAATCAAGCTTACATTATATAGAAAAAAGAAAAAAATTGAACAACTACCAAAGTGGCCATGAATCAGGCCATGACTCACTGCACATTATAACAAATTAACTAAATCTTACAACCTAGGAACCATAACTTGACTAATTAAAATAAATAAATAAATAAAACACGTGGGCATCAAGTAGGTAATGACCCATATGCGAATAACCAATAGAAGAAGTCATTGGCTGGTGGGTTTGTCAAAAGACGATCCATTTGCTTTCCCTTTCTGTAGGCCATATCCACCTATTTCTTTCAAAGAAAACCTAGCAACAAATGGAGCAAAAACGGTCACACGAAAATGAAGAGAAAATGGAGAGGAGTAGCACGCATTCAGCCACTGGAAGGAGTCAATTTCTTCAAATTAATGTTCTTCTACCCAATATATAAGAGGAAATGAAATACCAAAGGAAGCGGCAACAAAAATCAGTTTTTAGAAGATGTTGCTAATGATAAACCTCTCCCGCTTCAAACTAAATGGATTTTGGAGAGCAAAAACCACCATTTCCACTTAGTTGTTGGCAACCAAATAAACAAGGGGAGAGAAAACATTTGTATTTTAATTTGAATAAGAAAAATCCACTCCCATGGCTGTCAGTATCATGTTTTCGGCTCATTTCAGTAAGAAAGAATAGACCACCTCCGGTGAACGTTGAGTCATCTAGAGAAAAATTACAGTGACCGACGATGCATGGGTCTTGGTATTAGTAGCCGGATTTTAGCATTAAATGCTGATAGAAATATGACTTTGATGGTGGTGTGGAAACCCATTTTCAGCTTTTGCAAGTGAACTAGCTTGCCTAGGTAATGAATTATCTTTTTGTTAGCCTTTTTTGGGGTTGATACTTTGATTCACTACCAAAACATATATCTACTCATATGTTGAAACGGGTCAACCCATTAGTGGCCCAAGCCATTTTAACAAATGAAGCTATTATAGTGGGCTGCCATTTACCATAAGAAAATATATATATTAGGCTCAAAGATTTATCTTCCATTGGCCCATATCTCTTTCAATTACATAAAAACATTTGAGCTTGCTAGGCACGTGAGTTTTGCTGGAATTACCTTGCAATGATGAATTCGGCCCTTCCGCTTCGGTTCTTCCACCTACTTCCGCCCTTCTCCTTTCTACTTCAACTCTCCCACTTTGGCTTCTCCATTTAACGTCTCGGGATATTTTGACTTCTTCTTAATTAGCTACAAATCGACGTTATATTTCTTCAGTTCGACATAATTATTGCCTCCCTTGAATGAGAGCCTGCCATCCTCCTCGGCTTGAAGCCAGGGTATCGAGTTTTTCAAATTTTTTTTGAAGAGGCTAGCATTTTGGCTGTGTTCAATGAGGTCACACTACTCCAGCCTCATTCTATCCTATTTATTGGCTAGGTGTTCTTCTTTGCCTCCATTTTGGCCTGCCACTTATTCTAAATCACATGGGAAAAGGGCAAAAATACTTGACTTATTAGAAATAAAAAGAGTAGAAAAAGAGGACTTCCAACTCATGGTCATCAATCTACCCTTTCAATTTGTTCTACTCGAGCTATCTCCTTCGGACCATAGAAATGGAAGATAAAAATATGGAAGTTGCCATTACTCCATTATTCCGAAGAGGTAGTACCTTAAAGTCCTTGTTTCTTGAATAAAAGAAGAGAGAGTATTTTAAAGTTCTCGTCCCTTGAATAAAGGAAGAGATGGTATATTTTGGAATCTTCATTCCTTGAATAAAGAAAGAGATGATATCTTTGAGTCCTCGTTCTTTAAAAAAAGGAAGAGGCAAATCGCTAGATGTGTTTGTCCTTGCAAAATGAGCCTTTCCTGGCTTGTTTGCAGGATGCTTACTTCATCGCATCTCACTATCATCGAGCTTAGCTCTAAGTCCTCGTCTATCCGAGGCTAGCTTATAAGACTCTGATAGTTTGACAATTCGTCAAATGTTAATTCCTGGCTTCACGGGATGCTTATTCTCCGCCTCACTATCGTCCGAGCTTAGCTCTAAGTCCTCGTCTATCCGAGGCCAACTTATAAGACTCCGATAGTTCAACAATTCGCCAGATGTTGCTTTACGAGATGTCTTTTCCTCGCTTCTCACCATTGCCGAGCGTGGCTCTAAGTCCTCGTCATTCCAAGGCAAGTCACTAAGACTCTGATAGTTCGAGTTAATCGCGGGACGTCTATTTCCGGCCTCCCCAAATTATCCTTGGCTCCATGAGATGTCTTTTCCTCACTTCACTATCGTCAAGCCTGGCTCTAAGTCCTCGTCATTCCGAGGCAAGTTACTAAGACTACGATAGTTCGAGAATTATTCACGGGACGTCTATCCCTCGCCTCACCAGAGTTGTCCACAGCTTACAAAGCTTCAAGCCATCTCCAACGTCGTGCCTTGTGGGTCAGCACATCGATTGCAGATGAGCTTCTCCATCAGCTTTACAGTTTTATTCCTCTCGACGTGTAGTCCCTTGTGGGTCATCGCCTTGGTCGTAGCGTTGCAAAAGCTTTACAAAGCCTCAGCCATCTCTTGTATCATTCGTTGATAAACTTTTCCATCAACTTTACAAAGTTTCAACCCTCTAGACGAGGAGTTCCTTGTGGGTCATCGCCTCGATTGCAGCGTTGTAAAAGCTTTACAAAGCTTCAGCCATCTCCCACAGGTCGTCCATTGTGGGTCAACGCCTCGGTCGAAGATGAGTCCCGACCTTCAGCTTCACAAGCTTTAGCCGTCTCTCACGTGTCGTCCCCTATGGGTCAACGCCTCGATCAAAGATGAGTCCCAACCTTCAACTTTATAAGCTTCAGCTAATCTTAAAAAGTTCATGGTTGATATAATTATTCACCCATGAACTTGGGGGGCTACTGTTACGCCTATAAATTATCATCCCATATTGGGCCATCTTATTAGACCCGGGCGAGGCCCATTAGAGTTGTGCCCCAAAGTTGAGACTCTAAACAGGCCAGTCGAAGTGCCATCAAGGTGCCCTTTATTATGCTTATATAATCACCTCCTTATTGGGCTCAGACTTAGGCCCACTAACTCGTTTGGCCCATTTCACTCACATTTCTCTATATATATGGATTCATTCACATAATTAAGGTAAGTCTCAACACTCTAGACAAATCACCCCATTCCATGCTATTACACTCTATATATATCTATCTCCGTCCAGCCGTTGACTTGACCGTTGGAGTGCAAACGGTCGTCGGTCTTTTTCTCATCTGGCCACCTTTACCTCTTGACGGGATGCTACATGTGCAGGTTCGGAGGGGATGAGGCCGGACATCTGTTGGCGCCATTTTGGAGGTCAACAATTTCAATCACACATTTTTCAATAAAATAATATTACACGTAAATCTAAAACTTTTGCTTATTTTTTAATTACATAATCTCCATTATAACACTATTTCGAACCGCATTTTTTTTTTGAAAAATGGGACTCAAACAACATAGACGATCTTGAGTTACAACAAAATGATGTCATTTCTATTTGTACAATTAAAAAGTTGAAAATGGAAAATATAACCAACTCTAGATCGGTTAATCTATCGTCTACTTTGCAAATGGGCAAAGCTTTACAGTTCAGTTAACATTAATATGCACATTTTGTTATGTGTTGTCATACTTGGCCAACCTACAAGGGCCCATGGCCCACTCAATCTGAACCACGTGGCACTCTAGCCGAGGTGATTTGTATATCCGAGGCCCATATGCCGAGGCCAGATGGCCGGAGTCCTAAAGCATAAGTACTACATGAGTGGTAAAAGCCCCGAATTCGAAGCTGAATTAGAAGCCCCCAAACCATGAAGGAACATCTTCCATGATCACTTCTCCTAAGAGATCTTCTACGTAAAGATCTTGTTAGAATGATTGATGGAACGTTTCTCATAAGTATACATGTCAAGTCTTGTAATTAGCATGGGGGTTCTGCATAAGCAATAAATGCGCAGCAAGCTAGCAAGTCAAGGATGATGCCTAGGATTGGATGTTTGAATTAAAGAGATGAGGCCACGTGCCACCTCATCTAAAGGCTGCCATTTCATATGTAACACTATAAATACTTCCCTTGTATAACATTGAAGGACAAATGCAAGAATCAATACAAAAAACCACACTTTACTCTCTCTTTCATATTATCTTACAACACAATACGAGTTCATACATATTTACATTCACATTCATGAGCACCGATTGGTAATTATTGTACAATCGGATTACGAACATCCTGTCAAATTTCGAACGTTCTCGTCCCGCGTCGTTGAGCTACTCCCACGCCCCTGATTCTTTCGTTCTAGACCGTCCACGTGTCTTAGTGTGTAGGACCTTCACTTACGTGTGCGCGGATGGGTCCGACATCTGTTGGCAACACTTTTTGGGGTCAACAGATTGGCGCCGTCTGTGGGAAGCCATACCATAACCACGAACAACCTTGTGGTGAAAGCCTATTGAAGAACACTTGGGCATCCCCCTTGAAAAAGGATTTGTTCTTGAAAAAGAACGAGAGGAAGCCCCACAACTTAGCAAAATTTGAAGAGTCAGACGAAAAGAAAATGAGTTCAAATGAAGACACACCCCCCAGGAGGGTAAGAGAAAATGCAAATGTACCTCCTTCACATGCTGCCCCAGCAGCTCAGCAAAGACTCCACCACCACCAAAGAAGAGGTGGATTACGGGTGACGGCACGACTGTCAAGAGAAATGGCTACTATGGCGGCCAACATGAGAGATATTGCTAACCAAAACTTGGCTATGAGGGAGCTCATTGCCCAAATGCAAGGTCAGGGAAGCTTCCCCATTCCTCCATACGCCCCTCAGGGGCACTACCAGCAAAAAGACAAAATTGAAAGTAATAGAACTGCTTCGTCGGACTATAGCCGAGGTAGAAGCCCATTTGAAAGGGAAGTGGAAGTTGATGTTTCCTCCAGCTATACTTCTGGCCGGCCTACCGAGGTCTCATTGAACCATGATAACTTCCCACCTCCGTATGACCAAGAGTCAAGACATAGGAGGGTAGGCAGTGTATTTAACAGAATTAGCCCCGCTAAACCGAGGTTTAGGCAACAGCAGACACACCAGCCTTGGACAAGGCCACCGCCTCCACCTCCGATGCCCAGCGACCGGAGGAAAGGTATGAAAATGTCCCCCGTATTGCTTCGATTAGAAATAGGCGCCAGAGGAGGGAGGAAGAGGCTAGGAATCGCCCCGGAACCTCTCACCAACAACCACGGCAAGAGGCCGAGGAATATGATTCAGATGAACAGCAGAGGTCCTGTGACTAGGACGACGACGATGAGAATTTGCCATTCTCGAGGGAACTAAGGAGTGCCCAGGTTTCAAACCGCTATGTAATGCCAAAGATACCAAAGTATGACGGGAGAGGCGACTCAGAGAAGCACCTAAATGTTTATAAAACTCACATGAGCCTAAGAGGCACCACCCCAGCTGTGAAGTGCAGAGCTTTTCATTTGACACTTAGTGGAGCGGCTGAAATTTGGTATAGCAGATTACCACCTGGGAGCATAAGAAGCTGGCCTAAGTTTAAAACAACATTCTTGAAGAGGTTCGCGGTAAGCAAAGAGGGAGAGGCCCCCATCCAACGTCTCCAAGACATGAGACAAGCACATGGGGAGTTCTTAAAGAGCTTCCTATCACGCTTCACCGATGAGATGACGTATTGTGTACAAGTCATCGACCGTGAGGCACTATCCGCATTAAGAGGAGTTTTGAACATGAATACCCTATTCTGGAGGGACATGCAAAATCAAGATCCCACCACCTATGATGCCCTACTCGAGATGATGAGGCGGGAATCATCAATGAAGGACTGATTGAGCATAGGAAAGTAGAGGCCTCCTACCTCCTCAAAGACAGCGTGATAGAGGGCCGACCTCGCACCTGATGGACTACCAAATGAACCAGGCTAGAAATGAGAGTTCTGGGCAAGCACTTGCTGCCGCCACCACCACTTTGAATGCGGTTCCTACCTTGGCATATGAGGATATCAACCTAATTACTGACACCAAGCAGACGGAAACCCCACAAGGATCCCGTAGGAAAAGAGGCCGAGGCCAGGGTTCGAGACCTAGAAATAGGTCAAATCAGAACCTACCGAGATACTGTGTACACCACCAGTCCTATGGACACGACACAATAGATTGTCGAGACTATGTGCACCACTCCTGACTGGAATCCCCTAGGGACAGAATTGAATCACCCCAGGCAAATAGGCCCCCGCCCAGGTATGACAACCGATGTGGGCGCAAGGAGGCTGCTCTCCGTCAAAGGGATGTTTCCTCATGATGAAGGGAGCGTGATACGGAGAGACTTTGGGAAGGACGCGGGCACTGAAGAAACCAACAAGCCCAGGATGAGGCCCCTATCCACGAGATAGACACCGTATTTGGAGGCCCATATGTCGATAGTGAGATACGAAACGCCAAAAAGAATTACGCCCGGGAAGCTAAACACCCCCCTTTGGCAAGCTACATTGTGGACAACAGCTCTCGGAAAAACCAAGTTCCACCCATTGTCTTTACCCAGGAGGACGCCGAAGGAGTTCACTACCCCTACTGCGATGCACTGGTTGTGAGAGCCGTCATAGCCCGAAATGGGCTTAAGCGAATGTTAGTTGACAACGGTAGCTCTATCAACATTCTGTTCGGATCCGTCTTTAACAAGATGATATTGGATCATCAGTTGACACTCACCACAATTCCTCTATACGGATTCACCAGAGATAGCATCACTCCAAGGGGAAGGATAATACTTGCAGTGGAGATGGGAGAGTCTCTCCAAACTACGATGAACTTCATGGAGTTCTTCATTGTCGATAGTCAATCGACTTACCATGGAGTATTGGGTAGGCCAGCCCTAAAGAAATTGGGAGCAGTCACCTCCATCCACCACCTATGCATGAAATTCTTGACGAAACATGGGGTGGCAACGGTGAGAGGTGACCAAAGAGGATCAAGAGAGTGTTATCTAAGCTCCATAAAAAAGGTAGAGCCCCGAGACGTCCATGTAATCATAGCCGATATAGTTATGGCTGATGTCCAGGTGATGCTCCCACTGAACCAGAAGATATTGATATGATTGATGCACCACCCAATTCGGAGGTCTTGGATATTGATGAGATCAATCCCCGCATAATTGAACACGAACCTCAAGCATCCCCAGTTGAGAAACTTGAGAGCTTCTCGGTAGACCCCCCGAGACCCATCCAAGATGTTGAAAGTAGGCAAGGGCTTATCCAACATTCTGAAGGAAAAGATTAAAGATTTCCTAAGTAAGAACCTTGATGTCTTCGCTTGGAAGCATGATGACATGGTAGGCATAGACCCCAAGGTCAGTTGCCACCACCTGAAGGTCGATCCTAAGGTTGCCCCACACAGACAAAAAAGGAGAGCCCTCAAACCTGAAAGGTATGAGGCTCTGAAGGAAGAGGTTCAGAAGCTTATCCAAAACGGCTTCATCAGGAAGGCTACCTATCCGAGGTGGGTCTCCAACCCAGTATTAGTGAAGAAACACAACGGAAAGTGGAGGGTGTGTATCGACTTTACCAACCTTAATAGAGCTTCCCCGAAAGACAGCTTTCCTCTCCCAAGGATTGATCAACTAGTAGCCTCCACGGCTGGGCACGAGTTGTTGAGCTTTATGGACGCATACTCCGGTTACAACCAAATACCCATGCACCTGGACGATGAGGAGCACACCTCTTTCATTACAGACCAAAACCTTTATTGCTGTAGGATGATGCCTTTTGGGTTGAAAAATGTCGGAGCGACTTACCAAAGACTCGTCAACAAAATGTTTATAGACCTCATCGGCAAGACAATGGAGGTATACGTGGATGACATGTTGGTGAAAAGTTTGGAGGCTAAGGATCACATAACGCACCTCAACAGCACCTTCCAAATCTTGAGAAGATATAGGATGAGACTCAACCCCCTCAAGTGCGCCATTGGAGTTGCCTCCGGCAAATTCTTAGGATATATGGTCAATCAACGTAGAATTGAAGCCAACCCTGAGAAGATTGAGGCCTTACACAAGATGAGGTCCTCCCAAAAGCCAAAGGAGGTGCAAAGTTTGACCGGGCGAGTGGCCGCACTTAGCCGCTTCGTCTTCAAAGCTATAGACAAATGCCTTCCATTTTTTAAGGTGCTAAAAGCTGGGAAGAAGTTTCAATGGAATGAGGAATGTGAAGAGGCCTTCCAAGGCCTGAAAAGGCACTTGGGGCAGGCCCTCCTTCTCTCCAAACCGAAGCCCAGTGAGATCCTACAGCTATATCAGGCCGTCTCTAATGAGGCCATCAGTTCGGTTCTGACTCAAGAAGAGGGGACCACCCAACTTCCAGTTTACTATACAAGTAAAGCACTCCTATCATCGAAAACCCGTTATCCCAATATGGAAAAGCTCGCTTTGGCCTTGATCACGGACTCCTAGAAATTGAGACCCTAATTCTAAGCTCACACCATCCACGTGCTGACAAACTTTTCCCTAAGGCAAGTGCTCCAAAAGCCTGATGCCTCAGGAAGATTATTGAAGTGTACAGTGGAGCTAAGTGAATTTGACCTTGTATTCAAGGCTAGGGCAGCCATCAAGGGTCAGGCTTTGGCTGACTTTGTGGCAAAATTCGCCAACTTACCCGAGGTAGATGAAATCATGGAACCCGTCAAGCCCCCTACGTGGAACTTATTCGTTGATGGATCAGCTGGGGATGCCGGTTCAGGTGCTGGAGTTGTCCTTATTAGCCCTGAAGGTCACAAGCTAAATTCAGCGGTGAGGTTCGGATTCAAGGCCACCAACAATGTAGCAGAATATGAGGCACTACTTGCAGACCTCAGGCTGGCCAAGGAAATGCAAGTAAAGAGGCTCCTCATCAGCAGTGATTCCCAGCTGGTTGTTAGCCAAGTAAATGGTAACTTCTTAGCCAAGGACAAAACGATGGCCTCCTATTTGAAAATGGTGATGAACCTCATCCCATCCTTTGAAAAGTTTGAACTAACCCAGTTCCTTGCATGAAAAATTCTCACGCGGATGCACTTTCCAAGCTCGCTAGTAATAGGGATTCAGAACTACTCACAGTAGTACCTATAGAGCACCTCCTCCTACCATCTACCGAAGTCCCCAATGTAATGTGGGCCACTGGAACTCCTACCTGGATGCAGCCAATCGTAGCATACCTCAAAGACAAGGTACTTTCCATTGACAAGCATGAGGCCTACAAGCTAAGGAAAAGGTCAACCCACTTCCTCTTCGTTGATGATGTTCTCTATAAGAGGAGCTTCTTGTCCCCACTCTTACGATGTGTTGGGGGAGAAAAGGCTAATTACATATTGAGAGAAGTCTATGAGGGCGTGTGCGGCAATCACTCCAGAGGTCTATCTTTGGCATAAAAGATATTGAGGCAAGAGTACTACTGGCCTACCCTAAAAAGGGACGCCCTCTAGTTTGTATGAAAGTGTGACAAATGTCAACAATTCTCTTCAGTACAAAGGCAACCGTCGTAGGATTTGACCACGGTCTCTAGCCCTTGGCCTTTCTCGAAATGGTGTGCGGACCTCATAGGTCCTCTACCTAAAGGTAGAGGAGGTGCAAGCTTTACAATTGTGGCCATTGATTACTTTACGAAATGGGTTGAGGCTGAACCATTAACAAAAATCACAGAAGCCAACACTTCCAAGTTCATGTGGAAGAATATTATATGCCAGTTCGGGATTCCCTACTCAATCGTCTTAGACAATGGTAGACAATTCAACAACAAGAAGGTCAGAGCACTATGCAAAGAACTTGGCATCAAGAAGCATTTCTCCACGCCTCATCACCTACAAACAAATGGCCAAGTTTAGGCTGTCAACAAAACAATCAAACACGTCCTGAAAAGGAAGCTTGATGTGTCAAAAGGGGCTTGGATGTATGAGCTACCATAAGTTCTTTGGGCGATCCGAACCACCACGAGGACGCCAACCGGGGAAACACCTTTCCTCATGGCATATGTTACTAAGGCGATGAGCCCCATTGAGGTCAGACTTTCGTCTCCAAGACGTCTGCATTTTAGTGAAATCACAAATGATGAGCTTCGGAGGTATGACCTCGACTTTATCGAAGAGAGAAGAGATGACTCCCAGTTGAAGCTCGCCACATACCAAAGAAACATGACAAAGTACTTCAACTCAAAGGTAAAGAAGAGGTCATTCTGAGTCAATGATTTGGTCCTTAGGAGGGTTTTCCTCTCCTCAAAGGAACCTGGTTCTGGTTCCCTAGGTCCCAACTGGGAAGGGCCATATAAAATCAGAGAAGAAATTTGGCCTGGGACTTACTGGATTGAAGACACGGACGGCAAGGCCCAACCCTATCCATAGAACATCGAGCACCTCAGAATCTATTACCAATGAATGTACTACCTCGCTGGACGATCTTTCCCAGCTCTTGTAACATTTCTAAGGTTCAATAAAATTCTATGATTAAATTAATGGATCGCATTATTTCCTCACCTCGGAGGAGAGGCAAGCGTCCCATCTTTGGGCCACCTCGTTTGAACTCCGAGGCGCATGCACATGCCTCCCTTTGGGTAGGCTAAATGCCAAGGGAAGAAGCCTCAACATGGTTGCACCATCCACCATGTTGGGAAGCGTCGTCACCTCGGAGGAGAGGCTAGGGTCCCATCTCTAGGCCACCTCGTTTGAACTTCGAGGTGCATACACATGCCTCCCTTTGGCGAGGCCGAACACCAATGGAAGAAGCCTCAACATGGCTGCACCATCCACCATGTTGGGAAGTGTCGTCACCTCGGAGGAGAGGCCGGGGTCCCATCTCTGGGCCACCTCTTTCAAACTCCGAGCCGTATGCACTTATATCAGAGTAAAAACTCCCAGTTCAACTGCAACACGGTCCATTCTTAGGATCCCTTCAGTGATTGGAGTTAGGATACCCAGTTAAAGTTTTTTGGTTCTTCAATCAACATTATGTTCAATTATTTGACAAGGCCAACACACTTGAGAGAAAGAAACGGCATTGAATAAAAAGGAGATATTATATTGATTTTCAATTGAGATTACAAAAGGAGGGCCTGAGGTCAGTACATCATGCATAACTGAAAAGAAAACTATCCTAAGCCTGGGAGGATGGTGGAGGTGCCTCAGCAGCTGGAACTTTCGCAGCTTGAGCATCAGAATTTGCTTCTTCTGCCTCTGCTGCTTCATCTCCCACCACTTCATCAGATGGGGTTTGAGGCACTTCGTCCACAAACTCCAACCTGAGTTGCGATAGATCTTGATTGGGATACAACTCCTCAGCCCGCTCCATCACTTCGGCATAAGCAAGGTTCCTCCAGTAAGTGCTAAAGCTCTTGTACTCCTCGGTATTGTGGAAGTTGGTAATGTAGTCTCTCACTGCCTACTCCCTTGCACTTCAGGCTTCCTCCATAGCATGGGTTGCATCATCAACATACCACTTAATTTGGCCCTCAATGAACTTGTATGCATCCTGGGCCCCTGCCAGCTCCCTGTTAGCCTTTTCCAAGGCTTTAGCTGTCACCTTCTGGTGGTCATTGGAAACCTCTACCTTCTTAGTCAAGGAAGCAACCTCGCACTGGGACTCATGTACCTCCCTCTTCAATACCTCTATCTGAGCCAAGGCAGACTCCAGCTTGGCCGATTCTTCAAGTTTTTGGGCTTTGGCTTCTTCAGGCTCGGCCCTAGCTGCCTTCAGCTCCTCTGCAAGGGAAGCAGCCTTCCTCTCAGAGGACTGGGTCCTCTTCTAAAAGTCAGTGAGAGCCTCTCTACGCTCCAGTGTAAGGCCAAAGGTCCTAATACTTTGGCTCACAAGAGCCCTCGTCAAGTCCGTGGCATCACAGACGGAGGCGTGTAGTTGCCACCGATCCGTCCAGAATTTATAAAAACTTTCAGCAGCGCTTCGGATTTCAGGTGGCAGGGCCTCCACCAAAGATGGGGCCAGAGGCTCCTCTCTGCCGGCAAGGAAGCTTGGAGACTTGCCTTGTACTCGAACAGGTTTCTCTTTGGTAGCCTCTTCCTCAGCCACCTCAGCTTACCTCCTTGCAGCCTCCTCCCTTGTCTCATCAGCCTTTGCACACCTGACCATTTCAATCTTAACTGCTTTTGAGGTAGCTTCCAGTAGCTTCGGCAGTCCGGCTTCTTTGCCTTGGGATACAGAACTCCCAAATTTGCCAGACAAGCTGGAGATGTGCACCAACTTCCTCTTCTTTGGCTCCTCAAGGACTTTCTCCTTTCCCCTGAAGCCCTGGGTTAAGTGGTGCGCTGGGTTCTCCTCTTCGGAAGCCCGCGAGGTGCTGTCCTTGGAGAGACATTCGACTCTACCTCGGACCTCCTTTGCACCACTTAACCCTGGCTTCAGGGGCCTCGCCTTCACAGTGGAAGTTACCCTTAGTATGGACGCCATGTCAGGAGCTGGGTACTCCTTCCTCTTAAACTTATCTGCAGAACACAGTGTGTCAGTACCAAAACAAAAACACAAAAATATACAAGTGTAGGAGCTTCATACCCCTGGATGCCATCAGTTTAAAGTCGAGGAAATAGCGACTTCTGTCAATGAGGTGATCGAAGTGGTGAAGCTTCAGAGGTCTCTTGTAAATGTCCTCTATCACTTCAAACTCCTCCCTGCTCAGCTTGAACCTCGTACTGCTATCTGCAAACGAGGCCTCAACAGTTAGAGAAAAATTAAAGTTGAAAATGGAATGCAAACCACTTAGGTTGGGAAACTCACGAGCTTTGTAGTACTGGGTCGGTACTGTGCAAGACAGAGCTTTGTCTCTCTCCATCGCCTGCCATCTGCCCCTCACTCAGAACCACGACTCCTTCCACCCCTTTATGGAAGAAGGCAGCCCTACCATAAAAGGTGCATGGGCCCCCATGGAGTCAAGTAATACCACCCTTTCGGCTCCTTACCTATTACCCTAGGCTAGAACAGGGTTATGAAGACGTGGAAAGGCATGTCCTCCCCAAGCAACACTTCCTTCCACAGGAAGTACAAGCCTACCAACTGGCTCCACCCATTTGGCAAAACCTGGGTCGGCGACAACATGAAATTCCTCAGCACAGCCCTGAAGAAGGGGTGCAAAGGAAGACGTATACCTGCTTTAAACAAGTATTCACTCACCGCCACGCACCCAGGCCTCAGATAACAGGCTCACTCATGGGCCTCAAGTACTAACATCTCCACATAATGAGGTACACAGTACCTCTTCCTTATCTCCCCAACCTCTTCAACGTCATATTCGAAGGGACTCTAGACGCCCCCCACTCTACATTATAATCCACTTCCTCCTCGATCATAGCAATCTGCTCAACCTCGGAGTCCCCCTATAACTAGACCCCCGACCAAATGACGCGACAATGACCAACTCCCTACCCGAAGTCTACTCCATTTCAGAAAGCAACTAAGAACACAATAAAATGAGGACTTTCTGTGAAAAATACCTATTGAAAAACTACGCGAACAGAGTAGGCCGGAAAAGTAGTAAACGGAGTTGCCTCAATGTCGGAATGTCTAAGCTCTAAGAGGAGAAATCAGATTGCAAATGCTGGAAAATTCTGAAAAAGGGAGTTTTCTCTCCTTTTATAAAGGGCCAGGAAGAAACCCCTTGCATCAGATCGAAGCTCATTAAATCTGAACCCTTCATTTTAAATCAAACCTAAGGCGTAGAATTCAAACGGTTTTTCAAACCTACACCTCAGATTTAAGCGTGTCTCCCACGCACCTCAGCCAACGCGTCTGCTTCTAGAAGCTCCACCTGTTCTAATAATTACGATTTTAATTCGACGGCAGTAGGCGCTTTGGAAGTTGCAATGGTTCAGCCACCTTTCCTCGAAAACATGCGAAAAACATCGAATCATTGGCACAACTAATAAGGAACAATTATTATCAATGAACCTCGGCCTCATCTTCAACGTTCAATCATCAAGTCTCGCAGGTTCGATTTTCCAACCACCTCAGCTTCATCTTCAACATTCAACCATTAAGCCTCACAGGTTCGGTTTCCCAACCACCTCGGCTTCATCTTCAACATCCAGTCATCAAGCCGAACCTGCAAGCCTCGCAGATTCGGTTTCCCAGCCACCTCGGCTTCATCTTCAACATTCAGCCATCAAGCCTTTCAGGTTCGGTTTCCCAACCACCTTGGCTCCTACATCATTCACCCGCCATAACACATTTTAAAGATCTTGTTAGAATGATTGATGGAACATTTGTCATAAGTATACATGTCAAGTCTTGTCATTAGCATGGGGGTTCTGCATAAGCAATAAATGCACAGCAAGCTAACAAGTCAAGGATGATGCCTAGGATTGGATGTTTGAATTAAAGAGATGAGGCCACGTGCCACCTCATCTAAGGGCTGTCATTTCACATATAACACTATAAATACTTCCCTTGTATAACACTGAAGGACGAATGCAAGAATCAATACAAGAAACCACACTTTACTCTCTCTTTCATATTATCTTACAACACAATACGAGTTCATATATATTTACATTCACATTCATGAGCACCGATTGGTAATTATTGTACAATTGAATTATGAACATCCCGTCGGATTCCGAACGTTCTCGTCCTGCATCGTTGAGCTACTCTCACGCCCTTGATTCTTTCGTTCTAGACCGTCCATGTGCCTTAGCGTGTAGGACCTTCGCTCACGTGTGCGCGGGTGGGTCTTTGGGGTCAACACTTTTAAATGTAGAATATGGCACAAAAAGAAGATTTATAGCCGAAATAATTAAAATTCATTACTAATCAAAACATATCTTTTTTAATTTCTTTTCCAAAAACGCGTCAATTGAGAAAAATAAGTTCTTATAATATTTTTCGAAGCAAACAAAAGCTCATTATAGACATCAATTCAATAATAAAATAAAACATGAATGTTCATCTATCATAGCTATACTTGTACTAAAAAAAATTGAAATTTGGTTGTTATGAATATTTTTACCTTTATATGAACAGAATTCCAGCATTTGCTTTGTCGAAATAAGATGATTATTGTCATGTTCAACTAGCAAAAGATGGACGTCTTGTGTCCTTAAATATGAAGCCATTGAAGTGCTTAGATACAGCTTCCGAATACAAATATCCAAAACCAACTGGAGACATTTGTATTTATAGAGACCTTTCGTGAGTGTGTGATGTTGGCCGCTAGCATAAATAATACCTCTTGAAGATTATGTTGATATGAATACATATTTGAAACACATCAGTGATACTTGTATTTATACAGTTGTCTCATGGAGAGTGTCATATTGACTTTTAATAAATACAAAACATCATAAAGATTAGTTTTTATGACCAGATAAGTGTTTTTAAACTTTTTAAATGTTGTTATCTTATTTTGGAAAATGGTGAGTTTATTTGTAACGCTTTAAATTTAAAAGTTAGCTTTTGCATCTTTGTGTTGTGGGCCCTTGTTAAGTTGCCAATAATAGTCCAAGTCCATTGATTATAATAGTGGAAATTACACTGGATGTCATAATTTAGGTTTTCATTTACAAAAATGTCACTTTTTAAAAGCAATTGCAAAATTTTCAATTCTGGACAATTTTGCCACCTCTAATTAATTTGAATCCCTTATATGTCCTTCAATAAATAAGACATGACTTGACTCCAAATTGTACAAGGACTATGACATGTCAGGTATAATTGTACTCATTGATGGAAATTAAAAAAAAATGAAAAGAAGAAGAAGATGAAAACCGAACTAGACAATTAAACTCACATTCATATCTCTCTCACATTAGGCCCAAACAGTGTGAAACCCTTTCCCCTTTTTCATTCACTAAACTAGAACTTAGCCAATCGACGACCACCATGACGAAGGTCGGCGATGACGAAGATCAAAAGCATTTGGCGAACTCATTCCCATCCCTCTGTCGTTTGAATCATAACAGCCCAACGTCAAACCAGCGAATCATAACAGCCCAACGACGAACGCTCGACGACCATCGTTAATGATCTCCTCACTGACGAAGACCCAACTTTCACTCTTGAAAATTCACTTTGCTAGACAATGTTTGAGAACCAACTTGGAGTACCCAATTTAGGTATGCTGAGGGCTGAATGTTTAAACTAATTTTCGAATAATTGTTCTTGGAAATCCATCCATTTTGTGTTTTGTTCATGCTGAATATTTGATCTAAGTTTCTGTTGGGAGGGGTTTTGTGCATAAATCTCGTCTAACTCAAACCAGTGAAGAAATTTTTTATCTAAGTTTCTATTGTGTTGTGTTTGTGTTTGGCAGAGAATTTATCTTTTAATTTTTCTATGCCTTCCAGGGAACGGGCATGTCTCAGAAGATGCTAGCCAATTCAGAAAGAAATAGAAGTGGTCCACTCTTACCTTGAAGGCATTGACAAAGACTTCTTTTGGATCTGGTTCTATCTTCCCTTCCTGAAGACACCTGCAAATATGGGACTGATACAATGTCCCAGTTGAATCATAAGGCAATTTTTGTTTATGCATATGTTATGCGAGGTTCTATTTTTTGGTATTTGGTGATCAGATATTTCAATATTGTTGAGCAGTTTCGGTGACTTCCTGTAGTTGTATTGCTATTCAACAATGTTGTGACTGCAAACTTAGTCAAATAAGTCATTTTCTGGTGTTTGGTGATTAGATATTTCTATTTTGTTGAGCAGTTTTAGTGACTTCCTTTAGTTGTATTGGTATTCAACAATGTTGTGACCGCAAACTTGGTCAAATAAGTTGTTTTCTGGTGTTTGGTGATTAGATATTTCTATTTTGTTGAGCAGTTTTGGTGACTTCCTCTAGTTGTATTGCTATTCAACAATGTTGTGACTGTAAACTTAACCAAATAAGTTACCTTTTGTAGTGTTTGGTGATTAGATATTTCTATTTTGTTGAGCAGTTTTGGTGACTTCCTCTAGTTGTATTGCTATTCAACAATGCTGTGACTGCAAACTTAGCCAAATAAGTTACCTAGCAATAGCAATGATGTAGACAAATTCCATGGGATATAGAACAAGTCCATCGGTCTTCGTGTATGGCGTTGTCTTTTCCAACCTCCTGCCACCCCCAATAAGTGATGGTGTGATGGTTTCTTCTTAAAACCAAGTGAAGAAATCTCAAAAATCTATCAAATGAAGGTGTTAAAAATAATCTCAAATAACTTCTACTATTGATATTAATATATCGAGATAATTTTCTTCTCTTAGTTTGGATTCGGCCGCCAATAAGTAAACTTTTGAAAACAATCTGCTCAAAAACGTAATTCACGAGGTAAAAATTTCATATTGATGGTCCACATTATACCTAAATTGTCAATGAAAATTGTTCACTTACGTCCTCTTCAATTGATTAGCAAAGAAGATATTGTAATTGAATTGACTACAAAATTTTTTATATTGTCAGCCATATGTTTTCCATTGTCTTAGTAATAATCCTCTCAATGAATGGTTGTTGTCATTGTCCTTTCCCATTTTTTCATATATAGCGGGATAAACAATTAGTTGATAAACATATTTTAAAGATACCAATTCAAATCGAAAAATTGTGGAAATCTAACAAGTCTATCAAAATGTTATTTTATTTACAGAACACCCTCCATAATGGCTATCTGTACAGTAAATAGCTTGTTTAAAACTTCAGCAGAAACTTGATGGGACAAAAGTACCAAACAATGTAAAAAAAAAACAAAAAAACAAAAAAAAAAAAACAAAACGAAACAGTACTAGTAAGTTAGATTATTAATATGCTGAAGGTGGGCCCGAGTGGTTCGAGACATTATTACACCTACGATTTTCTGGTGGAACTGATTTATAATGCTAACTAGTACTTCGATTTCTCATAGAACTCATTAATGTAATCTAATTTTAACGTAGTTTCATGATAAGCAAGTATTTATGTGGTGGAATGCTAAGCCCATTATTACCTCTATGATCTTTTGGTAGAACTTATTAATGCAATTTCATTTTGATGCACCTAGAACTCTTAATTCTTACCTTTTTTATGGGCTTTCCATGAAAACACTCTTTTCTTTCTAGGTACGAAGGAGAAATTAGATGAAAATAATTCAAGCATTTCGATATTTAGTATATTACTAAATATTTAGTACATATAGCTTAAAAAAATAATAAAAGTATAATTTTCTAAATCTATGACCCATTGAATATTTCCTTCATTTTTCTATGCCAAACACACCTTGAATATGAGTTCATAATGTATTATACCCGATGAGGGTTTGTAGTGATTTTTCTTTTGCCATTGTATGTTCCCTTGCTTAAGCAAATTCATATTTATTACTTAAACATCAATTGTAAATAATGCTTGTAATGGCCCTAAGTAAGGGAAGGTGGAGAGTAGAACTGTAATGAATGTTACAAAAACACATTGATCCTTGCACTGAAACTGGTATGATGTCAAATCTTATTTTTGTTTTTAGTTTCATCCAGAATTCAAAGAGTAATGTTGTATAATACTGTATCTACTAAAACATACTTGCATGTGGCAGTACATTATATGTCTAATAAATAGGTCTCATAGCACCACATTTAATTGAGCTTACATATTTACCCAAATATATGTCTCATATGATGTTCTTTTAGCATCAGAAGTGAAAATATTATTAATCTCCAAATGAGATTTGACATCATGTTATTGATATATTATTGATAGACTTTAGGCATGGATAAAAGTCATCAAAATCATTAGATCAAACTAAAGAATCGATCATACGATGATGTAGACAGAACCTTGCTTTCACTCGGATCTTGTGTGGATATGTAGGAGGGGATGGTCCTAGGTTTGTGTAGGGATTTTGTTTGTCCACGAGAACAAATTTATTTTCAAGTTTATTGTTCTTCAACAGTTTCATGTTCACTAATTTTCTTTTTGTCATTTATTCCATCCTCTTAACCTTTCCGCGTTTGCTCTACATTTCCCAGATAAATCAAAACCTCATAGTAGCAATGATTCGAAGAAGGAAGCAATGATTCCAAAATAACCAATAGCAAATACTGCTGCACAAACATTTACATTTCGTGAAATTGCGGCTACTACAAAAAACTTTAGGCCAGAGTACTTGCTGGGCGAAGGTGGGTTCGACCAAGTTTACAAGGTCCGTTAGAAAGCAAAGACAGGTAAATTCTCTTAAAGCACATCATAAAGTAGCTATAAGAATTTCTTTTAAGTTAATTTTCGTTTCGGTCGTCATGTTGGATTCGTTTTGTATAAGTAATAGAAATGCTTAAATGGATAAGGGTAGTCCCACGTGGCAATTTTAACAGGTGTAATAGGAAAAGAAAAAAGGGAAAACTAAAAAAGATAATAAAATGTTTACTTTATTGCTAATGTATGGTTTTAAGATTCTTGATTAAGTCTTGGATGCTCCTCGACTTTTCAATTAAACACGTTCATTTCGAAAAATGTAGTGCACATATGACTGTTGGTCAAACTTATTGAATAGTATGAAGTAAAAATCAAGGAAATTGCAGTAGATGTCATTTGTTAGGCTTTCCACTGTGAACAATATGGCGGATAAATTGCATTTGTGGGATATAGATAAATTGAACATGGAGGATTGGATGACATGACCAAAGTACAATACTTGAATAAGTGGAGTGTTATTCATACTCTGGTAAATAGATATGCTCTCAATCAAATGTATGACCCTAAACCACTATTATGTTCATCATTTAAAATTTGGAAGTGTTCTAGAATCGATAAATTACTTAGCTTTTGCATCTATATGACAATTCGTTTGGGTTGAAAATTTTGAGATGAACAATTAAATTTAGTTCTTATTTCGATCTCACAAAAGTACATTCCTAAGTCGTGACTTGAAGTTATATGCGTTGTACTCGTATGCATTTGGTAGAAGTCTTGATTGACACTCATATCTTCAGTTCAAATGTTTATGTTACTTGTGTAATGTGGACAAAACTTTGCTTTCACTTGCAATCCATCTGTTGTGGGTGGTACTCGCTGCATTCGGTTGGAACTCTCGATACACTTGATAGCATCCTTGTGGATTTCATGTTTCTTTCCCGACAGTTCATCTATCGACACTTGTGGCTAAACTGTCGTTCCCGACAATTAGCCTCAGTTATTCTCAACAGATGAACCTGTGGATGGATAATATCGGGACCGACAGTTCAGTTCCTGCCTGCCTAGCCTTGCCCTACTAGTAAAAAATGTAATTCCTATGTCATATGCGTTCAGATTTCGGTATTCCTCTTTTTTTTATATGCAACAATGTCTGAAGTGAAGTGGGCTGAATTAGGGCTATTTTATTGATTGTTTGAAAACCATTATGAAGATTCTACCAAAATGCAGCATCCAATTTCCAGTAACTTGAAGAAATATGGGTGATAGTCGTATGCATTTGGTGGAATTCTTGATTGATGTGGCCATGTCTTCCATTTCAATATTTATGTTATATGTGTTATAACCTTGCTTTCATTTGCAGATTTTGATGTTGTGGGTGGTACTCGTTGTACTGCATGGAACTGTTGAATGACACTTCAGAACATGCTTGTGGTTTTTGGTGTATATGCTGCTAGAAAGTTTATATTCTCGTATGACGTATTCATTTCTTGTTGTCTTTGCAGACATAAATTTCAAGCCCTTTGTTCTAGAGAATGCACGACTGTGGGGCCACATATCGCAGAGAAGCAATTTGCTTTATGTAAAAACAGTCGTCGAACATTTTTACGAGCGACAGCGGGAAGACTTCTGCAACTCATGCCTCGGGTTCTTGTCGGAGGTTTCGGATCTCCAGTTCTCTACCCAATTAATCCAACAGCTCGTATTCTGCTGCATACGAATAGATAAACGGCACGAGCTGTGGTTCAACTTGCAAGGCCACCTAGCCAGGTTCGGGATCTAAGAGTATGCCCTCGTGACGGGATTAAGGTGTGGTCTTCCCCGGATGACAACGTCATGGAACGCGTTCTTGACAAGAGGAGACTAAAGGACAAGTACTTTAAACATGTGGACAAGATTTAATGTGCCCAATTGGAGCAGACATTTCTCCGATCGTCAACGCCTCGAGCCGATCGGTACAAGCTCAGCCTTGCCTTGATCATCGAATGAGTCTTCAATTCTCTGGATAACAACGTTGGCATCGATATGGAGACGTTGTCGATCGTCGACGATTTGAACTTGTTCTTTTCATATTCTTGGGGTAGAATCTCGTATGGACGTCTAATCCTTTCAGGGTTGTTGGGCAAGGAAATTTTTGGATGCGATGGAAAAGAAGGAGAAGGTGATTAGCTACACGGTCCACGTCTTTCTCATTGTCGTGCAGGTACCTTTATTTGATGTATTCATTATTTCAATGCAAATGTATGTAGTGGTTGGTTTCGTCATGAACTTACATTCCTTTTCTACTATAACAGATATGGGCATTCGAGGCGGTACCCAAAATTGGTGATCAGTTTGGTTGGCGTCTTGGTGAACGTTCCCCATGACTTCTCGACTGGACATCAACAAAGCAGTCGCAGTAGCGTACGTATGACGCTTTCTTCAAAAATGTACAGGTAAAATTTTATGTTACTTCTACATTCTCATTCATTCCATTCGTCATTGTAGCATGTGGTGAATTTCTAACAACTATGTGTATGTTGTAGCTACATGTGTACGCGACGCTGCATCCCACCGAAGTCGAGCGTGGACAACCTCAAATCACCACTCTTGTGTCGTTCGATGATCATTTTATCCCTGCGTTGGACGACCTTGCCAGTGACAGTGTTGCTCCACAGTTCTACGCAGAGCATTTAGGTACACCCGAAGAGGTACCTTCGAGGATAAGACTTCTGATGAGGCCCATGAGGGTAGTGGCGAGGAGGAAGAGTCAGGAATCGATGACAGCGAAGAGGCCAAAGGTGAGGACTCAGAGGACCACGATAGTGGGGATAGTGATGGTGACCGAGTTCGACGAAGTGGGTAGACGGGGACATTTTTCACCCCATACGTACATAGAGCTACTACTCCCATGCAGGCACCATCCACCTCTTATGCCCTACCAACTATAATGGCTGGATCGAGCCTCACGACAGACGATGTTTAGGGCATGTTGCTGGATCAAAAAATTCTCATAGAAAAGTGACTCCGCACCGTGAAGCTCAAAATCATGCAGCACGTGTCCGACGAATTTAAAAAATTAAAGGACTTCATATCCATCGTCGTCCCCGCATCCGGCTCTACAACCATAGCACATGCGGTTGATGTGGACCCCGAGCTCAGAAAATCAGGTACTTCACCATATACGTACTACATTTCTTTATGACAATGTTCACTTTAACTCTGCACACATTGACATGTTCTGTATGACAATTGTTCATTCATTGCAGACTACGAAGGCTTTGTAGACTATACAAGCCACCACCCATTGCGTGACGATCCTGACAAAGACATGGGGATTGACAGGCAAGAGGGAAACGATATGTGCATTATTGAAGAACACATGGAGCCATGCCCGGACGAGCAAGACATGCCACTGTGCACTGGAACTGAAAGTCTGCAAGGCACGTGTGTTATTTATGAGCAAATTGGTGAATTATTATTTCATGTGCCTCGCATGTTTTGAAAATTGGCAAAATTTATTTTCCACTCGCTGTTTTATTGTTGTTCTAAACAGACATAGCACACATTCAGCCATGCCCAGACGATCACCCCATGCCAGTGCCTACTAGAACAGAAGAAGCGCAAGGTATTGCATCGTTTATCACGAATTGAAGAATTACAATTTCAGGCATCCGCTTACTTTGCAAATGCTCATTTGTTGTAGCAGAAGGGGGCCACCACTCGTCGCTTGGCAATCGTGATGAAGAGCAGGACATGCTGCCTATTGGAACCAAACATCTGCAAGATATGTGGGTCATTTATGAGGAAACTTGGACATTGTTATTTCATACACTTGGCATGTTTTGAAAATTCCCAAAAGTAGTACACTCAAAATGTTTCATCGTTGTTTTTGACAGACACAGCAAACATTGAGCCATGCCTCGACAATGACCCCATGCCAGTGCTCGTTGGAACCAATGAAGTGCAAGGTATTCCATCGTTTATCGAGAACTGAATTTATTTTTCATGTCATTTGCTTATTCTACAACTCTCCCAGTTCTCGCCACTGAAGCCCGAGCAGGAGAGGGAGTTACCACAACGAGACGGCGATCGACCTGACTGCGACATCCGGCACCAACTACCAGGACTTTGTACACAAGGGGGAGCGCGAAGCGAAAATAGAAGTAACTACGGATGAATTGCCGAATGTAGCATGACGATGGGGTTGAACATGCTTTTGTAATTTTTTTGACTTAATTTTGGTGGTGAAGGATGTATGTTAATTGTCTGGATACTTGTGGCCTTTTAATTCATTTCTGTAATTTACATATCACCCAAGCTAGTTGGCAAGCGTGGTGACACTTCGACGCATTCCTCACATTTTGCAGTTCCCGTGGTGAATGTCATGTTACTGTTTACCTATGCTAACATTGTTGTAGTGTTACAAACTGCTTAAGTTATCTGGTTGTACTATGTTACGTGAATCGTACTTATAGTACTTTGTGCCTTGACTCAATTTTTGTCAATGCTGGTACATTATATTGAGCAAAAATTTATTGTATGTGAACGTTTTACGAATATCCATTTAGGAGTTGATGGTGGGATTGAATGTTGTAGTGCCTTCGTAAACTATAGATTAGATTAAGATGAGGACCCATTAAAACTGCCAAAGTCATGACTACCATGGTACTACTAATTCACAAATGAGTTTAAGTATATTTCCTAGTCACTGGTATGTTCTTATGTGGGTTAAGATGATGAGCCTGTTTTGTGAGAAACTGTAACATTACAACTATGTTGCAACTAATAAGCTAGCAATGAGAAGTACTTTGTTGCAAGAAACCAGATAACATCAATTTTACAAATCATTGAACTATTCAAGTCACTGCCAATGTCATAGTAATTATGGTACAATGGGAGATAAATGTACACTTATTATATTCAACCATCACACCAATTACTTTTCAAATTTAATTAGAGATTGGACTTGGTGGTTGAGTAGTTAATGAAGTAATTGCTTCCTCCTTTCAGGATGATTATAAATACCATGAGATCATTGTTGCCGAGAAGCAATTTTGCGGCCAAGGTGTTGTGCCACTATGAACTTACCTAAAGAGCATTGTGACACCTTCAAGGTAGTTGAACAACATAGTGGTAAAAAATAGTTACTTATATTTATTCTTCTTCATTTATTCTGTAGTTTACCAAACTCGAAGTTACACGATCTTTAGTGCAATGCACATTTTTGTCAACTGTCGAGAATGAATAAAACATCTGTCGGGACCGACAGTTCAACTAGGCGGGCCATTCAATTTTATAAATTTGTTGCTTTTCGAAAATTGGAAATGGTGGGATTGTCCAATACAAGTGTCTTAGTTTAACATGTTATTCTAGATATTACAAAATGTTTATCATTTTTTGCAACTAACAAGTCCTTCCAATACAAGTAGACTGACATATTGAAGGCATCACAAGCATTGTCTATCAAAGTACATTTCAGATGTTATTCCATATGTTGTGAGACTCCCGTTTTGAAACAGGTAGTTGATACGAGATAATGGGTTTATCTACCTCTAGCAATGAAACATTCAACTCCAATATGCATCCACCAATACTAGGTTCATCAACTAATTTTCCCATCATTTTATTGTCAAACGATTAGGAGGTAAGAGTTGAGCACTGTGGTGCCGAGTTGAACGAAGTTTCAAGTGCAAAATCTAAGTCACCGAACAACGTTCTTGATCAAGTCTTCGAGATCAGGGGTCCAGTCGAATCACCGTCCGACTCAGATGAATGGGTGGCTCATGTTCCACCTCCAGAAGTAATTGTCATTAGCTCAGACGATTCTGATGGAGAAAGTGGGGGAGGCGCTTAAATTGTCGAAAGTAATGCAAGTTTGCAATAAATGGATGACCCTTTTGTAGAAAATTATGTATAGTATTTTGTGGTAAGGATATTTTGGTCACGTCGTCTGCATACGTGCAGAAATAGCATGTCCATAATAGGCAACCGTAGTAGTATAGGTTTGGAAGCCGCTATTATTCCCAACTATCGAGAATTACAGAGACCATCTGTCGGGAATGACATGTGAACTATCGGGACGTCATGTTGGTGTTTTGCTTGTTCATTGTGGTCTCATGAAAATCAATTTTCCATTTCGACAAACTATCAGTCGAAGCTAATGGAACTTGTATGATCGGCTAAGTTTATAGTATGAAAAACGTATTCATCCCGTTTGTGGTAATGGAACTATAATGATCGGTAATTTGCTTGTGAAACATAACGACTAAATTTGTATTGGCCTATGATAAAAACAACAAATTAAGAAAATAAGTTAGGAATGTACAATGCTTATTTAAATTACGTTTTCAGGGATTACATTTCACAACCACTTTTACACATCACGCTTGTTCAAGTGGCTTGTGATACAGTGGGTTCGAACATGTGGCCCAGTCATGACCAACTCTCCCACATCGAGTGCATCTCCTCAGTCGGGTAGTGGACTTATATCTAGCTCGCTTACGTTGTGTGGGTGGTCTACCTGGAGGACGACGTACAGTCGGTGGCAAAATAGGAGTACCTAAGATTTCATTTGGAACAACCCAGTCCACTTCCCGCGTAAGGGAGATATTACTTCCATATATCGTATAATGACTTGCCACTCAGGGTAGCAGCACGAGTTGCATGACCACATGTCATACGATTTAGTTGAAACTCACGACAGGTGCACGTATTATTGGAGAAGTCTACTATCTCCGTATCATTGTATATTCCAACCTGGGTCAAGTTGTCTATCAACTCATGGGCTCGAAGCGTAGTACCAGCTTCAAATGTTGTCTGTAATTCGTTCTCCATCCTCGACAACAATATACTACTGCATGAGGTTGCATTGGTTCAATGTTTGTAAAATTACTTCTACATTGTTTTACGAATGTGCTCGACCAAGCACGTGATTGGCAACGAACGGGCATGTCTCAACATTGAGTTCAATGATTCTGCATTATTGTTTGTCACGATGTTGTACCGGTCACCCACGAATAGTGCTCGTGACCAGAATGAAAAATCGGCTTGCTCCAAATACCCGTAACATCTTTTACTTACCCTACGAATCTGTCCCATTAGTCGTTCGAACTCTTTGACCCGATAAGTTGTAGTAGCTCGTTTGAACAGGAATATTGAACTTGCGTTAAAGTGCCACTGGATTAGGTTCTTTTCCACATGTCACATACAACAACCATGATGAGACAAAGGAAATAAGTGAGTAATAGCAATTTCAATACTTCTTTTCCTATCCGAAACAAATACAAGTTCATATGAGTCGCCTATAAGATCTTTCAAGTTAGACAAGAACCACATCCAAGATCTATTTGTTTCAGAATCCACGATCCCCCACACTAAGGGATAAATCTGTTTGTTGGCATCTTGGGCAGTTGCCAGTAAAAGTGTACCCTTGTATGGACCTTTCAAGTGACTACCGTCAATGCAAACAACGGGCCTCAAGTACTGCATGTAACCACGAATGTTTGCACCAAAAGCTAGGAAGAAGTAATGGAACCTATTGCGTGAATCAAGTTTGATGTGGGTTACTGTCCCCGGGTTATTCTCACCTAGGACGTGACAGTATGAAGATAGTTTCTAAAAACTGTCCTCTGGTGTCCTATGCAGCAGTGTAAAGCAGCCACCTTCCCTCTACGTGCCTTGCTGTAACTTATTTGGAATCGAGCTCACATTCCATGTCACGTGCAATAGTACTCGAATCATACGATCGGTTCGGATTATCCAATTTTCCCAAAATGTGATCAGCAATTACAGAACTCATCGCATGTCGATGTGCATTACTGCGAAAATCGATGAAACATTTGTGAACATTATTGAATTTACGGATCACAAAGATTACAAACTACTTCATAGTAGAAGCACGTAACATCCACTTGGAGCTGTTGTCGGCGCATACAACAGTTAACATCTTCTTGCTAGACATGCTCACCCGAATTCGGAACTTGGCTTTCAAAGCAAGTGCACGAATTGTTGAGTACAACTCTTTCTTGCTAAAGAATATTTCCTTTTCGGCAAGATCAGATGTATTCACAATTCTCATCAATTCATATCCATCCGAACCGTTGGAATGTGACAAAGACTGCTCATCGTCGACGTCAACAGAATTATCATCCTCTAAACTAGGTGATGGGTTATCCAAGTTTTCATCTAATGGTGCAGTCCCATTATCATACTCATGTGTTTCAGGTGCATTATTGTTTGAGACACTATGCATTTGATTCACCAAATCATGTTCCACGTTTTGCAGATCCACGTTTTGCAGAACATCCACTGTGGTAAATGAAGGATCTTGAAAATTTGCATCCCTTCCCATGTCAACACTTGGGAGATCGGATTCCAAAACAGTAACGTAGATAGCAGTTTCCTTATGCACTGATATGTACTAATTTAAGTCTTCATTGTCGCGTATTTCGGCAGGAGGTATATTCAAGTTAGGGACTTTGAACTTCAATTCAATTTGAGCATGAGAATCAACAATACCAAGTTTCTCCTTCAACCTTAACAAAAGTTCAGTTACAGTAATACTTGTTGGCACCAGAATAGAAATAGTTTTGTCCCATCTCCACTTTCATTCATCATCCGCATGAACAAAATTTTCCACATGCGACACGATGAATCTCAAATGATTACTCATACCTGAAATGTTGGGATCGCAATAGTGAGAATTCATAATCAATACGTTGGCATTTAATAGCATGAAAATCGCACGACATAATACGTAAATCAGTACAATAGCAAAAAGTCAGATCAAGGGTTTCCATCGTTTTGAAGTGTCCGAATTGAAAGTAAAATTGTATAACCCGACAGCTTGTAAATGTCAGGTTCAACATCTCAAACGTCTAACCCCAACGGTTTGTAAATGTCGAACTCGACAATTCAACTGTCGAGAATGTCGAGAAGCAGACGGCAGTAGGTTTCTCAGGCTTCTTCAACACATCACATTAAGGGTGGCCATTATTATTCAGCTGCCAAATGACAAAATGTAAATGGCATCTGGGCCTTGTTATTAAAGAGACCTTAATGGTGGTAATGAAAGAAATTACTCAAAACCTTAATGGTGATACTGATATTTTGTGAAGGATTCTAAAACCAAACAAATGAATGCATAATACTTTCAAAAATTTCAAAGAAATATGTCCATGTTATATTTAACATGTGCAAATAAAAAGCTATAAAAGTAAAATATAAATAATTTGTAATTGCTAATCTCTTAAAATGGATGAAGAATGCAACACATATGTCTTCTTAATCAATAAAAATGAAGAAGATGGAGAAAACGTAGGGTTTCTTGTTTATGTTACGTTTTGAAGTTTCTTTGGTAATTTTTTATTAACAAAAATTCATATTAATCGATAAAAAATACATTTCTCCATGTTTTTTATATAGAAATTAAATGATCACATCAAGTCAATGCTTTTCCTTCAAATCAAGCATTTAATGCTATTAGAAATGTGTCATTAAGGGTAATTTCGACTTTGCACCCCAAAAATGTGACATTTTTGCTCATAAAAAGTGAAAATGACAAATTTTTTTGAACTTTCACTTTTTGTGACATTTTTGTAAATTCCCCATTATGATATGTGGTTGAAATGCAATAAAAGTAATGATATCCAGTGATACCAATGAGACTCTTAGCAATAGTCTAGATGGTGCTAGGGATCCAGTATTAATTCTTCAATAAAGTTGAGATAAATTTTTATAAATTAGACAACTAAAGATGAGCACCAATGCCACCTATACTAGTGCTAAATAACATTATTAAGGTAATAATAATTATCCATTGTTGTGGAGATCATTAAATCACCAGAAGTTATATTCCTTAGTCCTAGAAATTTGTGCCCGCGAATATATAGATATATAAATTTGTTTTTAGCAATTTGCTCATAAGTCTTTCTTACACATGATTTTAAACAAATAAGTTTAAAAATTAACTTTTAGAATTATCTGACGGCAAGATCTATTTTCCTTTGCATATCCAATATAAGCCGTGCGCGCGCGCGCATACACACACACATGAAGTTGACCATTATATAAGGTTTAAACTACATAGCAGTCACTTATATACTACTAGAATATATATAGTGTTTGTTTGATAGGAATTTTGTTAATTTATTTTTTGATCATTAGAGATAAACTGGATCCTATCTGTGAGAGAAGAATTCAAAAATGACAATTGTAATAGTGAAATAACAGTAAAAAAATTGATGTTAATTAGATTAAAATCTCTACCAAACATGCTCATAAACCATTATATATGGGTCATTAATATTTTTTTAATAAGGTTGACACTTCAAAGTGGAATTTTAGATCTTAGTAGGTATCACAATTTATTAAACTCCTGCTAGCAATTCGATTCAACTAAGACTTGAATGATATATTCGATTCTAAGATTGGTGTAATCATACCAAGCCACCTTCTTATAAGGACATGTTAATTTAGGATAAATTTTATATCAAGTTAATATTGAAATCTACACTAATATATAAAGAATTGAGTTACTCGTCTTAACAAAGCGACCTTTAAGATGAAACTCTAAATTTTAATATTGAAATTATAAACTCACCTGATATGTTGCTAGTGCAATAGCTATATTTTCAGTGTAACAACATTCTTTGTTTTTTGTTACCGTAGAATCTTTCCATTTTTGCTTCATCCTTAACTCCTTGAAATTTATGACGTATTAAATTTGTAGTGGACGACCAGTCTAGTATTTATATTGTACATGAATTTCTCTATGTATATAATATACTTTCTTGTAAATAGTTTATTAGATGTGATATTTTTCATTTTCAATAAAAAATTTGAAATGATATGGAAAAAAATAATATAAGAATAAACTCTAAAATATCTTTACATATCTTAATTTTCTCAACACTTGTGTCATATTACAAAGGAAATGCACCATATTTTGCTAACTTGATTTTACATTGTAAAATTTCAGTTTAAGTGATAGTAGATCCCTTAAACAGTTGTCCAATGTATAGAAATGAATTAAAACTCCGTTACACAATGATTTAAGGATCAATATTTGTCACCTCATCAATGATGATCTCTACTAGTTATATGAATAACATTGCACTTTAATTAACCAATTTTATCACTTTCTAGTTAATGATATCCAAAATCTCCGTGGGTTATAAAATTAGCTCAACGAACAAAAATACTCTTAATTACAAGTAACAAACCACATCGTAGACATTGAATTATCTAATACTTTACGTACCATTTTGTTTTTCATTTTTATTATTTTTAAAAATTTAATTACTCAAAGCTTGTGATTTTTTATTATTATTTTTCCTTAAAATAATGGTCTTTTTTTATTTATGGTTTACAAAACTCATTTCATTTTCTTTAAACAACAACTTGAAACTAGAAATTAAATCTTGAAAAATTAAATATGTTGAAAAATATAGCAGAAACTTCATTTGAAATTATTCCAAATATTACTTAATGAACAAATGGAGATCATCATTTACTAATTTATTTATGTTCATGAATTTTAAATTTATGTTCAATAAGAAATCTAAAAAAGTCAAGTAAAATGAATCTCATATTTATTCTTCGTGGTTATAGCTTTATACCATATTGCAATTTAACAAATTATCAAGAATTCATACATAACATTTTTTGTTTCTGTTTTTGATGTTCTTTTTCTTCTTTTAACAAGAAAATTTAAGAGAAGAAAAATATAACTTTGTTTTAAAAAATGTAGATTTATTTCCTTTTAAAAAAAAAAAAAAAAAACACCCTTAAAATGCGATGTTAATAGTGTAGTCTAGATTCTTCTTTTCTTAAGCAAAACACCCCCAACCAAAGCCTTGAAGTGATTTTTATGCCTACACCTTGACTCCGTGAGTGGGTTGGATTCATCGACCTTGTGTCATTGATCGAACAAATGTTACCGTTGGCACATAGACTTATTGACCTTACCTCTAGAGTTACATCAAGAGGGCGACAAGAAAATTTGAAAGCTATAAATATGGAAGTGCTATTTCTATAATTGAAAGTACTTATTATACAAAATATTACTTGAATCTAACATAAGTCAACCACTGTTTATCAAGTCTTAGTATATTTTTCAAGCCTCCTTGCACATTGTTGGGTTCAACAATTGTCAGTTGTGCAATTGCCTTCTGTATAAACCTGAGATAATTTTGTTGGAATAATTTCATATGTGGGTTTCACATTCGATTGCAAATTTTACGAGTTGCGTGTATGGTTCATAATGATATTTGTGTTTGAGCCAAATTTATTAAGTGATCAATTGGGTCTTTTACACCTTACGGATTGTAATTAATATAATGTGGCAATTTTAGGTTGTGAGTCGAAAATAAACCCTAATTAGGGTTTAAGTCGATAATAGAACGACTAAATGAATTTATATAAAAAGGCTAGGTCCCCTCTCCTCTCCATATTGGTTTTATTGGCTTGCCCCATTGATGGCCAACACTTTTGTGAGGAGCAATGAGGAAAAATTTGGCTGATATTATTTATATCAACAATGGTTTCTGCAAGTATGAATTCAATTTATCAATTTATTATTTTATGATTTTTGATTCTTAGCATGATTACAATTAAATTCAACAATTGGTATCAGAGCTATCATGCTAAGATCGGAATCTGTCACCAAAAACAATATTCTATCTTGATTGGTTCAAATTTTTTACAACTTTGCATTGAAGTTTCGTGTAAAGTCTGTGCATATAATTGAAATAATTTCGTGTATGCATACATATATGTATAGTTCATTATAATATATATATATATAGAGAGAGAGAGAGAGACACCAAAACATGTGTAAGCTATCAAACCACCATATTCCCACTGCCTGAAGGTTCTAGCCCATTAATGGCGGTGAAACACTTATTCAAATTTCTCTCCCATTCCATACCCAGTTCGAATCAAAGGTCCAAAACTCTGTGTTACTCTGCAACTGTAAATAAATAATCAACTTGGGCGATAAAGAAGAGTTTTCACCAATTCCTTTTTCATTTTTTTTCACGCTCGTGGTTTCTTGATTATACATTCAAAACCGTAACCCAATCCCTATGTGGAATGATAATTAATTTGAGGGTTTTCTTTAATTTCTTGGGGTCTAGATGTTTGGTGAAAAATTACCCAGTAGGAAGCTCCGGGCACAAACGATGACCGGTCGGGTCTAGATCTCTTGATAATGATGATGACCTAGTTCCAATACCTAGGTTAAGCCTTGTTCTATTTCTGGGGATTTTTCCATCATCTTAATTTTGAATTTGTAGAAAGTTGTAGGATGCTTTAATTTCTAAATAGGTTGAATTAAAAATGTCTAGTCATTGATGTGCAACTCAAGAGCCATGTGGTATTATAAATTGAAGCTACATAAATAAGGCAGATTTGAGGATCAATAATTAAGTTACAGATACGGAACGGTGTGATGAAATTTGGGGATGGGGGCCTCCATTGCAATTCGTGAAATTGGAGGCCTGTGTTTGCAATTAGAAATTCCTGTCATATTGCAATTTTAAGAATAGGGACCTGTCATGCAATATTGAAGGACCTAATTTTAATTTTAAATGGGTTAAGATGTAATTTTCAAAAGGATATTAAATTTGAACTTTTAAAAACCTTGACCCTAAAATTTCAATTTTGACCCAATTAAAATTTTATTTAATAATTGACCCGATTGAAATATATTAAATAATAATAATAATTTAATTGACGACTTTTGCATTTTTATTTTTTGATAAAATGTTTATGCATTTAAATGTTGCCATTATTTGCGAGCTTAAATTTCAATTTCTATGTATGTTGAAATTTTGGGAATTTTGTTGTCAATTTCGTATCTCAATCACATATGATTTTTTGTCTTTCATTGATTGACAATTATGATTTATCGTATAATTTTTGTTCTGTGATTGAAATTTCATGGGTTATGAGACGATTCTTATTTTTCCACTAAGAAAAATATTTTGAAATAAAAATGGGTGGTAGCTACCAAAGTAGTACACTCATTGTTAATTATTCGATTTTCTCTACAAAAAAAAACATATATATTTTGTTTTGCGCAATAATTTTGATTTATTGCATATAATATCTTACCCAAAGGTGTTATTATATGTGATTGAAAAATGGCATAATGCGGTTAATGAGCTTACTTTGGTCTAGAAATTTCATTCTGTCCAAAGGTGTTGGTGTTTCAAAAATCAATGTAATTTTGTTGACTAGCTATATGATGTGTTTTAAGAGTACCTTATAGCATATTATATTGTCAACCCAAATGTGACTTTATGATGATACCTCTAGGCTCTTACCGTAATGAGATTCATATGCTTTTGATTTAATTATAGATTATCTATTCAATAGGCCATGCTAATTAGATGGATATTTTATCATCCAATTGACTGCATGCATTATTTTGGATGACATTGAGTATGATATTTTATGTTTTCACAATTTATAAAGCCTCATTTATTTCAAGTCAATTGTCTGCTGTTGAAATCTTGACTGTGAATAATTATGTGATATGGAAACGAAATGTAGAAATAACACTTGCTCTTTTAGGCTTGGATTTTGCAATGGAGAATAAAAAGTTTGACAAATCCACAGATAAGAGTACTCTATTATGGGTGCTATCCCAGGCAATAAAAATATCAAAGATTTTATAGATGCCATAGAAGATAAATTTATTGAGTCTGATAAAGTCGAAACTAGAGATCTGATGGATAAATTGATGAATATGAAATGTGATGGTACAAGTAGTATTAGAGAGCACGATATGAAGATGATAAATATATCATCTGAGCTAAAAACTCTTAAATTTTTCTCTGCCTTAGTTTGTTTTGAGTCTTCCTTTATAGATATGCCTTTAAATTCTTAGTGGTTAGACTCTAGAGCTAATATTTATATTGCGAATTCCTTGCTAGGTTTCAGAAGAAAACGGAGGCCAATTGAGAATGAAGTGAGCTTTGAGCGTTGAAAATGGAGTTCAAGTGAAGGTTGAATCATAGGATAGTAAAGTAGTCTTTGGAGTCCAATTTTACCATTGTTTTGGAAAATATAGTTTTTGTACCGCAGATGAGACGCTATTTAATTTCTAAATTGAAACTTGATGCTTGAGGTTTTACCTTCAACTTTGGTAATGAAAATGTTGAGTTAATTTATGATTCTCGTTTGATTAGCAGTTGACTTTTATGTGATAGTTTATATAAATTCTCTTCAGCTCCTTTTGGTGAAATCTTGTGTGTTACCAATGTATAAAAAAATGGCTTTAATCCGTGAATCATCCTCTGTGTTGCGGCATAAGTGATTAGGTCACATTTTGATGGATGGAATGGAAAGATTAGTAAAATTTGAGATACTACACAGTTTAGACTTCTCTAAGTTTGACACTTGTGTGGATTGTATAAGAGGAAAATTAACTATGGCTACAAGGAAAGTTTGAACTAGGAGTAATAGTATTTTGGACTTGATACATACTAATATTAGTAGACATTTACCTTCCACCATATGTGGGAACAAATATTTCATAATCTTTATTGATGATTTCTCATGATATGGATATGTTTACTTGATTAATGATAAATCCCATGCATTTAAGAAATTCAAAATTTTCAAACTAGAAGCAGAGAAATAATGTGGAAAAAATATCAAAGTTGTGAGATCTGATTGTGGTGGTGAGTACTATGGGAAATATAACGAATCTGATCAAAATATGGGTGATTTTGCAAAGTTTTTACAAAAGTGTAGAATAGTGCCCCAATATACCATGTCAGAGACACCTGAGTAGAATGATATTTTTGAAAGACGTAATCAAACTCTAAAAAATATGGTCAGAAGCATGATAGGTAGAACAAATTTGCTAGAGTATCTCTAGCAAATTTGTAAACTGTCATGTGTGTTTTAAACAGAATTCTAAGTAAAACTATTGCAAAGACACATTTTGAATTATGGATAAGACATAAGCCAAGTTTGACTCCTTTTAATGTTTGGGGATGTCTAATTGATGTTAGGATTTATAATCCGTTTGAAAAGAAAATTAGACCTGAAATCCACTCCTAGTTACATTATTGGGTACCCAGAGAGATCAAAAGGATATAAGTTTTACTATTCAAATCGTGGCACTAGAATTGTGGAGTCCATTACTACTAAGTTTTTGGAAAATGATTTTAGTGATAGTGGGAGTTCCACATTGAGAGAACTTTTATTGAACCAAATCAAGTTGTTGTTCCAGTTCCTGTTATACAGGAAAAAAATTTGTTTTCAACCAGTTGATGTTGTTAATAAAGAATTGGGGAACCTAGAGGAACTTCCAAATTCCTCCAACAACAATAGGGCCAGTTCTTGAGCCACAAGTTAGAAGATCACAAATGGAAAGGAGGTCTTGCCCAGTGATTACATTACATATTTGTTGGAGAGCAATTTTAATATTGGGCATATTGTTGATCCCATAACTTATAATCAAGCATTGAGAAGTCCTAAGGCAGATAAATGGATAAATGCTATGAAAGATGAAATGAATTCTATGGAAAAGAATAAAGTTTGGGAACTTGTTGAACTTCCTCTAGATGCTAAAGCTATAGATAACAAATGGATTTTTAAAAGTAAATTGGATTCAAAAGGGAATGTTGAGCGAAAGAAGGCAAGATTGGTTGTAAAAGTTTTCACTTAGCAAGAAGGCATTGATTATGTTGAAACTTTTTCACCCGTTTCGTCAAATGATTCCTTTCGAATTATTATGGCACTTGTGACACATTATGATTTGAAGTTTCATCAGATGGATGTTAAGACAATATTTTTGAATGGAGATCTTTCTGAAATGGTTTATATGAAATAACCTGAAGGCTTTGTTGTGAAAGGAAAAGAAAACTTGGTATGTAAGTTAAACAAATCCTTATATGGTCTCAAGCAAGTATCTCTTCAATGGTATTTGAAGTTTGACAAGGTTGTGACGTCTATTGATTTTGTTGAAAATACTGTTGATCAATGCATTTATCTCAAAATCAGTGAGAGAAATTTTAGTTTTCTTGTCCTATATGTTGATGACATTTTACTTGCTAGCAGTAACTTGGGATTGCTTCATGATACAAAGAAAAATGTTGTCTGCTAATTTATAGATGAAAGATCTTGGAGAAGTTTCCTATGTCTTTGGCATTGAAATACATCATGATAAAAATTGTGACTTACTAGGACTTTGACTATGCACTTGGTGATGTACCTGTCGTAAAAAGGGATAAGTTTAACAAAGCTCAATGTCTAAAGAATGAGTTAGAAGGGAATCTATAAAGATGAGTCAATATGTTAGTGATATGGGGAGCTTGATATATGCTCAAGTTTGCATTAGACCGGATATAGCCAATGCAGTCAGTGTCCTTTATAGGTTTCAGTCGAATTCAGGACAAAAGCATTGGAAAGCGGCTAAGAAAATCATGAGATACTTAAAGAAAACTGAAAGATATATGCGTACATTCCAGCATTCAAATCATCTTGAAATGCTAGGATATTTAGATTCTGATTTTGCTGGATGTCAAGATGATTTGAAATCAACCTCAGGTTATATTTTTACATTAGCTGGTGGTGCTATTTCTCGAAAAAAATGCTAAATAGACTCTAGTGGCATCCTCTACTATGCAAGTTGAATTTGTGGCATGTTATGGGATTACAGTCCAAGTCGTTTGGTTAAGAAATTTCATTTCTGGTTTGAAAGTTGTTGATTCCATCTCAAGAACAATCACCACATACTGTGATAACAGTGTAGCGGTGTTTTTTTTTCCAAATAATAATAAAAGTTCTGGTGGGTCAAACCATATTGACATCAAATATTTGGTGGTTAGAGACAGAGTCAAGGAAGAACAAATGAAAATAGAGCATATCAATACAGAAGCAATGATTGCAGATCTTTTGACTAAGGTACTCGCTCTAAAAGTCTATAAAACACACGTTGTTAATATGGGTATTGTGGAAGCATTTGATATTTTTGGTTAGTGGAAGTTAATTATGAACTATATTTTGGGCATGATCCCTTTGCTGGGTACGTAGATAACCCATATGTTTTCTGATACAGCCCCTTCTGATAATAAAATATTTTTCTCCTATCCATGAATTATTTTGAGCATGCATTTGACTTATGTCATTTTATGATATTATTGTGATATTGAGATATGACAGATAAAGATATAAGATGAGTCTCTTTTAGAAACATGTGGTTTCATTTTGATCAAAAGCATTATGAGGACCGATATGGATTAGCACAGTTTTTTGATAACATTTGGTGCTAAGTTCATACCACATACTACCACATTAGTTGGAGCATGGGGATCCATGCCAATAGGATGTTGGCATTTGTAACTGTGGAGTGGTCTTATATCGTTTAATTGGTGTAATGACTTCCATGTTCAGAGTTAATATTCTTGTTGGACCGAATCATGTTATGTAAGGTGTCATCATTGGAGCTATACTTTTGTGACCACCTATATAGTCTAGCCCGGGTATTAAAACTTTGTTATAGCAATCAAATGTTTGCTCAAGTGGGAGAATGTTGGAATAATTTCATATGTGGGCTTCACATTCGATTGCAAATTTTACGGGTTAGGTGTATGGTTCATGATGATATATGTGTTTGGGCCAAATTTATTAAGTGATCAATTGAGCCTTTTACACCTTACAGGTTGTAATTAATATAATGTGGTAATTTTAAGTATGTGGGCCGGAAATAAACCCTAATTAGGGTTTAAGTTGATAATTGGACAACTAAATAAATTCATGTAAAAAGGTTAGGTCCCCTCTCTTCTCCATATTAGTTTTATTGGCATGTCCCATTGATGACCAACACTTTTGTGAGGAGCAAGGAGGGAAAGATTTGGCTGTTATTATTTATATCAACAATGGCTTCCACAAATATGAATTCGATTTATCAATCTATTATTTTGTAATTCTTGACTCTTAGCATGATTACAATTAAATTCAACAAATTTGAATTCCATATGAGGGAGTGCATGGTCCTGATGTGGTGGATGGAATTTTGAGTAGACCATAGCCCAATATGATTTGAATGGAAAAGGTTGATTAAAGCCATGGAGTCCAGCTCAATCTATGCGTTTCATCTCCCTTTGCAAGCACATATTAAGCCCTCGGTACAAAGTTTTGGTTTCTCTTCCATACATATTAATAGATCAAGAGATTGTGAAAACTAAAAATTAAACGTGTTTTGTGTATAAGATTATCAACTCTCCAGAAATGTGGCGGAAATCAAGTTCCAGAATGGCTGAATAATGATACCGTACTACCTGGCTTCACATGAGCACATGATGAAGAGTTTCCTGGTTGTCACAACAAAACATTTTGATGCAATCTTGAAGTTAAATCGATGTTCAAGAATTTCATCATTGAAATCCAATTCTTTAGCAACTTAAATGCTAAGAAGAAAAATCTTTATTGGATACTCGAATGCCACAGGGCACTTGGAATTTGGAGAGGTGGACACCTTGTATCTGAATCAGCTCATTTGGGGCAGAAATCGCCATTCGCTGAACTCTTGAATCTAATAATATCTTGTCCCATCTAGCTTATTGGGACACCCATGATCCGTAGCACATTTGATTCAGGTAACTAATGTTGGAAAAATTAACGTGCATAAATTATATTCAAATAACTAACATTTTACGTTCATAAAACTTGACATAATTTTGATTTACCAAATTGAATACGTAAAGTAGAAATGAGAATGCATGAATATGAATTCGATCGAGACAAGAATTTGATTTTTTAAAAGGCAATAATGTCACCCATGGGACTAACAATTATCTGGCATTTGTATCCAGGGGCGGAGCCAGGATTTGTGTTCAGTGCGGGCAACATTTTTATGCCGAACTTTGAGGAGTTGCTCATAGATTTAATGATGATAAAAAAATTAAAACAATATTACAACAATACTAAAAACGACATAATTTATATATTAAACTTGTTCCTTGCGAATTTTCATAATTTGATATCGTCGTACAATAACTTCATTATCGAGCTTCAAAAATATATCTCTCTACATAAACAATAGTGCTATCATTCATCCACCGATCACCCATTCGATTACGCAGTCTATTCTTTACGATACTCATTACAGAAAAGACTCTCTCCACAGTAGCGGTAGCAACCGGTAAAATCAATGCTAAAGTTAAAAGTCTGTAAACCAATGGATATACATTATCTTTCTTTGTCAGAACTAACTTCTCCGCAAGATCACCAAGGTCATTCAACCTTTCAAACTCTTTGTTAGAGCTCATATAAAAAATATAAGTCTCAAGTTGATCGCTTAGTATGATGACATCTACTACAGAGAAATATAATGGATAAAGCTTAGCAAGTCTAATCAAGCTTTCTTATCAAAAGAAGAAAATGAATCTTATGGGCATAAACAAGCTACACAAAGGAGTAACATTGTATTTACCTCCGAGAAACGATCATTCAATTCTTGAAGTTGTAAATCGATAACAGAGTAGAACAAATCTACTCGATAATGATGTAAATTTGTAATTTCTACAGAATTACGCTGAGGACGACCACGAAGTGCAAGGCGTACAAACATATCATCCATATTGGGTACATAAATGTAATGTTGTTGACAAAAAGAACATACTTCTTCCAAAAAGGAGTCCCACCCTTCGTCTCTCATTATTTGGAGTTGTCGTTTGCACAATATCACCAATTATATTGCATTCACAATATCTTGATATTTCCTTTGCAATGCCTTTAACAGTTCATTTGACATCCGCAACACATTTCTCATCAACTGTAGATTAAATGCAAAATCAAATCTTTGTATTGACTCCAATAAATTTGTTGCATCAGATCTTTGATCACAAGAACAAGATTCATCTTCAACAATCATTGCAAGTACATCTAAAACAGAAGAGAACATGGCAAGCAAGCTGACCAAAGAATTATAATGTGAACTCCATCGTTTATCACCAGAGCCCTGAAGGGTCGTTTCTTGATTAAGTCCCCGTCCACTTAAAATCTCACATTTTTCTAATGCCTTAACAATAAAGTCTAATTGCTTTTCTCGAAGAAGATCACAACGTTTGGAAGATGCTCCAACAATATTTATCACGTCTCCAACCAAACGAAAGAAGTTAGTAATAGGGATGTTCTTCTTTGCCACAGCACAAGCGCAAGTTGGAGTTGATGAGCAAAACAGTGAATGTCAAAAGCACATGGACTCTCCTTCAAAATGAGTGTTTTCAGACCGTTAAACTTACCTTGCATATTACTTGCTCCATCATAACCTTGTCCTCTCAATCTAGACATGCTCAAGTTGTATCTAGAAAATACCTTATCAATTGTAGCCTTAAGTGATAGAGTCGTGGTACTTGTAACATGTTCAATCCCTATGAAGCATTCATTAACATGCCCACTATTGTCTACATAACGTAAAACAATAGACATTTGCTCCTTCATTGACACATCACAAGATTCATCAACTATAATAGAAAATAGCGAGTTGCCAACATCTTTGACAATAACATTGATCGTTTCAATAGCACAAGCATTAACTATATCCTTTTGAACATCGGGTGATGTCAATTTGCAATTTGAGCAGCATTTCCCAATGTAACGGCATTAATAACTTCATTATGAGCAGCCAAAAATTGCAATTGCACTAAGAAGTTACGTGGATTGAGAGAATCCTCAGATTCATCATGACCTCGAAATGAGTGCCCTTGTTGCAAAAGAACTTGAACACAATCAATAGATGCATTAAGACGTGCAACATATGCATTTCTTGCTTGTTCTGACTGTTTGTAGAAAAGTGATTGAATGTGTTGCTCTTGATTCATCAACACTTCACACTTAATGCGAGCTTGATTGTATGCACTATCATGAAGTCCAACATGAGTATGAAGCTTTTTTTTTATCTTTTCAATATGTAAAACATTCGCCAACAAAAGACTCACCTCCACTTTACTTTTCAGAACTTGGTCTGCAAAGATAACAATATAAATAATAAGCAACATCCTTCTCTACACTGTACTCCAACCAACTACCGAACTCTTTAAACCACGAAGGATTGAATCGTCTAATTGTTACTCCAAATTGTTGTTTTGGAAAGTCATGATCTTGGGGCTGACAAGGACCCTTTAACATATATGCTCTTTGAACTTCATCTCGAATGTTAACATATGTAAAAAATTAAAAAATAGATTGATCAATAATTACACAAATAACATAATTTTGGACTATAAAATTTATATCCCATTTCACCAAAAACCTACGCTGCTGTTCACGAAATAATTCTTTCGATTTAAAATTACCGCAAGTGTACGGTTAGTAACAAGTAATAAAGTGGATTTTAAAAAATCTGAATATTGTCCCTCAGAGATTGAGTAGTTCAATTCTAGATAATCTAGCCTTAACCGAATCTAATTGAGTGAAAATATGGTCTAAATACAAAAAGCCCTAATTTCAATTAAAACCCCTAATTTCATCTAAAAACCCTAATTTCTATTGAAAACCCTAATTTCTCAATTAGAAACCCTAATTTCGAAATTCTCTCTAATTAAACGACTCAAATACTCAAGTAAATGAAATTATGCAAATTCAAAAGTTAATTTATGGAAATGAATCAAACTAAAGTCACTAGGATCACGAATCCCCAATTGAAGTTATAAAAACCCTAATTTCATAAAATTAATGACCCGATAGAAATTTGTCAATTCAATGTTCCTAATTCTATCCAATATATTCTCTCGATATATATTAGACCTATCACCACCAGCCTATATCTCTATAGATGATACAAATATACAAAAGTGCATGTGGTTTTGTGAACAATTAAAAAATTGCATAAAGCATAGGGGTATATCTCTATCCCCTATCGGACCCTATGTTGATTTATACCTTATTGAACCTATTCCACTTCTCTCGAATATAAGAAACAAGTCATCAACACTCACACAATCATTGACCACTAATTGTGGAAGAAAATTAATGCATATAAACAAATCAAATTATCCAAACGAGTCTTTATATTAAATTCATAAAATATGGAATTAAAATAACAAACAATGGTTCATCGATCACCTAGTAATTGTAAACCTAACCTAGAAGATTCATAATTACAGAAAGAAAAACGAAATTAATAAATAGAAAGAATAGTACCCGTATGAAAATTCTTGAAATCTTGAATAAAACCTTGAAAATCCGCTTGAATTCTTGTGAAATCGGCTTCAAGTTCGTGTTTTTGCCTCAAAAAGTTATATTTTTCTTCTCCCTGGACGTTCTGCCCTGTTTCTGATGAATTCTAGCTTTTATACCATGTCCTCACGGAGTTCCGAAAGAGTTTCAATTAAAAACGGAAGTTCAGAATTTTCGTCGAATTTTCAAGCCATGCGACCGCATGGTTCAAGTGATATGCCCCAATAATATCCCTGCCTCCTCATGTGCGGCCGCATGGTATAGTTACATGTGGCCGCAAGGTTGTAACTTTACAACCTTGCTATTTTGGTCCCTGAACTCCGTTTTCTCTTTTCTGGATCTCTTTTCTTTCTTTTCTTTGTTCCATTATCAAATATTGACTCATAATTGATGTTTGGGTCAATCAATTCCTTGATCACTTGCTCGGATCATCTTTTAATTAATTGTAATTTAGTCCTTCATCTTTCACTTTTCTTCAATTCAATCCAATGTTATTTCTTTCTTCCTCCGATCGTCTTGTATCGTCCTCAATCTCATACTTGGCATATTTTCATTATAGTTCTGCACTTTAGTTCAACTTTCCAATATTTGCATCTTTGGTCCCCGAACTATCGCTTTGTTCCGTTTTGGTCATTTTTTGGCTCTTTTCTTATGAATTCCATCTTTTCCATAGAAACACCTACATTGCATGAATCTAACGAGATTAAGTTACAATTCAACTACTTTGTCTATGTTTAAGTCATATTTGTGAGCTAAATAAGTGTGTAAAAACACACTTATCAGCTGCCATATCGGATTCAGCAGTAGCAGAATCAGTCGAGCTTATGCAAGAATGTCATCATCCCATTCCCATCTCCTTAAACGTTGTGCCCCGACCCACAAATAATTCATTGCTATTACATACACACGTATATATTATAACAAGAAATAGTCCAAAAATCCTTTTTGTCTCACTGAAAATTCCCAATTGGAAATCATAGAACAGCAGACACGATTTGGGTATATGTGAATTGGCACAAAACGTCCCTACCTTTCAAGTCTATTGTGGAAAACGTCCCTACCTTTCATTTTTTGGCATTTTTGCCCTCATTTCAACCTTTCTTTGCGCTGGACGTCCTTCCGTCTATATTCCGTCAGTTTTTCCGTTAAACATTCGAGTAATTGGCACAAAACGTCCTTACCTTTCAAGTCTATTGTGGAAAACGTCCCTACCTTTCATTTTTTGACATTTTTGCCCTCATTTCAACCTTTCTTTGCGCTGGACGTCCTTCCGTCCATATTCCGTCAGTTTTTCCGTTAATTAAATACAAAAATATCTTTTTCTTTCCATAAACAAGGGTAAAATTGTCCTCACCCACTTCACCCCTTTTTTCCGCCATCAACTTAGTCCATAAGTAACAGTAGCAGCAACATGAATCTGAAAATACTTTAAATGATTAAGTTAAATAAAGAAAAAAATATCGTGAACACATTATATTTCACAATTCCACAACTACTGTTGCTGTCATTTTGTGTCACTGGAAAAATTTAGAAAGACATATTAAATGGGTAGTCAATTTAAAATGAGCCATTCATCTTCTCCATTGAGCCAAAAAGAGCCATTCACCATTTTGGCTCATTATAAATTGACTACCCATTTAATATGTCTTTCTAAAATTTTCCAATGACAGAAGATGACAGCAACAGTAGTTGTGGAATTGTGAAATATAATGTGTTCACGATATTTTTTCTTTATTTAACTTAATTATTTAAAGTATTTTCAGATTCATGTTGCTGCTACTGTTACTTATGGACTAAGTTGATGGTGGGAAAAAGGGGTGAAGTGGGTGAGGACAATTTTACCCTTGTTTATGGAAAGAAAAATGTATTTTTGTATTTAATTAACGGAAAAACTGACGGAATATGGACGGAAGGACGTCCAGCGCAAAGAAAGGTTGAAATGAGGGCAAAAATGTCAAAAAATGAAAGGTAGGGACGTTTTCCACAATAGACTTGAAAGGTAGGGACGTTTTGTTCCAATTACCCTTTAATTAACGAAAAAACTGACGGAATATGGACGGAAGGACGTCCAGCGCAAAGAAAGGTTGAATGAGGGCAAAAATGCCAAAAAATAAAAGGTAGGGACGTTTTCCACAATAGACTTGAAAGGTAAGGACGTTTTGTGCCAATTACCCATATGTGTTTCGTATAGTGTGCAATTTTTGTCCCTTCACTGTACTAAAATTGTTGATAAACAATGCAATGGAACTTGAAAAACAATTTCGAGTTTGCTACAAGAAATTGGAGGTTGAAATTGAAAATTAAATCGAAATCAAAATCACCTTCTTCGTTCTTCTGGGCTTCGGCTTCGAGCTTCTCCAATCTCCAGTGATTCAATTCTTCTTCTTTTGTTGGGCAGCTTGGGCTGGCAGGCGACGTCGCGATAGCTGGCGGTTCAAGTGTAGTCTGTAGAGCCCCTAATCTAGGAGATGCCGACTGCCGGTGGACTGGAACTACAATTTAGAAGTCGACAACTGCGAGTTGGAGTGACGACTGGCGAGAAGCAGGCGAGGGTCGACCGATCGAGAGAGACGCGATTCAAGTTCAAGTAAGGGTTTGGTTTTGATTTGAACGTAATCGGGTTAATTGAATTAAGATTCTAGGTCTAGGTCAGTAAACGGGTCATGGGCTGTGGGCAATTGGGCTTTTTTTATTGAACCAGGCTTTACCAAAAAAAAAATCTACTGGAGCCCAAAAGTTCAGTGCAGGCATCTGCCTGCACTAGACCTAATGGGGCTCTGCCCCTGTTTGTATCCCAAGATATAATGATCACGTCGTATAATAGTTGCTGGAAATAATTTTTTATATTTATATGAAACTCGAATCAAAATAAATATAAAAAATTATTTCAAAGTGAGTATGTTTGAACATGATAGTGCAAAAATGAATTATGAATGAATGAAAATTCCACACATGTGGGGATTATGTATAGTTGTTGGAAAGTTGTGTTTCAAAAACAACTCTACAAAAAGATACAATTATTGAAATTAGTTTCTATATGAAAAGACAAAAAATAACAATTCCAAAAATCATGATCTTTCATATGAAAAGATACATCTCTTCAGTCGAACAAATTCTGGAATATTTCATAATATCTATCTACAATCTTCTACAATATATCAAAAGTGTGGATTGAGAAAAAAACTTTTGAATACCAATTATACCATTATACATTTACCTATATGTCCAATATACTCTCATTTGGTTTACAAAAAGAAAAAAAAAAGTTTCATTAATATGCTATATTTATTATTTACCTTATTTAAAATTTGTTTTGATTGACAATTAATAATGCGTATACCTAAGTTTAGATAAAAATGAAATACCAAATGATTCAATTTATTTCCTCTAAATAAGATAATTAATAATTATTAATGCTTTCAAAAATTAAGTCAATTAATTTCCACTAAACATAATTATTAATAATTATTTAATAAAAATATTATCACATACAATTAAAAAAATTATATAAATATATTTTTAAAAGAATATATGTAATAAGATTTTTTAATCATTATTGAACTTGTGCTCTTGCCTTGATTTACCTTCATTGAAATAAGAAAAAACTGAAAAAACTTGAAATGAGAGTGAAAACCGTCTAACCACAAGGGAAAATCGAGATCAACAATTTTTAAAAAAATCGAGTAATCACAAAAATAAAATCACATTCATTACCCTTAAAGAAATAGATAATGGTATATTTTTTTTCATCAAAATTGAATAGTAAGTAACTAATTGTTTGAATAATAACTGTTGAAATTCTAAACACTCAACGTAAACATGATTAAGAATATTATTAATTTACATTTATTTGTAACAAATTCAAAAATTTATGCCCATGATATAAAATAGAATGCTTCAAATGTTAACATTATATATATAGTATTATAACGATAGTGTCAATAATTGAAAATTTGGTATGGAAAACTTTTAATTTCCATTTCTGCCCTTTTATATTTTATTTTTGACAACTAAGCTTTTAATTTTAAATGCATAATAATTGTTACTAATTATCAATTATATTATAAGTCCACAAATTTAATATAAATCTACTTCATTTTATCTCCTTTAAAATATAAATTTCATTACTTTATATTAATCGATTTAAGTTTAATTACTTAAAATTGAAGCTAAATATATATAATACATATTCATAAAAAAGTATTACAATATATAAAGGTCTGCATTAGTATAATAGTAGATTAATTGTGTTTGTGTTCCAATAATTTGTATATGTATGAATATTTGTCTACGATTTACATATTTGTGTTTATGTGAACTACAAATAAAATAATGAAAAGTCGTGAGACGTTGATAAAAATATTGTATTCGAAGAAGTGTTATTGTAATTAAAAGATTATATTTCATTTTATTCAATATTTTGACATTATATACACATATCCATGAAAAGTTTTATTCATATATTCATTATATTTAATAATTATACTTTTTACTTTAATAATATCAATTATCTCAACAACTTTCAAAAAATAGTACGTATATAATTCACCCGATACATAAGACGTGCAAAGCACGTACTTAATTGCTTAAATTTGGCTTAATTGTCTCCATATTTGAGTTTGGAACCAACTTTTTCTTTTTGGCACTAGAGCAGGTAAAGTCTTGACAGTATTTTTTGTATAAAATTCAACCCATAGAGAATTATGCTGTCGAAATCTCCACAGAAGCTACAACTACATGCATTGACCATATCTTGAAGCCTACGAAAGCCAAGGCCGCCTTCTTCTATGGGGCAACATAGCTCCCTCCATTTCGACCAACGTATATAATGTTTTTGAGTATAATCCCATAAAAAAGTACCTAATAGATTTTCTAACAGTACTTTGCAGTTAATTAGAATAATGCGAGAACCTGCTGAGAGTGACCTATTTTTTCATGCAAACAACCTGTTTTTCACACCTAGCGGGATGTTGCCAAAGGTGTGAGCCTTTCGGCCTCCTACGTGCAGCTGGATACCAAGGTTAGTTAAATGTAGTTATTTTACTTAAAAACGTGTAAAAGGTTTTTTATATATACAATTGTTTTTGTGGAGTGTGTGATGCTGATTTCTAGTTTATATAAAACCTCATAATGATTAGTTATGACCAAGTAGTTTGTTTTTTTTTTTCTTTTCAAATTTTAATTGTAATTTTCACTTCTTGAAAGGATGAGTTTTAACTCAATATCATTTTTTCATTACAATCTAACTTCTGGATCTCTACGTTGTGGCCCTTGTCAAATTGACCAACAATACACTCAGTCCATGGATTATATAGTAAGTGGTTGAAGGTAATAGCTAAATAGCTAGTAATACTACTAGCAGTAACGATGATGATTATCAAAATTTTAGATGGCAATTTTAATTGTTCATTGAAGTTATGATGCATTTTGACTCATTAAACGTGTTGGGCTGTGATGCCAATGATCTGTCCAACATAGGCAATGATGATAAAATCCAGGCCCAATAAGAAAAGAGCATATTAACCACTCTCTTGATACTTAGACGACCCACTTAACCGAGCCCAATAACCAGCCCATTACCCTAGTTGCTCTGGGACCGTTGGATTGACCCACTGATCTAATGGCTGATAGTTTTTACTATAAATTAGATCTTTCTCTTTGATCTAGGGTTAGAGGTCGTCATTTTTCTTTTTCTCTTTTCCGTGAGTCGTTTTCTGGAACCTTCATAAGGGCTTTCTGACTTCGAGCTTTTTCTGCTTCTCTGTGTGAGATCATTTGGGGATTATCTTTGTGATATTCAATTCCTTGTGTGATTCTTCTCTGTGTGAGTGAATCATTGTTGAAGTGGTCTGTCCATTTTGTGTCCAATTGAAGTAACTCTGTGGTTTTGGGACTGTGAGGGCTCGTGGTTGAGTTTCGGTGTCTTGGTGATGTTATTTGGGGCTTTTGGTCTGAGCCTATGAAAGATCTTCACTAGATGCTGTGGTTTAGGTTTTATGTAAAGTTTTGTATATTTTGGTTTTACAATTTCAGATTACGAAATAATAGTGGTATCAGAGCTTCGATAATTTGTTCTTGAGTCTTCGATTGGAGTTCAAACACTGAAAAATCAATTTTTAGGCGTTCGACCTCAGATCATGAAACCCTAGGTCTAGATCTGAGTCGATCCAGTGGTTTGTTGAGCTAATCTGAATCTAGACTGTGGAAAACGAGGTAGTTCTGTGACCTCTAGCCTCGATCTGGAAAAGTACCTAAATCTTGAAACTATAATAGCTCGACATGTGATTTGGTGAACTGGAAAACGCTCTCTCTTGGCTACGATAATCGTTTCTTGATCTGTGTTGGTGGTTAAAATCAATTAACCATCCTTCGGTTTGCAATTCTTGATCCCTACACGATTACACACACACGCCTAATACTGGATATACCTGTTGATGTCTCTTTTTGATATGTTTTAACTGTTGTACATTGTAATTTGTTACATCAGTGAGTGATATCTCGTCATATTTGTCTGTGATAGTTTAATTTGGGTGATTCAAATTGAGCCTTGACCTGAGAACTTGATTCTCACAGAATCCTGGTGAATTTGATCACTCTTGTACTACTGCAGACTCCTTTTTTGTGCACCTGAGATATTGATTCTGCCAATTTTGTATTAATTCCTTGGTTCTTGTAGTGTTCACATTGATATAATAATTGATCTTGACATTGCTGGAATTTTTTGTAATGAGGAATAATTGTGACTTATTCATCTGATTGCATTTTGTTCTTCTGTGATCTAAAACATCTTTTTTGCGAAGGTCAAATTCAATAGATTTTCAAAAGTTGATCATCTGTCTTATTTTAATTTTTGGAAATACTGTGTGTTAGTTTTTCAATAGTAAAACATGACAAAAGTATCTTTTGAACTTTGTGTTTTTGATGGAAAAAGGGGATTTTCTCATTTGGCAACAAAAAATGCGAGGTGTTTTAGTTCAGTAAAAAGTTTCCAAAGCAATAACAGATGAATTTCTTGATACCATGACAGATGATCAAAAGGAAGAATCTGATGAACTTGCTTATACCTCCATTATTTTACATTCGTCTGATTAAATTTTAAGAAAAGTAAGAAAACATGATACTGTTAAGGCCCCATGGGATGAATTAGAGAAACTTTACCTGCCTAAGTCTCTGCCTAATAAGTTGTTTCTGTTAGAGAATTTTTTCAACTTTAGGATAGACCCTACTAGAGACTTAGAAGGTAGCTTAAACATTTTTAATAAGTTAGTTCAAGACATTATTAATACAGGTGAGATAGTTTCTAATGAGTATAAGGTTGTAGTGCTACTTAATGCTATATCTGATGCCTACAAAGAGGCTAAAGTCGCCATTAAGTATGGTAGAGATACTCTTACACCTGATATTGTCATAGATTTTTTAAGGAGTAAGGAACTTGAACGTAAATCTGAGAGAGGTAATAGTGGCCATGAAAACTTGTTTGCAAGAGAGAGGACTTTAAGTAGATCTAGTGGTACTCAGGAAAGCCATAATAATCAGGAAAACAACAATAGGAGAAAGTTTAAGAGTAGAGACAGGTCCAAGTCAAGGACTAGGACTAAAAAGTGTTATGGGTGTGGGAAATCTAGTCATTTTATAAAAGACTGTTATAAGAAGAAAAATGAACAGAAAGGTAAGGGTGTAGATGAAGGTAATGTGGTGGAATCTGAAGGTTCTGCCACAGTTGATGTATATGCTGTGACTGAAAATTTACCTAACTCTGCAAATATTGTTGATGAGAACCAAAACCAAGAATGGATCTTGGATTCTGGTTGTACCTTCCATATGACCTCTAAGAAGGCATATTTAGAAAATTTTAAGAAAATTGATGAAAGAGAAGTGGTTGTGGACAATAATATAGCCTGCAGAGTTGAGGGAGTTGGGAATGTCACTTTGAAATTTGATAATGGATACATTTACACCCTTGAAAGGGTGAGGTATGTCCCTGAATTAAATAGGAACCTGATTTCCATGGGAAATCTGGATGATATGGAGCTGCAAGGAAAAACAGGAGATGGTTTTTTGAAGGTGATAAAAGGATCACTTGTTATTTTTAAAGGTGTTAAAAGAAACGGGATTTATGTGATCAAAGCTAGTACAGTGTTTGATCACATAGGTGAGTCTTCTAGTATTGAAGTTAATGACACCTTAAAATGGCACAAGAGATTGGCCCATGTAGGTGAAAAGTGCCTACACATCCTTTATAAGAAAGGTGTGTTTGGAAAAGACTTTATATCTAAGGTGTCTTTTTGTGAAAATTGCGCTTTAGGCAAGCAGCATAGGCTGCATTTTAACACAGGAAAACATAGAACCCCCTCTATCCTTGAGTATATACATCCACTATCACTCAAGGAGGAAATAGATATTTCTTGTCCTTGATTGATGACTATTCTAGGAAGGTTTGGGTTTACTTGTTGAAACATAAATCTGAAACATTTGAGAAATTTAGAACTTGGAAGATTCTGGTGAAAAATGAAACTGGGAAGAAAATTAAGGTCCTTATGACAGATAATGGTCTTAGTTTACAATGCTGAATTTGATCAGTTGTGTAAAGATGCTGGGATTAAAAGGCATAAAACAGTACCTTATACACCTCAGCAGAATGGAATGGCTGAGAGGATGAATAGAACCTTGTTAGATAAGGTTAGGTGCATGTTGATAGGCTTAGGAGTTCCTAAGGTTTTATGGGGTGAAGTTGTAATGACAGCTTCATATATTGTTAATAGGACCCTCTCAAGTGCTCTAGGGGATAAAACCCCTGAAAAGTTATGGACAGGACATGTCCTTGATTATTCCCATTTAAGAATCTTTGGTTGTGCTATCTATTCCCATCAGAGTATAGAGAAACTAGAACCTAGAGCCCAGAAATGTGTTTTCTTGGGATATCTTGATGGGGTTAAAGGTTATAGGCTTTGGAGTAAAGAGATAAAAGGTTTTAGAATCATCACCAGCAGAGATGTTACATTTGATAAGTAAAAAATGCCTTGTTTAGAAAATAAGGAGCCAAAAGGGCTATCTGGTGATGAAAATTATGATAATACCAAGTTGCGGGTAGAGCTTGACTTACCTACTAAACCTGTTGGTAATGAACAGGTGGAAAAAGAAGCTGAAATAGCTTCTGGTCCTCAGGAAAATGAAGAGGAGAGTGTTCAAGAAAATTTGGAAAGTCAGCCTGATGAATTGAGGGATTACCAATTAGTTAGAGATAGGACTAGGAGAGAAGTAAGAGAGCATGTTAGGTATGGAGATTACCTTTCACTTGCTGTTTTGTCCTATCAAGACTTAGTGTTTAAAGAACCAAAATCTTATGAAGAGGCTATGAGCTGTAAGCAATCTAAGAATTGGCATACTAGTATGATAGATGAGATTGACTCCTTAACGAAAAATGAGACTTCGACTTTAGTTCCTAAACCTGCAGGTAAGACCCTTGTTGATTGCAAGTGGATTTTTAGTGTTAAGGAGGAAAATACTGAAAAGATGTCCATAAGATTTAAGGCTAGATTTGTAGCTAAAGGATTTACGCAAAAAGAGGGCATAGATTATAATGAGATATTTTCTCTTGTGATAAAGTACACTACAATTAGAGTTATGCTTGCTTTTGTTGCTCATTATGATCTTGAACTTGAATAAATGGACGTGAAAACTGCCTTCTTGCATGGTGACCTTAATGAAGTGATTTATATAAGACAACCACCTGGTTTTATTGATGAATCTAAATCTGATCATGTGTGCTTGTTAAAAAGATCATTATATGGTTTGAATTAATCTCCACGACAATGGTACAAAAGGTTTGATAATTTTGTATCTACTATTGGTTTCATAAGAAGTGAATTTGATCATTGTCTTTATTTTAAAGAAATGATGAAAATGATATTGTTGCTTTTATACTTCTTTATGTGGATGATATGATATGTTGCTGATTGGTCAGAATATGCATGTTATTAATAAGATAAAACGATCTCTAAGTACTGAATTTGAAATAAAAGACCTAGGATATGCAAAGAGAATTTTAGGAATGGAAATCACTAGGAAAAGGCACCATAGGTTATTGTACTTGAAGCAAACTGCATATATTGAAAAAATGTTGACTAAGTTTGACATGCATAATTCTAAATCTGTTTCCACTTCCATTGGCCAGCCATTTTAAACTTGTAAAGAGCAATGTCCTGTAGATGAATCTGACATTAGACAAATGGAAAATGTACCCTATGCTAATGTAGTAGGATTTGTCATGTATACTATAGTATATAGTAGGCCTGATGTAGCTCATTTCATTAGCACACTGAGTAGATTTATGGCCAATCCAGGACCAGAACATTGGGTTGCTCTAAAATGGCTGTTGAGATATTTGAAAGGATCTTCACATATTGGTTTGGTTTTTAGTGCCTGTAATGAAGGTGTTGTACTTAAGGGTTTTGTAGATTCAGATTTTGCCGGAAATAGAGACAATAGGAAATCTACTACTGCTTATATGTTTACTTTGTGTAATACATGTATTAGTTGAAAATCTCAACTACAACCTATTGTTGCTTTATCTACTTGAAGTTGATTATATTGCTGCAACTGAAACAATAAAAGAAGACTTATGGCTTAAAGGCTTGTTATCTGAAATAAATGAATTAAGTAACCCTGTTATTTTATATTCAGACAGTCAAAGTGCAATTCAACTATGTAAAAACCCTGTTTTTCATGAAAGAACCAAACATATTGATGTTAAGTTGCATTTTATTAGAAATGTTATTTCTAAAGAACTTATTTTACTTGAGAAAATTGCAACTCAGTTTAATCCAGTTGATGTAGGGACTAAGGTAATACCTTTAAACAAGTTTAAGTCTTGTTTACAAATTTTGAACATTGATGTTGGTTAAATTTTTGGTTCTGTACAGGTGCTGAATTTGATGCTTGTTGGAAGTACTTTGGAAGCTGCATTCTTGGGAATGAGATATAAATTGTGTTTTACATTTATTAGGCTTCTTGTATGATCACTGGCATCAAGGTGGAGATCTGTTAGGCTGTAATACCAATGATCAGTCCAACATATGCAATGATGATAAAATTCAGGCCCAAAAAGAAAAGAGTAGATTAACCACTCTCTTGATACTTAGATGACCCACTTAACCGAGCCCAATAACCAGCCCATTACCCAAGTTGCTCTGGGACCGTTGGATCGACCCACTGATCTAATGGCTGATGGTTTTTACTATAAATTAGATCTTTCTCTTTCACCTAGGGTTAGAGGTCATCATTTTTCTTTCTCTTTTCTATGAGTCGTTTTCTGGAACCTTCATAAGGGCTTTCTGACTTCGAGCTTTTTCTGCTTCTCTGTGTGAGATCATTTGGGGATTATCTTTGTGATATTCAATTCCTTGTGTGATTCTTCTCTGTGTGAGTGAATCATTGTCAAAGTGGTTTGTCCATTTTGTGTCCCATTGAAGTCACTCTGTGGTTTTGGGACTATGAGGGCTCGCGGTTGAGTTTCGGTGTCTCGATGATGTTATTTGGGGCTTTTGGTCTAAGCCTATGAAAGATCTTCACCAGATGCTGTGGTTTAGGTTTTATGTAAAGTTTTTTGTATCTTGGTTGTACAATTTCAGATTACGAAATAATAAAACGTGACCCCCACTACCACCTAGACTTGTAGTAGATAATATTATTCAGGTAATAATCGTCCATTGCTAAGCTAATCAATACATCATCACTTGTTATAATATTTGGCGATACTAAAACTGTACTAAAATTTTTATAAGGGATTTGTTCATGGAGTTTATAAGCACATTGATAATATAATTCCATTAACATTTTACATATGTTATTCTTCTACAGTATTTTAAACAAATAAGTTTAATAATAAACTTAAAAAATTATTTGATAGCAAGATTTGTTGCCTCCAATAACTAACATAGGATGTATCTAAATATATGTTGAGAAGGTATACTACCACTACGTATGTTACAAGTGCAATAGTTATCTTTTAGGAAACCCCAGCCCCATTTAGGGGAGAAAATCTTCCATGGGGTAGTCGCAACACGTGGACGGTGCGATCGCCCAATGTCAAAGTGCCACCTCGACGGGTGGCCCACACACCTCGAGAGTGTGTTGTGGGCCACTCGACGAGGTGCCGCACCGTGATAGGGAGGTGGTGCGACCACCACATGGAAGATTTTCTCCATCTGGGGTGGGTCCAAGAGGGATGGGATTATTTCCATCCTTAGACATAGAAGAAGATAATATCATGCAACTGATGTTGGGTTGACCATTTTTAGCAACTATTCGAACACTGACAGACGTTGAAAATGATGAATTGAGCTTAAGAGTTCACGAGGAATGAGTCGTTTTCAAAATGTTCACAGCACCTACTCCATTGTGTGATTTTGAATACTGCTTTAAAATTAACGAAACCGAAGGAACTCGGGGTGACACATGTAAATTGGAGTTGAAGACAATAAGTGAAAATCTTACACCAAGCGCAAACTTTGGTAGAATTGGTGGAGTCAAATTTCGGGAAAAAGGTTAAGCAAAAATTTGGAGTGCTAAGGACATATCTTGCCAAGTTGGAAATTATAAACAAAGAAACTTCCAATCTCCAACTCGAGCCACCTTGAATGTTCATTGCATCAAAATCAGCCTAATAACGAGTCAAGATTTGCTGTTCAATTTTGCTGTCTATCCAATTAATTCTTGACACATCATTAATTTAGTTGGTTAATGGTGAAGTTAAGGAGGGTAAATTTGATATAATATATTAATTCTTGATGACATGTCAAGAATTAATTAGATGCACAACAAAATGAGACAACAGATCTTGACTCTTCAATAACTTTAAACAAGTGATAAATACGATGCATTAATTCTATATCCCCTTTTACTTTTGCTTTTGATAAACATTGATTTTATTGGTAATTATCCTTATTTCTACTATGCATTTTGGCGTGATTAGCATTTAATTTCATTGTCATCCGTTTTTGTGATTTGTCGGTAGCATCCCATGGTCTAAAGTTCATTAAGTCCACGTCTAAATTTTGTATCACTTGGAGTTGGTTTGGGGCATGGAAGGAGGGCTAAAAAATGCAAGCACACAAGGACAAGGTCTAACTCAAGTGGCAAGAGTGAAACCTTAATTACTAGTCAAATAACCTGGGTTTGAACCACCTATTGGAGGAGAGACGTGAAATCCTTTGATCCCTTTATAAAAGAAAAGTGCAAGCATACTAGTTCTTGAACATTTTTATATCAGTTTGAGCATATTAAGTCCTAATACATTGACACCTGTTTTCATGAATTTCTTTGAACATCGTGTCCATATAATCATGCTTGAAAATTTTCATATTTAATGGACTTGATTTTGATTGGACAAAGGGGGAACTAAAAGTGCATCGTGTGCAGGCTTGGTGCCTGCAGGTGGCTGTCACTCGTTTGGAGCGAATTAGGCAAAGTTCAAAACATCATCTTAGCACCTCAACTTGCAAAATTTGATGCGAATTAGGCGAAGTTCATTTCTTTGTTCTCAATTGCTCCTGAACTTTTAAGGTACAATGGCTTGAACCTCAATCTAAGGCAGAATTTTCTTTAGTTTGGATATCTTCATTTAAATGTTTGGAATTGATGGAGTTTGGACATGAATTTGGTATGGGTTTTTCTGACATGGACTTGAGTATTAGAGTTAAAATTTTTGGTTTGACTATTAGCTGCAACTCACTCTTGTCTATGTACTTTTCAAGGTTCACACCATATGTTCAGTAGTCTGCCCCAACCATTTATCTATTGTTAACCTGCATTGAGTGTGATTAATTTAGGGAGATCGGATTGGTTTTGTTTAAGCTTTTAGGCTTGAATGTGGAGCTAAATCATAAAACTGACATGCCTGACGTGCTAAAATCAATTGATGCATCAACATGTTGCTCTTTGACAAAATAATTAACGACATTTGAGTGTAGATGGTATTTTTGACACGTGTATGCATAAGTCGAAGCATCAATGAGTCGTGTAAGATGTGCAGTAATAAAGTTGAAACTCTTTTGCTCCATTATATGTCTAAAGTAATTAACTCTCTTGTTGTTCTTTTGTAGTAACAAATAATAATTCATGCAAACCTCCTAAGAGAATGGTCAAAGCATGGCTATTTCTCCATTCTACTTTGTTGGATTCAAATGGAGGCAAGCAAATTAAAGAAAAACAAGGAGTCGCTCAACAAACCAATACTGGTGCTCTTGCATAAGTTTGGGAGTGTCAACTGGGACATTCTAAAGTGCTCAAACACTTCATCTAAAAGCATAAAATTGAAGTTTTGTTTACATCACAAAACATGAGAATTTTTTTATTTTTGATTTTTTATTATAATATAAATATTTCAGATACATTTTGAACTTGGTGTTTGCTGGAAATTATCACTACACTTTATTTTTTTTTTTTCAACTAAACTTGTAGCGTTCAACTAATATATCGAATGTATATTAAGTTGAAAGGGAATTTATAAATACTTCTAGGAAAACATAACAGACAGAATCCTGCAAAAACCTGAATGACGTAACGATGATCAGTTAATGTTGGAAGAAAATGTTAACCTCTGTATGGCTCGATGATCAGTTAATTTATAAAACAAGGGGTATGCCCATCGCCGCTACATCGGTTGCGTTAATACAGTGGTGGGGCATGTAATTCTGCGACTCCATTTTGTAAATTTCTCCTTTGAATTGCTAGCTTTTCTGATGTTAGTGACAATTTAACCTTATAAGTATATGAGAGTGAGCATAGGTTAAGTGAGAATGATTGACCCATGTTCCAACTAATCAGTGACTTGTCCCATTTGGTGAAAAGGATAATGCGTGAAAGGCTTATTAAACAGTGAGACAAATGGGAAATTTTGTCAAAGTTGGGGATTAATTATTTCAATGGTCACCAAACCATTAAGCTGGGACATCCTATTGTGGTCAAAATGTTTATTTTATATATTGATGTGTAGTGTAGTGTAGTGTAGTGTAGTTTAATAGGGATTTTAGCTTCCGTCTAAGCGCAATGTAGAACTTTTTTAGGAAAGTTCAAAACTTGAGCTAACAAAAACTTATGTGACTGCAACTAAATGCTACATTATATAACAAAAATAGAATCTTAACTTCTTCTAAGAGCTTTCGAGTTTAAAATGGCCCTACCCAAACGCCAACTTGATGCAAATCAAAGAAGCGAATATTTCGTTGTTCTCAACTTTGGGCTTTATTTTCTCTATTGAACCAAATTGAAGCATACATTGTGGAGTGTTTCGTGATGAGGCCCATTTCTTGGCGGAATTAACATGTTTGTGAGAATGGAGATGGACCCTAAAGTAGTTGTATTTTATTTCTAGTAAATTGAAGTTTGAGTTGGATTCAATGATTATGTAAGAATGTGTGATTTTTATTAAATTGGTAATATGAGTGTTTGCTCTTTAAGTTTACTTATTTTTGGTTCATGGAGATTGATGCACTTATTACTGGCTTCTGTAGTTATTTATGATTAATTGATCGAATATTTACCTAATTTAGGCATGAATATGTTAATTTGTCGATAAATCCTTAAGTTGAATGCATGTTGATGCAATTGGCATGAAAAGTGTGGAGTTAAATTTGAATTGATTCGGAGCAATTGATGATCATCCAAGTCACAATTGATCAATTGAAAGACGTATGGGAGCAATCAAAAATGGTTCACAAGTTTTGAGAACTAAATACAATGTTTGGAAGCTTGAAGGACTTAATTGGAACTTTCATTATTTAATTACATCTTGCTTGCCTACCAAGCTACTTCCTTACCTCCATTAAATGTCCGATTGGAGGGGGTTGGGGGGGGGCCCCCCCCCCCCCCCCCCTTTTTTTTTTTTTTTTTTTTTTACATTTTCAAAATTTCGAATTTTGCCATCACTAGTCCAATAATTAGATACAACGATCGTTTGTCTTTCTAATTATTAGTCCTTATGTTATCATTTTTTTAATGGTTTTCGTGAACAAAATACGTACATGATTTGGCTAGAGCACTAAATTAACCGTTTCCTATAAAATTTTTAAGTGGACCTTTCTAACCCTAGTTGGGCAATAGTTTCCTAATACAAATAAATGCCTACTATTGACAATCACTGTTGTCAAATGAAGATGATATCGGATTAATCCAATATCAAACTGTTGGAGAATAAAATATTATAATCATAATATGAAGTCATTGATTACAAAAATATAAGAACAAAATTTTTTGCAGAGAATTGAAATTTTATTATAATATAGATAAATAATACAAAGATTTTGTGTTTACAAATTTTCTAACTTCTTCTAAATCATAATGAAGAGCAAATTATATATAGAGAGTAAATAGGGGACATTCAAGCCCTGATAGTAGAGTCATAGTTGAAGTAGAATGCAAGAAATGATTTTTTGATCTCAATATCATCTTCAAGTCCAATACAAATTTCAACTCTCAATTGGACATTCAAATAGAACTTCAACTAGAATTCGTCAAGTAAACTTGAATAAGATTTCACAATAGCATTCCAAATAGAATTGTTCTTAATGTGCGTTTTAATTAGAATTCTCAATTATTTTTCAACAAAGAATTCGAGTCACACCCTAATTCTAACAATAATAATTTATCTCATTCATTGGTATATAAAAGAAAATTGATCTCCTGAATAATGTTAATTAAGTATACCATTCAAAATTATAGTATTCTATGGAATTTAGTTTTGCACATTGTCATGCTAAATTAGAGGAATTGACACATGACCTAGCCAGAACAAGGTGTAATGTGGCGGTGGCGATGACAGTGGTGGTGGTGGAAGGGGGTGGGCAAGGTGTAGGATTTGGGGAAGAAGGAGGAATTATATTACTTTTATGTCCCATGTTTTGAGTGTCCAAAAATATTTTTTGAGTTTTATGTTATAAATTTAATTTTGTTTTTAAAATATCAAATTGTACAAGTTTCGAGTGTTTTACAAAACTTAAAGCAATAAACTAAACGTCCCTAATTTTTGGATAAATTCCCCAAATGTCTATTTAGACGTTATATATCCACAAGATACGCACGTGATGCTTGGTTAAAACAATAAAATTCTAGACATTATGTGCATGTCACATGAAAGTCTATGTGTGTTTTAATAGACAATATCTGATAAAAATCTAGAATGGTTAAAGATAAAATGTTGGTAACATGACTGCCACTTAGGAAACGTTGAAGACTCCTAAGGAATTCAGCCCCTATTTGTTCAACTCTTTCTCAAAAAGCATTTTCAGTCATACATTCATACAATAAAATATTTATTCTTAAGTTCAAATTTTTTTTCTAACATTTCAATTTCACACTCCAAAAGTCACTATTCAAAAAATCATTTTCCCTCAAAAACTCTTTAAAAAGTGATAAACAGAGGCTTAGTGTAAATTTTTTGGGAAAATTACACCCATTGCCCAAAAAAGTAAAATATTATATCCATACTCTTAAACTAATTAAGCGTCTGTTTGGACCGGCTATTTAGTGGAAAATGGATCGTCGGAATGCATAATTTCTGTGGCCTTTCTAAGCACTTCTCTGACATAAAAATAGGCATTTTTCTTCCAAATTCCACAATTGCCCTCCTCATTTACAGCCGCACGTTACCCCAAAACTTTGAACTACTGACCCACTTTCTCCCAAAATCACTCCGTTCAAGTGTGAGAAAAAGAAGAAAACCAGTGAAGCAGTCTTCAGCTCTCCTTCTACAACGGCTACAGAGATTTTCTTCCGGCATACACTTCGACAACCTTGATTGGAAACAAACAGCTCTTGCCTGCACATACGACACACATCAGAAGCTGCAGCACTCCCGTCGCCTACGTCGAGCAGCTTCTCAGCCGGACTTGTTGAACCACGCACACATCATGGATCCTTACTTCCCAACAGTAATTCCATACCTCCTCTGCGTGCAGGCGAAGTGGGCAATCTTTTTTTTATTTCTACCCACTTTCCTATTTCCCGATTTACGCCTCCAGCCCGTTTCGCGTGCTTTATTTCTTCTTGTTTTCTTTGTAATTGCCGGACTATAAACAAGTGCTGCGTACGATTTGTTCCGGCACATTGGCTTCCAGGTGACATCCTCCCCTTCCAGCAGCTGTCCAATCAATAAGCACGCATCGTCCCGAAAGAACGCCCAATGGAATCCACGTGAGAATTGAATTTTTGTTGCCGCATGTGAGGCTGCGGACGGTCACCGTAGCGGAAAATGCTTCACCAAACACGGGTGGAACACAATCGTCCACTTGTTCAACTCCAACTCCGGCCATAATTGGAGCAAGCAGCAGCTTCAGAACCATTGGGATTCTCTACGACAGAAGTACAAATGGCTCCAGGAATTAATCAATAGCACCGGTGTCCAATACATCTCTGCAACCGGGACAATTTCTGCCTCGGATGAGTGGTGGGCACGAAAGATCAAGGTAATGTACTGATTCACGCATGTCGTTGTCTTTTCTAGCTCGTTATGAATTTCTGCCTCGGATGAGTGGTGGGCACGAAAGATCAAGGTAATGTACTGATTCACGCATGTCGTTGTCTTTTCTAGCTCGTTATGAAAACAAATGGATGAAATTGAATGTTCGGGGCAGGATAGTTTGGTTTACGTTGTTAGCAACGGTATATTTTTTAGTCCACAAGGCGAAAAATTATTTGTAGTTAGATGTAAAGAGTACATTCTAAAACAACATACATGCAATTCTCATTGCTCGCGGTCAGAAATCATGGTCAAATTTTTTTTCCATGAATGGATCGAATTGTTCCACAAACTAATTGGTTTCATATATACATGTTCGACTAACAAAGACTAAAATGGTTGCGTTGGATGTAATGCATATGATGCCCAATGGTTTGCCTAAAACTAAGAAACACTAAAATGGATGCAAATTATTTGGACAGACATTGTTATCATACACAATATGCATAATTATTGGAGCTCGTGCGAGTAAAAAAAAAAAACACTGAAGACAGTTGAGAACTTAAGTATGACATTAAGCAAACATTAGGGTCATTGCAAACTGTTTATTTAAAGCCAGCGGACGAAAAAGTCTTTTATTTTGCATCACTGCTTTCGTACATTTCCCATGCCCGGTTGCATAATTTTAAAGTTGTCCCGTAACGCCCCGACCTAAGGATCGGAACGTCGCAAGATTAATTATACTTTTAGTCGTAAACTTAAAAAAATATATAGCTAAACTTTTAGAGGAAATTATAAAGATTTAATTTTTAAAAAAAAATTTAAAAGAACAATAAATGACAACATAACTCAATACAAAAGAAACTAATTCCTAATGTCTTCAGGTGACATCCATGCATAAATACATTTTTGTTACGTGAAATTCTAGGCAAGAATTTAAAAATAAATGTTGTTGTTTGACTTCCCATTTTTGCGCAGTAAGTTTTAAAATAAACTCGTCTATATAGTAATCTAGGTCGAAATTTCACGAAACTTTAAGGGAAAGTAGGGAACTTCTTATAATATAGCATATCCAAAATTCGGCTTTCGTCGGCGACATATAAGATGTTAAAATATTTTTCCAAAATCCCGCTAAAACTAAAAACAATGCTGTTTCTTTTCTATCTCGTATGGTATGTGACAAAATAAATTCGTTTGCATAGCTATCGACCCCGAAACTTCATGAAATTTTATTTTAAGGTAGGAAACTTCTTACAACATGTCATATCCAAAAATCGGCTTCCATCGGCATTATACAAGATATTAAAATATTTTTCAAAATCTCGCTGCGACTCGAATTGGGAAGTAAAGTAACCCAACACAGCATACTTAAGGTGTCATATAAAATTCCATAGATATTGGATTGACATGATTTTGAGTTTAATCAGTAGCTAATCCATGAGGCTATTGAATCCCACTGGTTTTGTCCAAAAATCCCGAGTAAGAATTGAGTTACGAATTTTTATGTTCAATGGCAGAAATTTGAATTTTCAAAAAACAGCAACACTATGTTTACTTAAAGTGACATATAAAATTTTACTAACATCAAATTGACTTGATTCCAAGTTTCAAATATATAGAAATGATACAAATTCAAACTTGACTATATAGGGACCATAAAAAAACGTGTATGTGTATTGGAAAGTTTTAAAAGATTTATTTTATCTACCAATAATATATATATTTCCTATGTATAGTATATAGGGTGGCAAATGGGCCGAGCGGCTCGTACCCTCGCCCGCTCAACTCGCGAAAACGAAGCTCGTGTGCAGCTCGGGCTCATAAAAACACGAGCTCAAGCGCGAGCCGAGTGGGCCGATTCGGGCTCGGCTAGCACAAAAAATGAGCCACTTGCAGCGAGCTCGTTTTCGAAAGTAACCGTTTCGGTCCCTGAATTATTTTTAATTTTTATTTTAATTTTTTGACCGTTAACGGTCACTGAATTTTTTCAGTGACCATTTTGGTCCTTAAATTTTTCTTTTCTTTTCTTCTTCTATAAATAGTGGCATTCAGCCACAAAATTTTCTACAATTCACTCTCAATTATCTTTCTCTCAACTCTCTTGTGTTTTGTTAATAGTTGTGTAATTTTTATATACAATTTATACAATATCCAATTCTCATTTCTCATTTCTCATTTCTCACTATATTTATTGAAATTTCATACAATTCAAAGGAGAAAACTTGAACCGGAATGGTTAAACTTGTTGCTGGTGCTGAGTTGCCTTTGGCATTAATTGACAACCAACACTATGTCTCGTATGTGAAAGAATATCTACAGCCAAGGTACATTGGAGTAAGTCGAAACACTCTTCGTTCCGATACAATACAATACTTTACTTCAACAAAACAACAATAAATTATGGATTTGTAAAAATATGAGGGTGTCATATCTTTAACTTCGGATATATGAAAAGTGATTAATAAAAGAGCATATATAGCTACAACTGCACATTATATAGACTCACTTTGGTGCATGCATAAAAAAATTATTGTTTTTAAAATTATTGAGTTTCCTGACAACGCTAATAATATATTTAATGCTATTATTAATATTGTTAGAGAATATTATTGCGAAGGTAAAATTCGTTCATTTACTTTCGATAATGCTAATGTTAATAAAGTAGTTGCCGATAAATTGCATAGGGTACTGTAACCTGATTTTGGTAGGTATTTGTTTCATATTCGTTGTGTATGTCATATTTTGAATTTAATTGTCCAAAATGGTTTAAAACATATAAATGATGAATTTCAAAATATTAGGAACGCACTAATATATATCACAATCTCTCCAAGTAGAAAACAAGTATTTGAGAATTATTGTGTTGAAATATGAGTGCAAAATGTTAAAACATTTGTTAGCAACGTAGGTCATGGGTGGAATTCTACTTACTTGTTATTAAAGTCATGTGAAGGTTTTGAACATTTAATAACTGACTTTTATAACAATAGACATGTTAAAAGTGATGACGAGGGTATATTGACTGAACGTAATTGGCAAATAGTTTTGAAAGTTAAAAGATTTTTTTATATTTTTTTATGAAACCACTAAAATTTTATCGGGCGTTTACTATCCCACCAATTGTATGGTATTTGAAGGTCTTTATATAATTGCAAGAACATTTCATAAATACGGAAATGACCCTGATTTTAGCGAAATAATAATTGCTATGGAATTAAAATTTAGAAAATATTGGGAAGATTTGCCTATGTTATTTCCTTTAGCATGCGTGATGGATAATTTATCGGGAACTAAATATATAATTGATCAAATTTCAAACGCCTTAACATTTGATACACCTATCACATATAGAAATTTAGAACAAATATTATGTGAAATGTATGAATTATATACGAACCGAATGGGTACCTATATTAGTGGGTTATCATCTGCACCTACTCCTTCCACTGAAATTGAAGAAGAAGATACGAAAATATTTAATTTATTTCAAGATATTAATTCGTATAGATATGATTCATCTGCAATGTGTTCTTCTACTACTACTGCCATGTCATCACCATCTGTATCTCATTTTCATCAAACATCTACGCGCTCAAGCCATAATGCATTGCTTGCTGAATTAATTGATTATTTCAACCAGAATATGCCAACAGATAAAACAATTAAAAAAAGTTTAGACGAAGTAATTGAATTCTGGCGAAGGTATGAACGACGTTGGCCAATTATATCTGCGATTGCAAAAGAACTGTTGACACCTCCGATTAGCACTGTTGCTTCGGAGTCTGCTTTTAGTGCAGGTAAAAGAGTTTTGAGTAAGGTCAGGAGCCGACTGAAAGAAAATATTTTAGAAGCGTTAATGTACGTTAAGGATTGGCAGGACACTCATTTTCGACTACAAAATAAATATGTTGAAATTGCATGTCATCAAATAAATGATATTTGATTTAATTATATTGATGAAACTTTTCTTTTCTTATCGTTACTTTTAATTTTCTTTAAAAAATTGTACACGCTACAAAAAATTGTTCGTGTACAATTTTTAACTCCACCTATTGAAAATTTATGTAGCTGGTCCCAAACTCGGATAAAGATGGAGGGTTTATATTTATCTATTTTAAAATGAAAAATAAAAAAATAAAGATTTCATTTTTATTTTTTTCTTTCTCTTTTAGTTAAAAAGAAAAAAAGAAAAAAAATTTCTTTCCACCAATTTAATTAAATTTTTGTTAGTACTTGGTACTATTACTATTATATATCAACATTTTAAATTCTTCTCTCGAACAACGCTGTGCGTACCTTCGCATATAATTTTCGAAATAAATTCCTTCTGAAAATTGAAAGGGTAATCAAATGATTGCCCTTTCAATTGTCAGAAGTCTTTCACTTCAAAGATTATATATAATTTTCGAAGTGAAAGACTTCTATATAATCTTCGAAATGAAGACTTCAGACAATTGAAAAGGTATTCGATTATCCTTTCAATTTTTAGAAGGAATTTACTTCGAAAATTATATGCAAGTGGATGTGCAGCGTTGCTTGAAAATATAATTTTTAATACTATTTTAAATTTTCTTTAAAAAATTGTACACAAACAAATAAACAACACAATTTTTAACTCCACTTACTCTAAATTTAAGTAGCCGATCCCAACCCTGGATAAAGGAGGAGGGTTTAAATTTTTTACCTAGTTTTTTATATATAATTGATAATTCACGATTTAAAAATTAAAATTACTTTTTTATTTTCCAATTTACCTATTTGTTTAATAAAAAAAATGAAAAAACGACGTTTACTCGCGAGCCGGGCTAGGCTCGGCCCACGAGCCACGAGCTCGTGGGCCGAGCTGAGTTCATCCATTTTTGTACGGGCCAAGCTCGGCTCGTGGCAAGCCCGAGCCGAGCTCGTGTTTTACAGGCCGAGTCGGCTCGACTCAACCCATTGACACCTCTATATATATATATATATGTTGTTGTTGGTCTCTACAACATATTAAAGTAACAAAATCAATGAACAACATAGATTCCCATTTAGAAATTTATAGACCATATTTTATTTATAGTTCGGTCATTTGAAAAAAATAACGTATACGCGAATCTAGTCTTAATAAGATTTTACCATAGGGTCAATATTAAATTCCGTCCTACTTAGAAAACATGTCGAGCATAAGGTTTGTCCATGGTCTAGGCACGTGGTGCTAGGTTGTCACACAAAAAATAATAGCCTAACTTCATTTTTTTTTTCGGGTTCCTACATATCCTTCGCTTTTGGCCTTCGTAACGGGAAAACAAGGAGTACAAAGAGTTCAAAGACAAAGACTGTCGAGAGGTTTACAGTTACTAGGTGCTATTCAAAGAAGCATTCGACATCGAGAAATATGCTGTCACACCAACAAAACTATGCAGAACTGGGTTCGCCATGTTCGAAGATAGCGGATATGAAGACATGCGCGATTCTGCTCCGACGAGAGACGAGGACAGTGGTTCGAGTGATGAGGCCGATAAAGTGGAGGCAGCAGCGAGTATGGATGTGTCCAGGCGTAGAAGTGGTGATAAGCGTAAGTCCGGGGGGAAACGAAAAAGGGGAAGAGATCAAAAATTTCCACGACGGATTTGTCGTACTCTGTCGACCATGCCACCTCTGCCAGTGAGAAAGTCGCAGCCAAAATCAAGAAGTTGGTCGATCTTGATGTGCCCAATGCGAAGACATGCATGAAGGAGTTGTTTGCGACGGGCAGACTACAAAAAAAAAAAAGCACTTGTACTTCTAGATGTGCACGTTCCTATCCCTACGGCGTAATAGGAAAATACTTCAAATGCAAGAAGATGCATCCGAGAAAATGGTTGGCTTGAGTGGAACTAGTGGGAATACAGGAAGGCCTAGCCTAAGTGAGACAGGTCCTCGAGAAATGTCCCCATCACAGCTCGTTTGTGGGAACAACGTTTGTGTTATTTTTAGGAATCATGTTGTCTGTGTACGAAGCTTGTGTATTTTATTTCGTTCAATTTTTAGCAGTACTTTTCATTTTATGCTTCCGAATATTAACTGTTAGTAGCAGTTTAGTCATATCCATACAACTGTTTCATTGCATGCCAATGCCCCACCCCCGTTTTACTTTGCGTGACTAACTTCTGCCAAAAATCCTGCAAAAGCTTGAAGAATCCACTGCTCATTTGTCAAGCACATGAAAAGCTGGCAGAATCTTTTTCCTTGAAAAAATGTGCTTACGGTATTGCCACCAGCTCTCATAATTTTTGTATTGAAAGTGTTAACTAGATCTCCATCTATAAAAGCACACATGTGAATAACTTCTATTCTCAATGAACTGTGGGAAAAACCACCAAGTAGAATGGCACTTTTAGATTTCAATTGTGAGCTCATGCCATACTATGATTCTGAAGTCGATTTTGGGGACGAGGATTTTTTTGGAAGAGCTGCAACATGACATTATCGAGTGGTTTTGGTACTGTCAAATGCCATGAGTGAATGTGGTAAACTTTTATCTTGAGTAGAGGTGTTGAATTAGAAGATTTCCATTTGCGGGAAACGGACACATGTTTATGCTCGATGCCATGAAGTGTAACCTTGAGCTGTGTTATGCGGAGTTCAGGATGTATCCCCCAAAACTGCAAACGTTTGCGCATATACTTCGCGACGACTACGGGCTATGTAGTGGGTAGCACGTCGATGTCTACGAACAAGTTGGTGTGTTTTTGTGCATTCTAGTGCATGGAAAAGTCTACAGACAAGTTCAAACACTATTCAATCATTCGTTGGAAACTGTGGGACACTACTTCAAGAATGTGCTCACAGCTGCTGTCGAGTTCAGAGCTCATGTTATAAGACTCGATCCGAAACTACAACCACAGTGCGGAACACCATGTTCCAAATTTAAACAAGCATCCGTTATTGATGGAACTCACGTAAAGGCCATGTTACCATGGGACGAACGTGTAAATTTCATTGGCCGCAAGGGGATTCCGACACAAAATGTTCTCGCAGCATGTGATTTTAATTTGTGTTTTACGTTCGTGCTTGCTTGTTTCGCGGGGACTGTGCATGATTCATGCATTTTGGCACGTGCGATACATAGTTCAAAAATTGATTTTCCGCATCCTGCCTAAGGCAAATATTATTTGGTGGACTCGGGATTCGCCCATAGACCTGGGTACATGGCCCCGTATAAGGGGTCTGATATATTGTATCACTTTTCTTTTGATATTTTTTCTTTTATCTTTTTACGATACTGAGAGTTAATTATACCATAAGAATGTTAGTTTAACTGATATGTTACTTTTTTATTAAAAAAAAAACATTATATATTTTATTAGTGATATTCCTTAGCTCCTTAATAAAAATGACAAAGGCCTCGTTTGATTCACATTATTTGGAAAAAATATATTTTTAGACAGTGATTTGATATCTTTTCAACCACACATTCTTCAATAAAAAAATATTATACGCAAATCCAAAAATTTTCTTATTTTTTAACTACACATTTCTCATCAACACACTATTCAAAAATACATTTTTTTCCAAAATAATGTGGCTCAAACAAGGGCACGATATGTTACTTTTTCAATAAAAAATGACATACAAGTTGAATTTCATATTTCTTTTTTGGTCAAATTTAGCTTATGTGTAAATATAAGGATATACCAATTATTTTAATTGATGTAATTGCATATCAATTACAACAATGACGACTTAGTCTCTTTTAAAAGATAAAGTTTACATTTTTATTAAATATTGTTGTATATGCATTCTATTGAGACAATCATTTCAATCATTTTGTCACTTTTATATTCGTTATCTTATTTTCATTTGCCTCCATAACAGATTAAGACATTAATTCTTATCTATACTTGCAAATAGAATATGTTTGCGAAAATTACATACCGCAAGTACACGGGTGGTTATGTTCGAGTAATAAAGTGGTTTATGAGTCCAAGTTGATCTCTCAGTGAATACTTACTTTAATTAAGTACTCTAGTCAATTTAATTCTATCAATACAACATACAATTTTTGGATTTTTATAATTGGAAAATGAGAAAATAACTAAAAACCTTATAAAACGAACAAATCTTAAAGTGGAGAATTGGGAGAATAAAGTAGTTGGGATTCATGATTTCATTTAATCGACACTTAACTAATTTCTTTACAAGTAAATTATGTTAGACCCAAATTTTCAATTTTAGCCAATTATTTCTCTTGAATGAAATTAACCCTAATTGATCAGTTGAAATTATTATATCTTTATATCGATTAAAACACAAACATTAGCTTTTGAAATAGCTCAATGTGTCATTTAAGGTTAAGAGTATGTTTCTATTCCCAACAAAAACCTAAAGTATCCACTCTTTGGTCTAAAATATACAATCTTCTATCAAGAGATGCACAAATCACTTAACACAAACATTTATTGGCCAAATAAATGAAATAACATGAAATACAATAGTAAATACATGTGAAAATAAGTATTTTAATATCAAAGAGCAGTGCTGGAATAAAAAAAAGCTAGGTTAAGCTAAATCAATCATCCCATCAAGAACTTAGCCCACTTTATACATAAAATAAAGTGGAAATTACACAAAATCATACTTTAATTATTCAACCTTGTAAAATCAAATTCAAAGTTTCATATTTCAATAATCAAAAATATTATTTTAATCAATATTTTTATAAAATAAATATTTTACTAATATACTCCATTATATACACATTACAAACCCTAATCATCTTTATAAACATTTCTTCATTCTCTCTCTACCCCAAGACGCCGTCGTATCTCTCTCTCTCTCTACATCAACCCTTATCCAGGCTACAAGCTCCGGTGATATACCAATCTAGCCTCATCGCGATGTGAAGATATGGTTGGTGTAGGTCCTTCGCACTAATGGCTGAAGCGATCTGTAACAGTCCAGCCTCTCTATTCGTCGCATTGTGAAGTAGTGGAGGTGCTACAGGGGTTGATTGCACGACGGTGGTGAATTTGGAAGGGCAACGATGTGAAGCGGTGGAGTGGGAAAATGCAATGGTTTCGTTGGGGGGGGGTGGTGGTGTAGTGTGGATTGCGATGGTAATAGGGTATTGTTGTACTAGGTTGTTATAGGTGCGGTGATGATGTGGTAGTTGGGTGAGTGGTGATGTGCGATGGTGGTGGAGGCGTGCGGAGTTGTGGTGGGAACAGTGGTTGCTCACGCAGTGAATGGGGCGGCATGGTAGATTTGTGATTGTGTGGTAGATTTTGTGGGGTTCTGTGGTTGGTCTGCCGTGATGGTGAGATGGTAGTAGTGATGGTTGTGGCGCTGTGACGATGACAGTAGTGTTGGTGTGGCTGTGGCGGTGGCGGTGATAATGTTAGAGTCGATTTTTTGTTTGAGACGGTGGTGTTGCTGTCGATGGTGGTGGTGGTGGTGCTGCTGTTGGAGGTGGTGGTGGATTGGTGGTGGTCACAGATTATTTTATTGATAGTGACCATTAAATTGGTTAACCTGTGACCAATAAACAATATGTGACCACTAAAAAAGATAAATTGTGATCGAGAATAGTCTGTGACCCAAAAAATAATAATATGTGATTTATAATATTTGTGATCTTTGACTTATAAATAACTTGACGTATAAATTTTTTAGTTGTGATCGACAAACAAATTGTGACATACAAATTTTTTGAATTGTGACTATAAACACAATTTGTGACCTTAAATTTTTTGATTTATGATCCAAAAATAAGTCGTGACCAATAATTTGATAAATTGTGACTAAAAATTATTTCGTAACTAATTAATTTTTTTATTTGTGACCAATGAACAAATTGTGGTCTACAAATTTTTTGAATTATGATCGTAAAATAATTTGTGACATAAAATTTATGATTTGTGATCAAAAAATAATAAGTGACTAACTAAATTGTTAATTTGTGATCAAATTGTATAAATGTGTGACTTAAATATATTTAATTAAGTAGTTTGACAATAAATAAATTTTAATAAAAATCTGATTTTTAAAATTTGAAACTTATTTTCTTATTTTTAAAATATGTCATGCTTAATCTCTTACTTATCAAATTTTTCCTAAAATAAAAGAGAGAAGATTTGAAAATACATTGAAAGCTTTTAGAGAGAATAATGGATAAAATACAATACAAAATCTAAAACCCTCTATTCAGTTGGACTTGAAATGAGCATGGCATGTATTGATTTTGTTCCAAAATCTCTCAACTCTTTGAGTTTCTTCTCCTCCTTTCTGCCCTTGTTCTTGGCCTTTTTTCTCCCCAAAATGTGAATGTAAAATGAGAGAAAGAATAATAAACAAAAAATGTAGAAAATGGTGCGAAAGTGGCTGAAAAATAACTTATGAATGCCCTAAAAACATGTCCCAAAAAGCTCCCAAAATTTGGCAAAAATAGCAAAAACGACCTTAGCATGGCGTGTGCGTCATAGAAGCATTTTGGCTTCTGCTAATGTGAGGGGGTCCAGTGCGCGCGGGCTCTTTCTTTTTCTTTTTGTCCAGTTTAGTCCGAGAAAAATTGATCGTCAAGTCCTTCAATTTTGATTTTCTTCCTTTTGGTCCTCGAATTTCTACTTTTCTCTCGATTATCCTTCAAAATTTGCAGCCTATGTCCTTTAACTTTTTGCACTTATACAATTTGATCTCCAACTTCACAAATTTTCACATTTTTAGTCCCTTTTTCTTCCCCCCGCCCCCCCTTTTTGTTTTGTTTTGTACTGTATTCTCCTTCAATTGGGGGGGGGGGAGGGGGGTTATGTCCTATAATAGCAACAATTACAAATTGTGATTAAAAATTCGCTCATTTAATCAAGTATAGAGCTTATTTATATATCCAATAAGTGTGTAAAATTACACTTACTAGAATACAAAGAAATTGGTGTAAGACCTTCTTTTTTTTTTAAAAGTAAAAATGTCACTTTTAAATTTCATCACAATAATTCATATGCGATGGTCAAATAAAGTGTTCCATTATCTCAACTTTTAATTTTAAGTAAGGTTTGAATGCATATTCATATTTAAGTTTTCATAAACACGTGTGCATCTTTTTAATTGATCCCAAAGAATTCAAATGAAATAAATGGAAGAATATGCTTTATTGAGAAAATGGAAGAAAATGTTGTATTCCGCCTCCCCATCCCACACCCCACACCCCACACCAAAAAAAAGGTCATATTGGAGGGTTTTCCACCAAAATGAAAGGATAATGGTGTATTCCATAATAGTGGCAAAGGTTAAAAGATATTTTGTGCTAATTATCCCCCTAAACATTTGGGGGAAAAAATTCATAAATTAGGTGTATTGTTTACACAAATACACAAATCAAGTAAGTCATTTAAAAATTCAAAATTCATGTATCTATATAATTTATTGAAAATATTTATTAATTAAATATAATAAAGTCGTAGTTACACGATTAATGGTCACAAATTCACAATTATAGGTCACATATTTATTTACTGGCACACATTTTCAAATTAATTGGTCACATATTATTTCAAGGTCACAAGTAAAAAATTTAATATGTCACAATTTATTTTGAGGTCACAAATAAAAAATTTATATGTCATAGATTATTTCGAGTCCCATTTACTTGGTCAAATATTATTAAATTTTTAGGTCACACTAAATGGTTGATCATATACGCCAATTTCTTGGTTACAAACAATGTAATCATCTATGACCACCACCTAACCACTACCACCTTCCACCACCATGACATCACCACCAACAAAATCGCCACCACCAGATTCAATCAACAGCTAACAAAAATCACGACAATCAACTCCATCACATCTCAAGCTACAAACAACCACCACAATATCCACCACCAAACATACAAAAAAGAAAAAGAAAAGCCGATGTCTATTTGCTCTAGTGGTAAGGACATTGGCATTTGCTGGCTGAGGTTCCGTGTTCGAGTCCTCTTACCAGCATGGTGGTACTGTGCCTCTCCAAAAAATCCCTCCATACGTGTAGGGCCAAGCGGTGTATACTAACCCGTAGGGCCAGGCCGGAGGTGGGGTTTCTGGAGTATGGGGCCGCAGTGCGGTGGGGCCAGTCACTTTAAAAAGTTTACCCTACACAGTTTTGCCCCTCAGGGCACATCCAAGTTGGCGGAATAATCACATTGGGGGGCTCTGGAACTAAGTGTGGGGAGTTCGATTCCTGGTTGGAGCAGCCAAGTGATGTAATAACCAGAGGAAGGGTTGGAGCAGCTTGGTGATGTAATAACCATGGAGAAGGGTCCCTTTGGGGAAAGAGTAAAAGCCATGTGGGAACCTGGGAACCAATAAGGGCACAACCTGCGATTTACCTCCACTAGT
>NC_036246.1:32704607-32715609 GCF_002742605.1 Olea europaea var. sylvestris | reverse complement strand
AAAAAAACAAAAAAAAAGAAAAAAGAAAAAAGAAAAAAAAAAAAAAAGAAAAAAAAAAAAAAAAAAAAAAAAAAAAAAAGAAACCACCACCATCGCTGCCACTGCCTGCACCGCACCACATCACAGTCAACGCCTGCACCACACCACAAAAACGTCACCACACAAATACCATTACACAAACCACCATCCAAAATTATCCCAACCGCTAAATCCACCATACAACGTTGCTTTTGCTTCGCAGGCTGGTTGCGGTGCTTCGCCTATGAAGAGTCGTCGGAGTAAGTGGGTAGATTTGCTTCGCGGTGGCAACTCGCGGTGATTCGTATAAACTCACCGCACTGCGTGGTAAAGATTGTCGCGGTGTTGCTTATGTGGTGGCGACGCACACGATGTCATCAATTGAAGTGAAATGTGTAAGGTCTCGGGCGACGACATAGCAAAGGGAAAGGAAGGGAGTTTGTGTGAGAGAGAATAAAATTAGGGTTGGAATTGAATTAAGGGGTAATATTTATTATATTCGTACTTGATTTTTGAATAATGAAATTTGGTCCTTTATTTTTTAATTCTAATATTTAAATAATTTTCACTAAACATTTTGTTAAAACTGAAGGCCCAAGAGATGGCCCAAGTTCATTAAAATACGCAAGGACAATTTGGTAAATAAAGCTGAAGCTTGCTCTAACATAACCACTAGGGTTTTTCTTCCCCATTCCACAAAATCCTAGCAGCGCCGGTTTCTTTGGATCTTTATCGCCTTTCTGGTAACCGGTGCAGCCTTCGTACGCAGCAGTCATTCACGCCGAAAGAGTGCTCATTTTTGTTTTTATTTGTATGTATCTGCAATTTGTGTGTTTGTTTAAATGTTTGTAGCTGGAAATAAATGTATCTTAGCAACGAGTTTTTAACAGTTCCAATAATTTGTTTCTCTCTTATTTGGCATGTGTTCAGTTGAATCTTTGAATTCCCATCTCACATTTCTTTGATCTTCTTAAGTCTTAATGTCTTTGCAATTTTTCGAAATTTTGTTGTGTAATGGGCGTTGATTGTAATTAGTGTTATGTGGTGTTACAAAATTGATTTCTTCTTGAATTTTAGGTTATAAAATTGGCTTTCATTTTGTCTATTAGGGTACTGAACAAATTGGCTGGTTTCAGAAATTAATTTTAGGTAATATAGAACCCAAAATGAGGATTTTTCTTGTTTCCTTTTCATTTTTTGGGTTTCTATTTTAAATTTGAATTAATGGACACAAGTGGCTTAATCTGATAGTTGATATTGTACTTTTTTTGCGAAGCGTGGCTGGTTTAGGAGCTCTTGGTTATGACTAAATTATTTGTCGTCTATGAATTCATGAATCTTAGTCGGTGATTCTTGAGGATTTTTTATTTGGCTAGAATAATTTGTTTACTGTAACGAAATATGCTGATGCAACGGTATCATTATTGAGAGTTGGATGCATAGAATAGTGTATAAATGTTGGTTATAGAAATTAATCAATTTGGCTGGTTTGATTTGGTCAAATTATGCTTTTTCCCATTTTCTTTTCATTTTTGGGTTTCTTCATTAATTTTGAATGAATAGACATAAGTTCTACAATCTGATTACTTGACATTTTGCATTTTTATTTTGTGATTGATGGCTGGTTTACGAGCTCTTGGTCAGACTCATTTACTTCTCATGTTATGAAAATATGAATTTTAGTATGTGATTCATGCTGATTTATTTGGCTAGAATAATTTATTTAACATATGAAAATATGCTGATGAGTTGTTTAAATATGATTGACAGCATAAGTTATAAGCAAAGATGGTGAGAGTTAGTGTGCTGAATGATGCGCTTAAGAGCATGTATAATGCTGAGAAACGAGGGAAGCGCCAGGTCATGATAAGACCTTCTTCCAAAGTTATTATCAAGTTTCTCCTGGTTATGCAAAAGCATGGTATTTACAGCATTATGAACTGTTAATACCCTGCATTGATTTGATGCATGATTCTGTGAGGTTTTATAATTGTTTTCAACTTTTAATGACAACATATAGGCTACATTGGGGAGTTTGAGTATGTTGATGATCACCGTTCTGGCAAGATTGTGGTCGAACTGAATGGAAGGCTGAACAAATGTGGTGTGATCAGCCCTCGATTTGATGTTGGCGTGAAGGAAATTGAGGGATGGACTGCAAGATTGCTTCCTTCTAGACAGGTAATTCTCAAAAAGCCCCCCTTTGAGTTAATACTCTTTTCGGAAGATGAAAACTTTAGTGATGCGTGATGTACTAAACTAAGCCCCTGTTTGAAAGTTTTTTGAGAGTATAAGTTATGAGTCCATGAAATGTATGGTTAGAAAGTGGTTAAAAGTTGTTGGTCCAATGAATGTGTGAAAATGAAGCTTGACCAGCTTCTAATATCTCGTGAATTGGTGCTTGTTTGGTCGTGCTTTTAAGTTTTTGTAAGCTTGTCAAACATAGTTTTAACCATTTTCTTTGGGACCCATAGCTTATAGGCACTTAAAAAATTTGCCAAACATGCACTTAGTATCTATAATGATTCGTACCCAAGTGATGGAGGTAATACAACTAAATGATGAGACAATCGTATCATATTTCCAGTTTTTCTTCCTTAACACATATGTATGTCTAATTGTAATGATAAACCTGCAGTTTGGATACATTGTGCTGACCACGTCTGCTGGTATCATGGACCATGAGGAGGCTAGGAGGAAGAATGTTGGTGGAAAAGTCCTTGGCTTCTTTTACTAGGCTTGTTTTGACTCAAGTTTGTTTCCGTCTCTGAGGAGGTTTTGGGTTTATTTTGAACTTGTTTACAGTTGGGATTGGCCCAAAGTTTGACAAATGGTTTGTTGTTTCAAATTCAAGTAGAGATTTTGGCAGCACTTTTTTAATGTTATCTTATTTTTGTCGACGTTTAAATCTGCTAAAGAGCATTCGCTTTTATTTCTGTACCAGTCTTGAAATATCTCTGTGCCCATCAAGTTAGAGGTTCTTGGATTGCCAGGACATAAGGGTTCGGTTTTTCTTTACACATCAAACATGAAAAAACATGATCCTATAATAGCTTAGAAATTGGGGATATGTTTGTTCATGTTCCTTTACCTCTTCTTCGAGTTGTGCTATAACAATGTCGTAACACGAAAATCTGAATCCCATTTTCTGTCTATAAAACTAGATTACTTTTATGGTATGTTTCATAGGAAGGATTAGATAACGTTGAACGTATCGCAGTAATTTGTAGTTTGTCGTGATATTTCTGGAAAAGCCTACACTCGAATCAGAGCAAAACTTGCTTAGGATGTGTTAAAAAACATTTGATTTATAAATAAATAGAAATAAGTGATGCATAATTGGGTAATCCTCGTAGATCTCACAAAATGTGTAGAAAAAAACTGATTAGAGGGGGATTATAAATAGTTTATAAACTAATTTATTCTTAAAAATATATTGAATTGAGGTGTCAGACTGATCGATGAAAATGACAGGTAAGAAGACAAGGCATGCTAGAATGCAATAAAAAAGCTTGATTGAGGCAGTGAGTCATTGTTGGGATAGTAGCTTCAATAAAGTTACTTGTATAAAGTTGGGTTACAAAGTGTGTTGATAAAATTCAGATCATTGATTTTAAATGATTTAAAAATATGTTTTTGAAATGATTGGTGTAGATATTATTTTGTCATCCAACTTTGTCAACTTCCTTTATAAGTGTAGCATACTCATAGCAGCCTTGCTACTTATGAGGTCCATTCTGTATCTTCTAACGCAAACGAAAAATCAAGAAACACACTAACAAGTCAAAAGAAAGCCAACAGAGACCCCCATTCATAAAATTACATTGACTACATTTATCTTCATGTGTTTTAAGCTTTATGAACATTTTTAGGAAACTCTCTATTTTTAAAGAGCATATTCTACAATTTAGAGATCAAAAAAGTTTAAGTGCTTCAACAGGCGATTTAAATTAAACATTTAATTTTACTACTTCCAAAAAATATTTATTATTTTTTCTTTTTTTTTTTATTTTCATTAGCTTACCTATAAATTACTATATCATTTTGTTTCATTGAAAATTGAAATATTTTAACTGCTTTAATAGAGAGTGGCTATTTAAAGACGTGTTTTTTGAAACACGCCTCTTGCTTATGTAAAGTTGAGATCTGGTCTTAGAATTGGCCATCTCCCAATCGTTAATTTTCAAAAACAACGTTCACTATAGTCCAAGTTTATTATTAATTTCCCTTTTCGACCTAATTTTAAACTTTGTTTTAATTGTACAAAGTCAATTTTGAAAAAAAAAATATGCTTAAATAATAATACAATCAAGAAGATTGATACTAAATCAATGAAACATAATTTTAGGCCTAGCTTGGTTTAGATAGAAATCATGTTTCTAATATATTTTGATAAAAATTGATGAAATGTAAGATTGAAAAGTTAATAAAAAATTTGAATTCTATAAAATGTGTGATTAAAAATGAGTTTAAAAAAAATAAAAAATAAAAAAGGAATTTTGAAAAATGAGGCCAAACGGGGCTAAAATAAGTGTATTTTATACCTTATTTCCTTTGCCTTTATTTTCAATGTAGGCCCAATAGAAGTGTAAAATTGCAATTGGACCCCAAACTTACCAAATTCAACAATTACTTCTAAGGCATAAATTGAATTTTTACATTTAAAATATTGACTTCGAGAACCTTAGGATACGAAATTTTTAAATTACTATTAAGTCCATGAACTTCTGCAAAATGCAAATAAAACATAAAATTCGAGTTGATACAAACTTGACGTCGTCATGTGCCAAAAATTTGAGTTTTTGTGAAGGTGAAAGTTACTATCAAACTAAGTTTGGTAGGGATATATTTATATGAGAAAATTTTATTCTTCAAAGACTGTATTCATTGTGCCGAGACACCTTGTGTTTTCACACATGAGAATAGGTTGGAAGAGTGGTGGTGATGGTGTCTAGATTGATTGCGAGCCCCTACGCATCGAACCCGCTGTAAATCTAACTATTTGATTCCATAATTTAGTATATTAAGTTAAGTTATCAACGATTTTGCACTAATTTCTTCTTGGTGGACCGAAAGTCTGAATTTCAATAGACAATGGAATATTTGTTTTTGATCGATTCGTCGTAGCAAATCAGCAATTTTCAAGAAATGCCTTACACACTACTCGTCTAGCAATCAAGCAGTGGAATTGCATTCGAAAGTCTAGGGATTTTCCCTATTAGATCATAGCTTATAATGACACTATTATATTACTAGAAGGGAAAAATTCATAACTAAAAGATTAAGTATCATTGATTTCAAAAATAAGAACAAAGGTTTTAAAATTCAAAAATCGGATATTTATTAAAATTTATTATGATTTAATTTGTTATTTATATATCTTATTAATTGAATAAATTAAGGTTACAGATCTATACAATTTGATCACATATTAATGACTTAGCCCTTGTTTGAGTATCATTCTTTTGATAAGAATGAATTTCTGAATAGTGTATTAATGGAAAATATGTGGTAAAAAAATAAGAAATTTTTTTTAATTTACATGAAATATTATTTTATTAAAGAATGTGTGGTTGAAATGATGTCAAAATACTATTTAAAAATGTATTATATGTCACAAATTATTTTATTGTCACAATTTAAAAATTATGTAAGTCACAATTTGTTCATCGATCACAAATAAAAAATTTATGAGTCACAAATTATTTATCGACCACAAATTAAAAATTTGATAAGTCATAACTTAAATTTTTAGGTTATATATTATCTAGTGGTCACAAATTATCGGTTACATGTTGTTTATTGGTTACAAAATATCCAATTTATTCGCCACAACCTCAAATAATTGGTCAAATATTATTTATTGGTCACAAATACCCACAACTACCTCACCCATTGCCCTCACTGCCACAACCATCGCCTCAACCTGCACCACCAAAATATGGAAGCTATCGTCGCCGACACCACCACCACCACCACTCCAACCAAAACCAACACCTCACCTCCATCAACTACCTGTACCACCACCACCACGAACACCACCAACCGTAAAAAACCACCTACAAATACTACAAACCACAAAACACCGCCATCTACGGGGCCTAGTGGACTCCCAATGTCACCACAAACACCGCCAATGGTACTGGAATTTGTATACCGCTCGTCGCTCCATCTCGTACAGCATCGGGATCTCTCAGCGCCGTTCTACATCTCGAAATCTCACAGACAACTCCATCATCGCTATGTAAATGGTGTCGAGCGGCGAGATTAACACAGCCATCAAAATTTATATACCCACAGATCGAAATCTTATGCCTCCACACCTCGCACTACCCTTAGATTAACGCACCTCGTCGCTGGCAGATTAATGCCACTTGCGCACTACACCTTGCACAGATTGAAGCCTCACGTTGAACCACCTCCCACAGTCGCTCCGGTGTGTGGTGAAGAGAGATGATGAGAGAATGGGAACGAGAATATGATTATGGTCAAGGGAGAGAGATTTAGGGTTTGGCTGTTTGGGTGTTCAAATCGGGGTATGGATGGATAGATTAATTGAATTTTATATTATTAAAAAATCTAAATTGAATTTTATATTATTAAAAAATATAAATTATTATCTGAATTTTGAACAAAAAACTTTTAAATCTGATTTTAGAAATGGGCATTTTAAAACTATGGATAGGTGTAATTTCCACTTACTAGAAATCAAGATTCTTATTTGGGGTATGGACTTCGCCCATATCTCCTGTGGGTTACAATACATATAAGAAGCCCCCACCGTGATTCACTATACAAGATGACAACATGTTTGATATGCAGTATTGGGCTGATCCGACATTACAAATGGAAATTATAATTATTTTTCTTCCTTAATGTTGTTGCGTATATTCCAACGTACTCAACAATTTACGAAAGTTTAGAAGTAGTTAGTAGTGACACTTGGATTGACCTTCACCAAGTTCTGGTAGTCCACATCATACGACTGCTGCTGTTCTTGTGTTTGCAGCTGCTGGACAGAATCTAAAACCCTAGATGAAGAAGCCACTATATCAATATTTCCAAATTCAGAAGAAATCCCTTGTGGGATAAATGATGAATAATCGGCACTCGTGTCTCCTTGGGGCTGCGGCTGATGGCCTCTAAGCTGCAATGCTGTAAGAAGCAAAGAATTCATTGAAAGATTGGAACTTAGCAGTGGCCAACAGCTGGTTAGTGATGGCTGAAGAGAGTTTGCTGCAGCATTTATCCAGTTCATGTTAGGATCCGGCCCCAGCCCGTTGAAGTTTTGTAGGGCAGCGATGTTGTTGGAGATGTTTGGTAATTCGATGTCCCCGAGCTCATTGATCATTCCATTTGTATCACAAGGAGATTCTTGGGATTGCGGTGATGCCGGTGTTTGCTGAGGTTTCTTCACCGTCGAACTCTTTAGGAAGACTCTGCATACCACCCATTCCTCCTGAGAATCAACACATATACATGTTCAAAATCCAGGATTATTCCTGTAATAGTTTGATTTTGTAATTACGACTGCACTTATATATTTATGTGCAAGTTTCTTGATCCCGTATCTCTTGTACTCGAGTCACGGATAAACTATAGTGAGACGGAGTGATTGAATCCCACTTCTTTCTAGTGGGTTTTTTTCCATCGTTTCACGCTTACAAAAGATTCTTTCATTTTATAATTTTTGAGTAATACTAACTGAGTGGCATTTAACACAAATGATCTAAATGGACCAAATGGGACATATATCCTTACAATTAATTGAACTTGTTATTTGATGTCACTTGTACGGTCACTTGAACTGGTTTATCTCATTTATAACATCTAATTAGTATCATTCTCTTTGTAATGTAGAGCACACATGAAATACAAAATTTGCAAGTTGAGGGGCTAGAAAATAGAACGAGAAAGAGGAAGAACTCAACCTCTTCCAACCAAGTTGCAACGTATAATACTGTTGTCTTGTCTAAATATACAAACGTGCATATTTACCTTTGTGGGGTTTACATACTATGGGGATCACCCCATATTTATAATCATCAATGCAAATTATACTTCTACCCATGCATAAAGCGATAAAGATTTATTAGATTATTTACCTTTGCGGGTTTGAAGGCAAGCTTGGTTTCTAGTCTATATTCATGCATAACCCAGTTGGTTTTTTCACCCTTGGGAGCTCTACCTCTGTAAAAAACTAGGGTTTTCTTCATTCCTACCAAGACTTCACCGCGATAAATCTCTCTGTCTTTGCCTGTTGTTTTCCAGTAACCTGCTTCTGTAGCTCTATTCGTCCTCAATCCAGTTGGGTACTTGCGGTCTCGCAAGCTGAAGAAATACCATTCTTTTTCGCCCATGGCGGCTTTGGCTGTGGTAAGATTTTACATAAAAATTAAGGTTATAGTTGTTGAAAAACTAAATTGAAATAAATAAAGTTATCCATACTCTAACAGTAAATTTTCAACAGTTTCAAAACTTGCTTTGTCACAGAGTTCAAGTGTCGCCGTGAGTCATTGATAATAAAATTTGTGCACAGATCCCATCTATGTTTAAAAATAAAGAATTTCTTTGCACGCGACAAAGAGCGTTGAAAACTTAATTTGAATAAACTATAAAGTTCATCTTCTCTTTCATAGCTCAAAGTTTCAAAAGATATGGTTCAACATTAATAATTTTAAAAATTGAAAAGAAAATCTATACATTTTATGGTTGTGGAATTTTATCCATTATTTTTAGCATCTAGTTTATTTTCCATGAATGTTTCGATGGTGTTTTTGATAACTCATTCAGTTCCAAGAACAAAAAACTGGAAAAAATTCAATTGTTCTTATAAATAAAAATAAATAAAAATCCTTTTTGACATTTGAACATTTTAAAAAACCAGAACATTTGTTCATCGTGTTGAACAAAAGTCCAACTTTTATCTACCAAAGAAAGAAAGATAAAAATTGACAGACTCTTGTAATACATATGGTAGACTTATTTTTGTTTATTCAGGATTCTTCTTTCATGTTTTTCTTCATTATAAATCAGAAAGACCTATGCCAAACTCCACACCTCATCGATGGAAGACTTTAACAAAAAAACTCAAAGAATTTTATTTTCGACGAAATTATGGGATCAAAACTACGAAATAATTATTGATATGCGATTAGTCAAACACAATTTAAACACATACCAGGGAGATCCCAAGGTTCACACTTATTAAGATCAACATCAGTAATAGCCCTAGAAGTGAAACCAAAATCTGAAACCTTATTATAAAGATAATAAGTGATGAGTTCTTCATCTGTGGGATGAAACCTGAATCCAGGAGGAAGATTTTCCTGCATTTTCAGCCTCTCTCGATCAACAAAACTCGACTCGTCCGAAAATATAATAAATTCTGTGAAAATGAAATGAAGTACGGATGCTAAAGGGTTTATTATAAACTGGTGCAGCATGCATGTGCTTCAAGAACAAGCCTCCATGGCTGCTCTTTTTCAATTCTGATAATTACAGCTAACACATTGACAAAGATAGCCATGAAGAAGAATTAGATTTGGATTACCAAGTTTGCCATTAGGGTTCTGAATATTTTGCAAGAAAAACTTGGGAAAATGACATTTTTGGAGGACAAAAGTGACAATTCATTCAGTAGAAATAGTATGTATGAATTTTCTTAAAGGCATAGTCCAACCACCTTCAACCATTTCTACCCACTAAAAATCTATATCAACCCAGCACTTTGTCTGATGGGAATATTGCTTATCACCGACGCACCCTTTCTTTTTCTAAACACGTGCTTGTTTGGTTACGCCTTTGTTTGATCTACATTATTTTAAAATTTATTTTTCTCCAAACTCATTTTCAATTACACGTTCTTTTAATAAAATAATTTTATATTAAATATAAAAAATTTTCATACTTTTTTACCACATATTCTTCAAAACAATCACTGTTACAAAATATATTCTTTCAAAAAAATAAGGCTCAAACGAGCCCTAAATTTATCAATGGGAAGCTAGTTTTTTCTTTTAATATCTTTTTCTTTGTCTGCATAATTTCTTCTCATCTATTAATATTCTAAGGACGTTTATTGATTTTCATATCATTCTTATAATTTCCAGTAATAATTTGGTGCACCACATTTTAATTTCAACGAAGGTCTCCATTTTTCTAATTGTTACATTTATGTTCTCAACTTTTATTAACTAGCACATCTTATTCTTAATGACAATTTTTATTCAGAAAATCTATTAGAATGACATAAAAAGATCGAATGATTCTTCAGTCTTTATTAAGGAAAAAATCTAACAAATACAGGAATTCGACTTTTATTTTAAAATACGCTAATAGAATATTTGAATAGAAATTTTTATCAAGAACGATATGTGCTAATTAATTGAAGGTTAAATATAATAATACTTTAAAAGAATTAAGAACATAAATTTGAAAACGAGAAAACATTATGGACATTCATTTTAATTGAAAATGTGGTTCACCAAACAAGTTTGTGGTGTGATTTCGATTACTCATTTTCTGGTTGCTTTAACGCTAACTACGGCAAAAACCCCTCCGCCGCCTCTCCCCGCCCCTGCCCTTGCCCTCTTGTTATTAAGAGGTAATATTTTGAATTGTCAAATATGTATTGAGAGACTAAATTCAGAACAGCAAGTCAGCTCATTTGTCGCCAAAATTCAAGATAATGACACTTTAATTAGTTTTACAGCACCCCGCTTAGTAGTTGTCAACTTGTCACTATATTTTTACATGGTGGTTATTTTGGTCATACAAATTGTCAATATTCAATTACTATATATTGCAAAGTGAACACGTTGAACATTATATGGAAGATTTTTTAGTTTTATGGGGAAAAACTCAATTTGGTGCAGTGTCGGTTTATACTTTTTAACAATTGCAATCATCAATATTAATTATATCTCTGTTTTTCTTTTTCTTTTTTTCTTTTTTTCTTTTGGGTTTTGGGGGGGTGGGGGTG
>NC_036246.1:32697113-32704533 GCF_002742605.1 Olea europaea var. sylvestris | reverse complement strand
ACATGAAGTCTTGGTATATATCATATATGTTCTCTAGTTTTATGTTTTTATAAGAAAATATCTTTTAATAACATAACTATTGTAACTCGCATCCATTAATTATAATCCAATTGTACTTTCAAATAGCTATAATCGAATTATATGGAGCATTATATAATCCCTTGATAATTACATCAGTTAAAATCAATTACTTTATTAAGACTTTCCTGGATAATCATTACTATATTTTAATATGTAGAGAGAGGTTACAAGGAGTGGTTAAAATACTCACCAAACCTCTAGAATATCTCTCTCTTGTTATCAACTTTTTGTTTTGAATTTATCTCTGGTCCTTTTGGGTGTCCATTTTTTTCAATCCTAACCTCAACTTTATGTATGTATAGGTACTTATGAATACACAAGCACTGCACTGCACTTAGATTCTTTGCCTACCATCATATTGATCCATTTTATTTAAAAGTTTTAGTTGTTGCATAAGTGATAAATTAATTTACTTTTTGAAATTGCCTTTAAAACCTAACACAAAGGGCGAATACTACCACAAGCTGATGCAAAGTCATGCTTTCAAGTTCAATATCATTTTTTTTGTGATCCATACTAGATCAAATCGAGTAATCATCTTGTCTTTTGCACACACTAAGTATAAAATCCAACATCACTTATATATATAAGTATATTTAGATTACTTCTCTTAGTGAAGTTGACATTTCAAAATGAATTTTAGAACTCGGTATGCTATCATAATTAAAAAGAAAAAAAAAAGGGTTATATAAACAATTTGAAGCAAAACTCAAATGAGCAATCAAATTTGAAGTTACATACATTGAGATAAAGACAACATAAAATATTGTTTGCTAAGACTTCTAGTTAGTTTCCTCCTCATGCTTAATAGACAGCCAAGAAGCCTCTTGTCAAGTTGGTTTCGACATAGGTATGTTAATCTAACCAAGAAACACAATTAGCCCTTAGGAAACAGGAGAAAATTATGGAAAATTACAAAATACACCCACAAGTTATGGTATATTTTCATTTTCTACACCATATTTATTAAATTTACACTTTACATACTACATTTTAGAATATGGTTATAAATTATTATTACTCATACATAATAGAAAGCTTTCTTCTTATTAAATTATATGTTTTTATTAGTTATATTTATATATTCTTCTTATTTATGAAGTTTTCCCTTGGAAAGGAAAAAAAATCCATAAAAATACAATAGATTATTCATGATTTGTTAAGAACTCGCAAATGCATCTTGAGATGCAGGAACGTGTTCCTCCAATAATTCTTTCTTTAATTTAACTTTTTTCTTAGAAAGTAACTTAGCTAAAAATTTTAACCATTTTTTTCAAGTTGCAAAAGTAAGAATTGTTATAAATTACAAAAGACTAAATGATAATACTATAAAAGATAAATATAAAATATCAGATAAACATATGTTAATAAATAAAATACAAAATAATAATATATTTTCAAAGTTTGACTGTAAATTTGGATTTTGACAAATAAAAATGGCTAAAGATTCTATTCTTTTGGACAACTTTTACTATACCTCCAGGACATTTTGAATGGTTGGTCATCCTTTTTGAATTAAAAAATGCACCCTCTATTTTTCAAAGAAAGATGAATAGCATTTTTAATTATTTTCCATTTATTTGTATATATAGATAATATTTTAGTATATAGTAGAAATCATAAGCATTTAGAGATAGTTTTAAATAAATTCATAAAAACGGTCTAATTATAAGTAAAAAAGAAAATGGAAATAAATAAAATAAATGAGTTTTTAGGAATAATTTTAATAGAATGAAAAATCCAACTACAACCACACATAAGCCTTTTTTTAGGAATTTTGAACTATGGTAGACATTTTATTAGAGATTTAGGACAGAAAGTAAGATCATTGTATAGTAAGCTGTCTAATAAGGACAAAAATATTTTAGTAAGTCAGATATAGAACTAGTTAAAAAGATAAAAGAAGAAATTAAAAATTTACCATCATTAAAATTACCTTTAGATAGTGAATATAAAATAATAAAAACAGATAAATGTGAACTATGATGGGGAGGAATTTTATATTCTAAACCAAATAAATATAATGATAAAAATGAAGAAAAGATTTGTAAATATGCTAGTGAAAAATATAAGATAAAAGAAAAATACTTGACTAATTTGGATTATGAAATAATGGCCATCAGATATAGCATAGAAAATTTTAAATTATTTTTAAATATTGTATTTACAATTAGGATAGATTGTGAAGCTATAGTCAAATTTATTAAAATGATAAATTTTGACAAAATAAGACATAAAAATGGTTAAAATTGTATGAAATATTGAATAGTTATAAAATCAATATAGAATACATAGATAGGAAAAATAATATTTTGACAAATAATTTAAGTAGAGAAGTTATTAATATTCCAACCAATTATTTTCATGGTGCAGATGGATCAAATGATAATAAACTTCGAGAATGTCACTCTAAATCTAAGAGTGACCCCACAAGAATCCAATCTCCGATTCAAAGGATATAATTTCGAAAGATTTTTAGAAAGATAGCTATGTCTACTAGATAATATCTGAATGGCACGTAACTATAAACTAAAATTAGATAGCATTAATGCTCTAGATAATTATTTTAGACAGATTTACAATCAAGTAAAAAGTAGAAGTTTTAGTTTCTTTGTAGTAGTTAGGTAGAAATCCTGGTATATATAATTATTGGTTAGAAGAATTACAAAAAGCAGAATGATTTTTAGACCCATTTTTCAATTAAATTTCTGTAGAGAAATGAACCGCTACATCTCAACTAACATCTTCATTTTCATCAATATAATTTTATGATAGTTATGAAACTATGACCAATGTTGTTATAGATTTGAATAATAGAAAGCATTCATTACAAGAAAGATTACAAATCCTTGAAAATGAAGTGTCTCCATCTCAACAGGTCATTAGTAAATACCAAAATGAGATTATTCAATTAAAAGGACTCAATTTTAGATATACTGTTGAAAGAGATATTGCTCCTACAAGCAAAAATTATTCTAATAAAATAGAAAGACTTATTGAATTAACAGACTCTATAACTGTAGGGCAATAAAAGACTTTATATGAATTAGAACAGAAAATTGGCTATTGTGCTAGTCTTGTTCAAAAATCTATAAAGCAGCCAGTCATACAGGAAATAATCAATTTTTATCAAATTCTAAGCTACTATCACAACAAAAATCGATATTTTCTTAAATATGGCCCAAAATACAAATCATCTATTAAAAATCGACTTTTCTTAGACACAATTATCCTCCAATTTCTTTTATTATAATTTTTTATTAAAAAAAGGATCTTTTTTTATCCAACTTTACATTTTGGCATGATAGACACTATATATGTTCTAAACAAATCTTTTAGTTTCATTCCACCTAAACTTAAACAAATGCTTAATCAGTTAAAAGATCACCCTTTAATGATCCAATTCATTTTCAAACCACCTCTTGTAAATGATGTATAGTAATTCCAGTTTATAATCATATTATAATATACGAAGCAGCCAAGAGATTTAAGCCTTCTTCGAAGACAAATACTAAAATAAAAATTAGACTAATTGATTACAAAAGACGGGTCTCAGAAACGTCGACAATGATAGGAGTTCAAAATAATGATTCCAGATTTGTAACACAGTGAAATAATGGAGTTATTTTCTATCAATAACATATTGCTATAAGAGTTCAAATGGAAAAAATTTCGGTACCAAATATTCAACAAAAAGAGTTATATCTGATAGCTTTTTCAAGAAACAAATCACGAATTGACAAAATATCAATCAAATACAGAAGAAGAAGAAGAAGAAGAAATATTTGATGGCAAAACTACTGAAAAGGACATAGACCTAGAAGAAGCCAATATAGTGATAATGAACAAATAGTACAATAATTGAAAATAGAAGAAAATACATAAAGGAAAAGACCTTATTAAGCAATGACAGAAGGACAATTATCATTAAAGAAAGTCATAAAGGAGGAGTGTAAAGACGAAGTTTTCAAAAGAATATTTATTATTTTTATATAGCTGTAAGATAACCTTTAGTTCTTTAATGATAAATCACACACCTATAAAAGATGTACAATATTGATTATTTTTTAAAAGAATAGACATAATGTGCAAGTGTCTATAAATATCAATACCACATACAATGGAACGCACATCGAAAAATACAGAGCGCAACATATAACACTTGTACTAAAAAAAATTCTCTCTCAACCTTAGTAAATTCAAAGACTTCAAATTAAAGTAAGTTCTTCTCATACTTTCTCTTATTTTATAATTCTCTTTTACTTTATTTATTTTCGGGCTAGATCTAAAAGAGGAAATGTCAAGTAAGCAATTAATTTATTTAGAAGTAATATTATAGTGTTTTATTTTTTCCAAAATATTTTTGACGCTGTTAGCCTCTTTGTTCTAATTCTATGACCAAAAGATAAGGTGATCATCTGAGTTAAGTTGGCTAAGTTGTGTTCCAATTAAGGGAGTTTTGTTAAACCTTTTTACACATGATGGAAAAAAAAAATTATAATTTTAAGCCTTTTTTAGAAGGTCAAAAAAAAAAAGTTAAGAAAGAATTTTAAAAAAAAAGTAATTTGAAGAAATTAATTTGTTAAAAGGTAAGGTACTCTAAGACTGTTACAAATATAATATTTCTAAGTTCTGATATTTTATGTCATGAGATAAATATATTACATCTACTTTGCTTTGTTGTTCAATAGAAAGTTTTAAAAAATATATTATTATTTGTTTAGAAAATCGAGAAATTTGTAGATTAGTTGTTATAGAAAGCCACATATTATCCGCATTAGATAGAAATAGAAGTGACTTCTTTTTATAGATCAAGAAGTAAATCAATGAGCTTTCTATCCCTAATTTCAAAATTCCTTGATAGAAGATCCTAAAGATTGTAAGAGAAAACAAAAAGAAATTGTATTTTTTTTTCTAATTATTTAAGATGGCATATTTGAAAATTTGTTTAGCCAAGTATATTTATTATAAGGGTAATTATATTCACACCATAATTTTTATTTCTTGCACCACATTTGACGCTTAAGGTTCTCAATCTTTACTCATTATACCATTTATGTCCATAGCAATTTTTCAAATCATATAAACTCAAACTTCTCATTAGTATACATATTTTGTATTTGATAACAACTTATGTCCAAAATGTCCATCGAATAGCGCATAAAAACTTGTTTTTCCACTATATTTTAAAAATAAATAAATAAGTATGAAAAAGAATTTCTTCATTTCAAAGCATGGAAACAAAATATTTTAACATAGCTCATCATCAAAGACGAGATGTATTAATTAATGAAAAATTGAAAATAAGAATTTGACGAAAAAAAATTAAAAAAGATAATCGCTACAACGAGCCAAGATTAAGGAATTTAACTGTAATTAAAATATGGTGTAACAAATAAAAATTATGGCGGCAATATAAACACACTTTTCTAATCATTATGCAAAATGTAATGTGTAAAATATAAATTTATTAAGTACGTTGTATAAAGTGTAATAATACCTTATATATTTTCTTAATTTCCTAACAAGTAATGAACTGTCAGTTTAACATAGTAAAATAGCAAGTCACAATCAATTTGTCATGTACTAGAGTAGTTGCTACATAATTTTCATCTTAATAAGGTGTGAGAATATGGAAATTAGAGATGGAAAACTCTATTCACAAATATCAAATAAAAAATAAGTTATTTACATTTTTTCCTTACGACTGTAGTTGTTTTTAGTACAAGAGCATATCTAATACATCCCTGAATTGCTTAAAAATTGTCCCACATAAATAAATAAACGGTAAAAAATTCTCCTCTGATGTAAAATAGTGGAGACTCCATGAAGTTGTCGTGGCATAGAAAAAATAGATAATATTTAGACTTTAGAGCTATGCTCACATTCAGAATATCTGATAGACGCAGCATTAGATCTAGACATAATTTTTTTTTTTTTTTATTAAGAAAATAAAGGATAGCTAGAGAAGTCCCTTCACCGTTTGAGCCACCTAGATAATAATTTATAGAATTTATTAAAGATGGTCTAATATCAAAGTACATTTGATATGTTATCTTCGATGATCCTATCAAACTACATTTGATACATTATCTTCGAGGATCCTAAACAAGTTAAAAGTCCGTTGTGAACATTTTGTGACAGTTTTGTTCTCAAACTAATGTTTATGGAATTGCTGAAATATTTATTTGTATGCATTTAAAATCATTTCCAAATTGTTCATGGGATCATGGTCTATGACAGTTGGGTCCAAATTGATGTATTACTTGAAATGGGATTAACACACATAAGTCCTAGTTCTAAAGTTAGATTTCATAAATAAGGAACTCATTAACATATTTTAAAAATTAGGTGGTAAATAAATATATTAAATATTAAATTATAATATAATTACATTAATTATTTCTACCCCATGACACCTCACTCCACTACACCACCTTCCCTCCACCTCTTCACCGGAGGTGGCCGCTCCGACAATCACTCCAGTAACTTTTTTTTTTTTTTTTAAACCAATGACACGTGATTAGTTCTATTGGATTTGTAACCTGTTCAGATTGTGACATATGAAATATGAATTGTAAACCATGAATTGTTACATATGACTATCTATGATTGTATGCAACCAAAATGTGTTATCTATGACTAACTGTAATCAAATTTGCCTTCAGTGTGATTAACTATGACTAAATTTATCTTTAATATAATTGTATGTGACCAGGTTAATTTTAATCATGACGATATGTGATCAAGTCGCAATTGGTCATAATTAACACAAAATTGGTCGCAATCAGTCATAATAAACACTTATTTGGTAACAATATCACCACAAACAAATATGCACACATCAAAAACAACACCATAATCCACCACCAGTATAACCTCCAATGCACTACCACTGACACATTCAACTTAAATCCACACCTTAAATACTACACTCACTGTGATTATCTGTGGCCAGAATAGTTTTATTTGTGATTGTATGTAATTAAGTCACATACAATCACACATCTAGTCACAAAAAGTTACACTAAAAATAGAGTTGGTCACACCCTGTTGCCATTGCCACCACCCTTTCCAATACCATCAGAGATCAAACGCACACCACCTCACCAAAGACAACATGCACCACCACTAATCCAAAGACACGTACCACAAATAGATCCACACACGTCCAGCAACTTACCACCACTCATCACCATAGCAACCCACCACCACCCCAACCCCCAAACAACAAGCTAAACAGGCACCCAAAAATACAACACGGTATACATGTTAGTAGATTGTACCAGGGACTCCTACCTGCACCTCAATCCATAACGACAACCACCACTTTCACATC
>NC_036246.1:32632113-32692113 GCF_002742605.1 Olea europaea var. sylvestris | reverse complement strand
CTTCATATCAAATTTTGAGAAAATAACAGCTTTGAAAAATCTATTCAAAAGATCTTTTTTTTTTTAGGAAGTGGATATCGAATCCATTGAAGAGCCTTATTGAGAGGCTTGTAATTGATAACAAGACGGGGAGCCCCATGTTCAATTTCAGCCGAATTATTGACATATAATGCTAAGGAACTCCAAGGAGATTTGCTCGGACGAATTAAACCTTTGTCAAGTAAATCATTGATTTCCTTGATACAAAAGTCTAACAATTCTTTGCTTCATTTGAATAGGACGAGATTTTGTAGGAATATTTGATTCCATGAAAATCAGAATTGTATAGAAGAGATACCACATGTTTTTTATGATCCCAAAAAGCATTTGGAATAGTGGAACAAATCTCTTTTTCCATTTGTTTTTGAAGATTTGAAATTTTTTCTTGAATTGAAGAATTTTGCAATTGTTCTTCAATTCTTTGAAATTTAATTTTTTCTTTGAGAAATCGAATATGATTTTTCTTGAAATTAATATTATTGACAATTTTTGAAATCGATGCTTCTTTTAAAGAATTAACATCTTTATAAGAAGGAGGATTTATAAATTTGAAACAAATTTCTTGATTAAATATTTTTGTAGTTAAACATTTTGAAATAGCTTGAAAAGGATAAATTTGAACAATAAAAGGAGTACCAAGAATTACTTCTTGATCTAAATCTTTTACAAGATAAAAAATATTTTTGAAACAAATATTTGAATTACAAACATGAGATTTTGAAAGTTTATATTAAATATTGAATTTCTTACCGCTAGTATCATAAAGACGCTCAGTAGTTTTTTCAAAATATTTTGTAGGTATCAATCCTTCACGGATACAATTTTGATCAGCTTTAGAATCAATAAGGACTCTAGAAGTAAATTTGAATTCTTTATTGACTACAATAGTCTTATTGCAATACTATTTTTGAAGTTGAAAACGATTAATAATATTAATCATTTCGTCTTCAGATTGAATATTTATTTAGGAATGAGAGGATTTGATTCTTCACCAGAAGAACTGGAAGAAGATGAATAAGAAGGAGTCTTAGACTTTAACTTCTTATATTGAGTTTTGAGAAGAGAAATTTCCATTCTAACATCTTTCATTTGACGTTCAAGAATAGAAATTTGAGACTTCATGGAATTGACTTCTGATTTTAAATCAGAACTAGAAGATTTTGAAGTTTCAAAATGATTAAAAACTTTCTGCATATTGAAAGGTTCAGCTTTTGAATTTGAAGGAAGAAGGGAATTAAACTTATTTTTGAACTGTGGATCATCAATTTGATCTACAATCTCTTTAATAAGTTGTTCTTCTTCTTTAGTAAGAACATTTATAGTTTTATTACCACAAAGTTCTTTACCTTGACTTGAAGAGGATTAAGAGTTTGAACTAGATTCAGCATCTGAATCTTCTTGATATTGATAAACATGTTCCAACTCTGAGTTTGACTCATATCATAACTGGAATTTTAATCAATAAGATTGAGAAGTTGAAGCTTAATATTTTCATCAATTTGAAGATTATTAATTTTGCCTTTGAGAGGACGCTTATTAGAATAATGTCCAGATTTTTTACATTTCCAACAAGTAAAATTGTTTTTTCTTGAAAATCTTTTCTTTTGAAATTTATTTTTGGAATAATTTTTTGAATAAGAAGGTTTTTGAAAATACCTTTATTTTGAATAAACCTTTATTTTTGAAAATTGAACTTTTCTATTTTGAAGTTTATTGAGTTGAGGAACTTCATCATCAATAAATTGATATTCAATATCGTCAATAGTATTGATGTTATTTATTTCAATTCTATTATGCTGAGAACAAACAGATTGAAGAACTACATTAGTGTAGTTATTTTGAGCTTGAATATTTTTGATATCTTTAACAATAACTTGAGATTCATCAAGTCGTTCTTCAGATACCCTTTTGAAAGGAGAAGCAAGAACTTCTGTATTTCCAAGTGGAACTACAATCTCTTGCAAAGGAGGATGAGAAGATTGAATATTCTCACCAGAAGGAGTTTTTCAAGTCTTCTGTGGAATATTTGAAGTTTGAATAGAAATTTTCTTCTTTAATTTTGAAGAAATCTTTGAAAAAGTAGGTTTTTCATTAAAAATTTTGAAATAAGCTCATTCATAAAAACTTAAGTCTTCAGGGAATTCTTCAAATTCTTCCCAATTAGATTCTCATTTTTCTTTTGAAAAATTTTGACGAAATATTTTTCGAAAACTTTTAACATCAGGAGTTTGATTAGTTTTGAATTCATTTCTTTTGTCAATCCTAGAAGAAATAACATTTGTGTGATGATCAAATCTTTCATTTTGAGTAGAAAACATGCCAGAAAAAGTTGGAGAAGCAGGTTGTTCTGATTCTTCTTCTTTTTCTGTATCTTTTGCAGAATATTGAGGTTTTGGAATATTTGGAGTAAAATCAACATCTGAAAGAGAAGATGTTGAAAATCTTACAGATTGATAAAAAGATCTAGGTTTATCTTCAGATCTTGAAGAATAAGATCTTTGAAACCTAGAGGAAGATCCTTTGAAAGTCATTTTGACGTTTCCATCTGGAAAAGTAAGAATTTGATTTGGAATTGTTTGAACAGGAGCATGAATAGAATTTTGAACATTTTCAAAATTCCATTCTAGTTCATGACTTTGAAGATTTCAAGGAATTCTCTTGGGAATCATGGTGTTTGAACGAAAAGGATTACATTCAACCAAAAGACTTTCATCTTTAGGAGATGAATGTAAAGCACTAATATTGAGTTGAGTATTCATGATCTTGTAATATATCCTGTATATTACAGTAAAAGCATTCGAACGATCATCGAAATCGAGATTTTTGGTTTGAATATGGAGATTTAGAGCATTAATAATAGCTCCATCATTGAGATTAATTGAAAATTTTGGATAACAATTTGAATAAATTGGACCACTTTCTAGATTTGACTCTAGAACAGATAATAATGAATTTTTAAATTTGAGAAGTCTCTTATCTCGAAGAGTTAAGTCTCTTATCTCGAAGAGTTAAGAGAATTGGAATGTCTAACCCAAGTATAAACAAAAGTTTGACAGCAATTTGAACTAATCCAACATGAAGATACTTGAGTTTCTTCTTGTGAGATTCAATTGATTCTTTTAAAAATAGATTACTGTGAGCATTTTGATTTTTAGTTGATAATGTTTGTTCAAAAGTTTTGATAACATAATTTTGAGTAAAATCAAACTTTCCAATTTCATAGATAGAATTCTTTTCTACCTTTGGAATTGTCCATTTATGCAATCTTTGTTCTATTTGTGCAATCTGAAGTCCATGACTATTGAAATCATTTGATGCAGATGATTGATCAATTTTTTCTTCATTTTGAAAAACATTTGAAATATTTTCAGATCTATTTCTAGATCTCTGAAACCAATTTGAAAAAGATGAAATAATTAAATTCAATGAAATTATAACAATTTACCACAATAAAAACAGTTAAATAAGATACACTGATTCTTACCAAGTCTACAAACGGGACTACCCTAACACGCCTTCCCCGACTAACAACGGCTGACCAACGTCTATTCAGTAGACATCCCGGAATCAAATCAGGTTCTCCTACTTAAACAGTGCCTATGGTGATAAACTACTACAACCTCACCTCACTCTCTTATGGCTCTGATACCAAAATGACCCAGGGATATAGAAGAGTAGAAGTGAAAATGGAACAAATGTCTGAAAATGAAGATAATTTTATTGATATAAAAATTGAAATACAAATCTTGAAATGAACTTTGAATTACAAGATTGAAAGTAAAGATTGAAAAATAAATATAGTGATTTAGATATATATATTTTGTATTTTCAATTTTTATTAATTTTTTATGTTTGCATATGATAATTCTATTTTATAGAATTTCATAAATATAATTTTCGTTTTTCTTCAATCAATCAATTAACTTTATATAATTTAGGGTCATCACCAAAGCGAGACTTTAGGCGATTGCCTATCTCCCATATAGTCAAGATCGCCATTGCATAGAAAATATCAAAATATCGTCAACTTTGTTGAAGTCAACAACTCAACTTCTACGCAAATGTTGGCTCATGAAGATGATCCTCAAGCGTAAATCTTATATAGGATGTTTGGGGTGAATATTTTGTACAAATCAATTGGTCAAAATTTTTAAACTCTTAAAATTTTAAAGAAATTTAATTATAATACCACAATTGTTACGGAGTCTTCTTCGACTTTTAAACTTTGTCATAACGATTTTGACTAGTGAATAAAACTGTGCACCATATTGTTAATAAAGCACGTTCAATGCACGAAGAGTACTATTTTAGAGGTAAAATGATCAAACATCAATAATTTTCATAAAAAAATAAAATAAAACAATTAAAAAAAAGAAAGAAAAAGAAAGGAAGAAGGAAAAAGGAAATCCCTGTGGCTTGTCCCCACACCCCTCCACCCGGAGAATATATTCCAGTTCGTGGAGGGTATATGAAAAGAGTTGAGATCTCGTCTCCAGTTAGATATCTTATTGATTATTTCACTGTAAATTTTTTAACATCTTAACCCGTGAATTCTTGTTATCAAATGGAACTTGAATAACAAAAGGAATAGCTGAACAATCCACAGACCTCGACAGAGTGAGAGAGGAAAAAAGTATCTTATGCATTGAAGTTTGGGCTAGATTTTGCCTCTGGGCCACTTGGACTGTACATATAAACCGAACCTACCCCAGGCCCACATTTTTATTGGTTGTTTGGCTGCTCATTATTATTATTATTATTATTATTCAGAAATTTTGATGTACCCTTAAGGAAAAGGAAACTAATCGAACTATGATAATACCAAATCCCATTATATTGAATAGTTGACTAAAATTTCATCCACAAGTCAAGTTTGAAAGGCAACTTCGGTTGTTTGGGCTTTCAAGTCCTTTCCTTGTGTCATTCGCGCGGTATTGCAATATCGAGCCTCACTTACATATAAATATCCATATAAAGTTATATTTTGTCGTTCTTGTTATTTTGGATTTCTTCTTGTGAAATCATCATTCCTTCATGATGGTATAATTAACAAAATTTATGAAGTAAAACCTCAAAATTAATTTAAAACCTAAATATTAATTAATTCTACCGTATAGCTCATAAGAGATATTAAGGGCATGTCTAGGAGAAATTAAAAGCAAAAAGTGACCGTGACAGCAATTTTCTTACTGTTGCAGCCCACAATTTTTGACTGCCTGTGTGTGAGGTGGGACCTTCAGCTTGGACCAACGGCTCTATTTTGGCTGAAAATCTGGTGAAAAACAGCCAGACGGGCTCTTAGTGTTCATAAGCTAATCAAAAATAATTTTCAATTACACATTCTTTAAGAGTGTTTTTGTTTGGCATTGAAAATATCACCTAGAAAAGAAAATGTTTTCCTTGTTTTGAGGAAAACAAAAATCACCTTTATCCAAGGAAAATATTTTCCTTAAAAACAAGGAAAATTAGGCATATTTTTCATGAAAAAAAATAGCAATCAAACACTTCAAGTAGGAATTTGGATGGAAAACTGATATTTTCCATATAAAATAAATATAATCAAATACACCCTAAGTCAAAATCAACAATTAATTTCAACCACATATTTTAAGGGTCACACAACTTTTAATCCTCATATTTCATCAAATTTGATTTTAATCTCCACCAAACAGATACTAAAACTCTATGTAAGAGGGCTCAAAATATAAGAGCTCCATATTTGAAATTAACATAAAGTCCCCAAAATATCAAGGCTTGTCCTGTTTCTATATAATGAATGTACAAAATAAGTTTTAATACCAAGAAGGAATTAAAAAATTGTTAGAAAGGCTTTGCACATAATCTGATTCGGCGCAACTTGCAAGTTCATGACATCAGTATATACATTAAGATGGTTGATGGGGTCGGACGTCCCATCATATTCTTTAATGCGGGGATATTTGAATCTGTCGGGTAAGGGATATGACAATATCTCTGGTGTGAATGGAGTGTTAGGGGTGAAACCTGTTAGCCCCCGAGCATTCCGTTGTAGGCTAGCTGTAATTTCTTCTTGAATGATTCAGGCAATTTCACCGGAATCCATGACGACCGATCTCGAGCCCAAGGCCATATTGTGAATACCTGAGGTTCCTACTCCGCCAATTGCGGGGTTTGGTGGTCGTGCTCGAGCATCAGCCATAAAACCGCCATACTCTGCCTGCGCTGGCAACGAATGTGAATTTATTTGACTTAACATTTGCATGAGCGTGGCCACCTGCTGACGAAGCTCTTCAAAGGCTTCGGTTGTGATGACCGCTGGCAGAGGTGCGGGCACTCCTGACGATTCTTCATGAGGAGCGGGTTGATCTTCGACAGGTTGAGGGATGGGAGCGGATGAGCTTGCGGGGAGAAGAACTAATATTGTGTTAACCATGACTTCTAGTAGCGTTTCCCACAGACGACGCCAATGATGCTCTACCAAAAATCGTATCTGTTGATTTTCCAAGGTTCTATATTTATAGAAGTAGGTAGTGTACTCCTAGTAGGATTGTGCCAGTTGGATGTTTTTATCCAATGGAGTCCTGTTTGAGGAATGTCCTACTCGTAATGGATTTGTTTGACTAGTGATGTAAGAGTTGATATAGAGTTCTTGGGTGTTTAGGTGTTCGTTTGTTAGGCACATAGGTCTAGAAGATCTGTTAATGGAATATATCCCGAGAACATATTCTCGAGGACCATGGGGTGATTTTAATATTCGTATGAGTTTCCTCGAGGACTAGAAAAATCTCGAGGACATGTGGCAGAAAAGTGAGAGGAGCACGTATGGAGTCCTCGGGTATACAATATTGGTATCATCAGTATACAAAAAGCAACAAACTCATACAATGTCATTCATAATATCAAACTTGATGTAGCATCGCAAAACTCATAAATTAAACTATGGTTGTCAAAATAAAATTAAAATTGTCAAATATGTGACTCTATCTCACACCAGCCGTTACATTTCCTTCCCGTACCCCACTCAACCCCCGCTCCTCTAACCCCCTCAACACCCCTCTCACCCGGGCCCCCGGGAATTTATTTTATTTATTTATTTTATTTTATTTTTTATGACGGGAAATCCACATCCGCCCGCTAGCCGCCCGCTGGATAAACCCTCGCCTGCAACCCTGAATTTTCTTCTATGAATAGCGCTCCATCCCCATGCCTTGTACCTCTTCCTCGCTCCTCCAAAACTCCGTCTTTCTTTCTCTCTTCCAAGCCTGGCAGAACCTATTCGCCAGATAATAACCCTAGGTAACCTTTATCTTCTCTCTCTCTATGTACAAATTAGCACCAGAAATTATGCATACCCTTTTGATTTTATTTACATGTTTTATGTAATCTGAGAATGTATAGATCTGAAGTTTAGTGTTTTTGTTTGTGTTTTAGGCTTCGGATTTGTGAATAATAAGGCTGGAACCATGAACGGGTGTGTATACCGACAGAATTCCTTGGTGGGTTGTATTGGAAACATGGCTAGGGGAGCTGATTCAGATGGCGTCGTTTGTCCAAAACCTCGCAGGGTTGGTCTTCCCCTTCAGTTGGATGAACCCATCAGATCGTCTTCTCGTTTGCTCCACATCAAGTATGATTTTGTTCATTTCTCCTTTTTTTGAAAGTTAATTGATTGTTCTTTTGTTTTATGTATTCTGCATTTTATGATTTCTGCTCTTATATTCTGTTTTGTGTCCATAGGAACGAACAATCAGAGGCGTCTGATGCAAAAGCTGGGACGGAACTTCTTGATACTATCTTGATGAAGGTGATTTTTTCCTTTTCTAAGGATATGTTGGAATTTCTGGGGTTTTAATCTGTTTTCCTTTTAGGTTGTTATAAATTATGCCAGAATTGATGAATGATTAATCTTTATCTTGGAGCTAGATTCATGGATTATAGGTTCTTGTGATTTATGATAAAAAAAAATTGTGTTTTGTGGACGAAAGTTTAGTAGTTCACGAGGACTTTGGTACCATCTGTTTTTTTCCCCCCCATAGTTTTGAGGTGTAGATGGGATTTGTTTTATTGATTTCAGATTGAAATTGTTCTCTTGAACAAAAAATTTACATGGAATTGTGTTGATATGTTACAAAAGACTACCAAAACATTTGATTTTTTGGTGTGGATGTGGGTAATTTGTATTCGATTTGGAAGAAACTGAACTCTAATCTAGGAAACAATATTTGAATCCCGACTCTACTTTTTCTGAAGCTGCAATAATATGCCTATAATTTAATTTTCAGAGAGAATGAAGTTATATACTTCGATGGAGATTCCTAATGGCACTTTTATTCATTTAATTCTCTCTCCGCCTACAACGGCATAGTTCTTCCTTTTTTGATAGTGATGCTTTATTGCTTCCCAACTATTATTGTACAATTGTTAACTTTTTGGTCATGACATGGAAGTGATTTTGTTTCTATTTGTCATGAGCAGGGAAGTTATGGTTACGCAAGATCCAATTTTCCGGTGGCCTCGTTGCTGCCGTTTTTTTCGGGGTCTCCACCCACCAGGACCTCGAACCCTGTCATCCAAGACGAGCAGTTTGGAAATGGCAATTTTAATCCTCTATCAACTGCATTCGAAGCATCACCACCTCCACCTTCATCCGCCCGCAAGAGTGGAGGATGTGTTAGGGTGAGTTTTGGGCATAAGCCGGCTACAGTTAGGATCGAAGGGTTCAACTGTCGTGGAAATTGCAGCATTTCTGCCGTAGCTTAAACATCCTTCAAATTCAAGACGAACTTCGAATTCGGAGAGGGATTAATTGAGTAACATCAATAACAGAACAAAGGGGAGTTTTTGGGGGAGGATCTGAACAATTTGTTCAGTAATGTGTATAGTATGTCTGAACAAAGAGGGTCACTTTTTACCGAGTTTTGAGTCCTTTTGTGTATATGTAAAGACTTGAAGAGAAAATAGGAAACTGGAGAGGAAAGGGAGAAATAACCCTTTTCTGGGCTTTGTAGGTTTTTTGCTCTGTTAACTTTCATCAGAGAAAAAAAGAGCCTTTTGTAACTCATTTTGAGTCTCTCTTAATCTTCGTTGTAATTAAATATTTGGGGGTTCTAAGAATTTTTGATAAATATTTCCCCCGACCTCATTGGTCAGGAGGATTGTACAGTACATTGTTTGATAAGGTTAAAGAGAAACCTAAATATTTTACATTTTCATTCTTCAGTCTTGTTCTATATTGGGTATTGGAGAGTGTTGTTCTATTGTTTGTTAACTATGTATGACCATGACTCGTTCGAGTGAGAGTGAAATGAAGTGATTAATAATATGGAGAAATCGAAATATTTTACTGGATAATTTCACTATGTACAGGTGTTATTTGTTAATTATTTTAAAATGATGTGTTAATCATTCATTGGGTGAAGATAGTAAATTTTGGACAGCAGATCTAACTCGATATTTTTTAGTCCCTTTTGGTACCGAAGTTGTTGTTTGTTAACTATGGATGAGCATGAATCATGCAAGTTTTGAGTGGAATTGAGTGACTACTAGTAATGCTAGGTGGACTATACATTTTTCAACACGATTGAGGAGAAATAGAAATATTTTACTGAATAAGACAATTGTTATATGTCAATCATGGTTGACCATGAATTATGAAATTTAAATAGTGAGTAATGCTATCTAGGGCCCGTTTGGTAGGGATTTTGAGAATTGATTTTTTGACCGTTAGAAGAAAAGTGGGGTCCATATGTGAGAGAAAAAGTCAAAAATTATGGTTTGAATAGTAAAATAACGGTCAAAAAATCAATTTTTTTGAGCAAAAAATCCCTACCAAACGGGGCCCTAATCTCATTGGAGTTGCAACTTCAATCTAAATAGCGCTAATATGACATTATGATGAGTAGAATCAAATAATTTGTTTAATTCTAACTTTCATTTAACCTATTATTTAACGTTACTTAAATTGAAATTGAAATTTTAGTAAGACTAAATAACATTATTCTAAATAGAATGGTGTAATATTGTCTTTTCCCCTTGATATTAGAAGAGTGTTAAATATGGATGACCATGAATTATGCAAGATTGAATGGAATGGAATGGAATGATTAAGGTCCCGTTTAGTAAAGATTTTGAGAATTGATTTTTTGACCGTTAGAAGAAAAGTGGGGTCCACACGTGAGAGAAGAAGTCAAAAATTACGGTTTGAATAGTAAAATAACGGTCAAAAAATCAATTTTTTTGGGCAAAATATCTCTATCAAACGGGGCCTAAATTATAAAGATTCTGAAGAAGCCAAATTGATTAAGGCAAGTTGCAAAAATTTGTGACTAAAAACATCGGAGAATACGTGGACGGATTTGTTTTCTCATATTTGTATTTAGCTTTTTGTTTGAATTGTCTGGTCAATGTAGGGAAGAGTGGGGTATTGTGTCAATTTCTTAAGGTTTAAAAGATATTCAGCCCCCGTTTGATCCCCATTATATTAAATTCTATTACATTTCATTTTTCTCTTTCCTATTTTCAACCACACAATCTTCCATAAAATAATATTATACGTAAATCGAAAACTTTTCATTTTTTTCAACCACTCATTTTTCAAAAAAGTACTATTCCCCTCATTAATTTTCCTACGTAATGGGAATCAAACAGGGGCTCAGTGCGCCGTCATTAAAAAAAAAATCATTGCTTACCAGTTTGTCACAAGGCCAGGCTGGCTTCTTCAGACAAATAATTTAAAGTGTTGGGCTCTGTCTGTGTTAAAAGGACAATACCATGTGCATACTGCGTTCGGCTATAATCTACTTTCTTTTATGGGATTATTGATTAGAAGACCCAAAAAAATAAAAAAAAAATAAAAATAAAAAATGAAGGCTGGGAGGGAAGCTATATGGGAATTTAAAATAATTTTTTTGCATGAAGTCCGCAATAACCAAGGAGGATGTATGGCTAAAAATTGGAAGTTAATTAAATGATTGAATAATCAATATTTATCTAATTATCTTTGATTACTAAATGCTTACTAAAGAATAAAAACTTACTAGTTGGTCGCGCATTTTTACATGACGTTGCTCATTCATCATGTATCTAAATTCCATTCGTTCACTTTACAAAAAAAATCCTACGTGACGGATGAAAGTTAATTAAATGAATAATCACTAACATTTACATTTGGTCACTGCTTGTTCAATCAAAATTAAATAATATTACTTTGGTTACTGTTTGCTTACTCAAAAAAAAAAATGTTATTAATTTCTCGCTCATATTTACACAGTGTTATCCATTTATCATCTAGCTCAATTTTATTTTTATACCATTCAATTTGTTCTTATGATTTTCATGATTTTTGGATTAATTTTGGCAAATAGCGTTGCTTACTCTATTTCCCTCATGTTTTTCTTCTTGAAAATTTATTTTCGGTTTTTATTGTCACATCTGTTTATATGACTTTCATGATTTTTATATATGAAATTTGTAAACTGCTTTTACCAGCTCTATTTTCTTCAATTTTTTCCTATTACAAATTCTATCAACTAATAATTATTTTTTTGAAATTATTTTCATTTATTTTTGTCCAATATATTTATATGATCTTTATTTTCTTTATTTTTTAATACATTTATTTTTTCTCAAATTATTTTATATTTATTCATTTTCATTAATTGTTTCTTCAATGAATTTGTTTGATTTTCATTTTACAAGTTCCTTCACCTCAATGTTTTCTTCTACATATTTTTTTTTTTAAACTTATTTTCCTATTTTTATGATAAAATTAAAATTTTATTTTCTGCTTGATATAATAGATAATTCGAGAGTGGATGCAAAGCCATCTCAAGTATAAGACTACTTAGGTGACCGTCTATGATCCCGTGTTGTGATAATGTCTAAAATCACGAAAATAATACATATAGACCACACAATAAAATCAAGCTGTGTAGAAGAAAAAATGAGAAAAATAAAGTGAGCAACGTAATTTACAAAAATCAATAAAAAAAACCATGAAAAGCATACAAACAAATTAAATGGCATGAAAGTAAAATTGAGATGAATGATTGATGATGGACGGATGGGTAACATTATGTAAATACGAATAAGCAACCAATAACCCTTTATTTTTGAGTGAGCAAAACGATAACCAAAAATCAATGGTATTTAATTTTGAGTGATCGAGTAGAAACAATAGGTAAATATTAGTGATTGCTTATTTAATTAACTTTCAAAGTAACCAAATGTAAATATTAGTGATTGTTCATTTAATTAACTTTCAAATTGTAACACCATTTGTTGACCTCGTGAATTGGACCATCCACATGGCCAACGGATAACTATTCCACGTAATCCTCTCTACACACAACAACGCACGGTCAGAAGCACACGGTCGGAACCAGCGGTGGTGAGGGCGACCACATACACTCCGACGGTCAAGTCAGCGTTGGGTGATCCAAACAGTGCTCAAGTTATGCAAGAGAGTAGGGAGGAGAATATATATTTCTTAGTATGAAAAGCTATGTTGTAAGAGTTTCATTACCTCTATCTCTTGCCAAACCTTGGGTATTTATAAACGTGGAGTACCGTTGGATGTGGGACACGTGTATGCATCTGACAGTATGAGGCGTCTGCTCATAGGCGTCAATCAGCCGCATCTAGAGTAGGCGGGCAATTAATTATTCTGAGTTGAGTTGACATAAAGTTGATACGTCACATCAACTAGACCTATGGAGACGTCACATCAATTAATCCTTACAGGCAGAGAGGATCCTGACACAGATATCTTTTGTGTGTGGCAGCGAAGGGATCTTCTAAAGGAGCACCTCGGAGTGTCTAACACTTCGACATCAGGGGGGCACTTCGGATGATTCGGTGGATCTTCCCTGCGCCTCGCAGCGCGTCAAGTTGGGGGTCGTAGGGATACTTTGGAACCACTTCAGATGGACACGTGGCACTTCGGGGTGCGGTGTTTCTGTTGTTCCGAGGTGGTGCAGTAGGGCATAACAGTGATCCCCCCAAGTTCAGGGATGAATATTTATGTCATGGTTGGACTTGTTTTCCTGATCGTGTATGCCGACCATAGGGTAAGTACTGCAGATTCGGATAAAGTGCTGATGTGAAAGGGTGAAGTAAGCAGATGTACCGAACACCTGTTGGCTGAGGCAAAGCGATAACCGAGGCGATGTGGGTAGGGTGTCCTCTCGGTTGATCGTTCGTTGTTTCGTGACGAGCCTTTAGTGTTCCACCGAGTCGTATGAGTTTTGATTCCGCTGGGGAAGGAGCTCATCTACCATCGATACACTGATCCAAATGGGACGACGCATTGGGAGATGGCTAGAGCTTTGTAAAGCTTGAGAAAATGCAGCAACCGAGGTGATGACCCACAGGGGACTTCGCGTCAGTTATGCCAAAGCTTGTAAAATTGGGTGAAGAGCTCATCTGCCATCAGTGCCCTGACCCACAGGAGACGACGCATTGGGAGATGGCTAAAGCCTTGTAAAGATGAGGGAACACAGCGATCGAGGCGAAGAACCTCAGGTGCATTGAAGATCTGGAAAGTTGAGGAAGAAGCGTGCTTGCTACCGGTACGTTGACCACATGGAATGACGCGTAGGGGGAGGCTTTACAAAGGAACAGCAGCGATCGAGATGAAGACCCTCAAGGGACTTGGCATCAGGTGCGTTGAAGCTCTAAAAAGCTGAGGAAGAGCTTCACCCAAGGTGATTTGGAACTTGGCCTCGATCCGAGGCGCTTACTATTATGACATTGATCGATGTGACAGTTGTCTCATATTTTCAAGATGACAGTTAGATGTGATGCCTGTCCCCAGAAAAGGCCTGCTACGACTACTTATTGTTGACAGCTGTCGTTGTTCGAGGCAACGCGTTTTAAGCATGCGTAAGGGGCACAGTCAAATCTTGGGCGCTGATCAAATCTGACGTGTCATTTCAACGATCCAGATTTGTGATGAGATGAACGGCCTAGATTGACATCGTTTGAATTCAACGATGAGGATCGTCTGAGTTCACTTATAAAATGAGGACTTAGTGCCATTTGAACGTTTTCACCTTTGCAAACTTAGAATCCCTATTGCTCTCAAATTTCTTGGCGATTTTCGACGAGTTTCTAGTCTCTTTGTGATCTCCGGCGACTTTAAGGAGTTGGTCTTGATCTTTCCGGCGTTAGGACACCCATTCCGGTCGACTTTCGTAAGTTCTCTTGAGTTTTTCATTTTTCTGAAAAGATATGACCTCTGAGGGTAGTGGGTGTTCTGGAGGGAACCTAGAGGTTGTTAGGGTAGATGAGCCCGTTTTGGCCACTTCGGCTGAAATTTTCGAGGCAATTATAGGGGGAGAACATCTGAAGATGACCAAATAGCCTTGTAGATACTTCGATTCATTTGGGGCGTGCGACTATCCTTCCAAATTGAAGTCAGTCGACCTGGTCAGACTCAGGACTGAGTATAGGATTTCGGATAGTGTGGGTCTCATATTACCGGGGCCAGATGAGCGAGCCTGCTATCCCAGACCGGGGTGTGTGGCGGTTAGCGAAGCCATCCTTAGGGCGGGGCTTAGGCTACCAATCTACCCCTTCTTTAGGTATGTGTTGAGGTCTTATGGCTTAGCCCCTACTCAGTTAAATCCGAACTCCTGGAGCTAAATGGTGGGTTCGTGGATATTGTGGAAGAAGGCGTCTTACGGGGAGAAGATGCCCTTCTCTGTCTTCTAGACCCTGTATATACCTAAGGTTGCAGCGGGGGAAGGGGGGATAAAATGAAGGGGTGGTATTACTTGACCTCCTGGGGGCCCACACTCCATTCGTTCTCGACCTGTCGAGCTCCATAAAGGATTGGAAGAGTTCGTGGTGCTAGGCTTCACGGAAGTGGGATATGATGGAGGGGGACCCCTGGTGTTCCTGATAGCACCAACAAAATACTCAACTCTTAGTGAATACTGAAACTTCGAATTTACTTGCATACTTCCCACTTCCAGTTTGGAATTTAACTTGTCTATTTCATGTAGGTACACTTCCTCAGTGTGAGTTGTCTACAGAAGACTTCGACACTATCTGCATCGTCTATCAGCTTCCCCCGAAGAGGAGGTCTTACAACGAGCTGATAAGGAAGAATATCCATTTTGTGGAGCATGGGTTGATGGCCTCCCAGGGTGAGTGTAGAGGTTACATCATTAGTCTATGGTTGAAGCGTTCATACTTAGCTGATTTTCTGCCTTGTTTGTTGCAGATAACTTTAACAAGAAGAGGACTCTAAAGCCCGACTTCAAGACCATCCAGAAAATGATGGCTAAAGCTCGGGCGCTGAAGACAACCTACTCTGCGTACAAGAAGCAGACGGAGGATCTAGTCGTGGCGAGCAAGAAACTTCAACTTGCCGTGGCCGAAGAGGAAGAAGAAGCCAAAGTCCCCCTGCTGAAGAAGGGCAAATAATCCAAGGGCCCTACTGTGGCGAGGACTGCCACGCGCCAGACCACGATCCCCACAGAGGTTGTGATTAGAGAAAGGATCATCTCTCCACCAGAGGCTTGCCTGACTGCTACCACTCCAGCCCCCACTCCTGCAGCACCTCTAGTCTAGCAGCCCGAATAGCAGAGGAGGAAGAGGGCTCGCCTTTAAAAAGAGGCGGATTTCTTGGGGCGGAATGAGAAGGAGCTAGTGGGGGAGGTACTGGAGGCTCTTTCCCGTGAGACAGCAACTGTGGCGGTGGCCTACAACAAATACTGGACCGAACCTTGGAGGGACCACACTGCCTCCTGTACTAAGGAGGATCTGGCTTCTGCTAGCACGGAGTGCCTTGCTAGAGCCCTAAGCACAAGTGTTCAACTTGAGGCCTTGGTGAAGGACCTCAAGGCCAAAAAATGTTGACCTGGCCAAGTGGTTGGAGGCGAGCTTACAATATGGGGAAGTAGTGCGGGAGGAGGAGGCCAAGACTGCTAAGACGGAGAGGAAAAGGGCAGAGGCGGAGAGCCAGCTAGGGAGAGCTAACTCTGATGTTGAGAAGCTGAGGAAAGAGCTCCATGAGACGGAAAGCCAGGTGGTTGCTTTGACGAGGCGACTTGATAATGCTAGTGAGCACTACCATTTGGCTACAGAGGCTTTGGAGGCCTCGAACAAAGAGAAGGCTGAGCTGAGCTGAGGCAGAGGGTGGAGGCCCAAGTGAAGGAGATTGAATCTCTGAAGGCTAAGGCTAACGCGAAGGTGGTCAGTGAGTCATCTGTGCTGCACTTCATTGATCACTTCGAGGAGTATCCTCTAATGACACCTTCGCCAACTATTGGGCCTCCTGGAATGCCCAGGCGATGCTAGAGCGACTGAAGGAGGTTCATCTGATACTGGACACTTCTGTTCTTGAGGCGAAGTTCGGTGGACCTACTAGGGGTCGCCCAGACATCGTATCTGCCGACGAAGCTACAGAGGCTCCCCTGGAGGTGGTGGAAATGGGAGATAAGGCCATAGTGCCAATAGATTAGGAGCTTCAATCCGACTCTTGTAATCTTTTTGATATTAATGAAATGTAATTTTTCGCAAGTGTTGTTGCTTCATCCCTTTACTTTTATGTTGAACTGTGTATCTTGATGAGTAAAGAACACTAAAAATGAATAAAGCATTACTTACCAACAATAACTAGTCGATAACAAGAACTGACCCATATATAATACTGACTAACTGAGGTACCAATTGAATAATCCACAGAACGTAATGGGGAACTGAGGTATTATAACTTAGAGCTTACAACATTATCTTTTACTAAGGCAGTTTCAGCACTAAGTAAGATAAGAATGTTACAATAGACTGGACAAAATGGAGATCGGGTCAGAACATACACTTATCACTGATAATACTTCCTCAAGTGTTCAATGTTCCACTGATGACATAGCACTTTCCCTGCCATGTCTTTGATTTCATAAGTACCAAGTCCAGACTCCTTTGCGGATGCGATAAGGACCTTCCCAGTTCGGTCCAAACACTCCGGACCCAGTTGGCTTCGATGATTGGAAGACCCTTCTAAGGACGAGGTCCTCTAGACGAAGAGTTCAGTTTCTGACCTTTGAGTTGTAATAACGGGTCATCTTTCTTTGATACTTAGCCAATTTTATTTGGGAAGAATCTCTCATTTCTTCAAGGGGTACACTCGAGCTTCATCGTTTCCAATCTCATTGAAATGTATCCGACGATGAGAAGGGACTCACGATGAGAGGGGACTTACACCTCGACAGGACTCATGGTTTCAGATCCGTAGGTCATGGAAAAGGGTGTTTTACTTGTTGCGGTTCGGCTGGTTGTTCGAATGGCCCAGAGGACATGGGGAAGTTCATCGACCCACGCCCCTTTCGAGGCGTCAAGCTTCCTTTTCAGGGTATGCTTAATAGTTTTGTTCACTGCCTCAACCTGCCCATTTGTTTGGGGGTGATGAGGTGTTGAAAAGTCCTTCCTTATGCTGAGTTCGTCACACAAGTCTCGCATCTTTTTGTTGTCAAATTGCCTTCCGTTATCAGACATTAAAGAATGCGGAATGCCAAACCTGCAAATGATATTTTTTCAGACGAACTTCGTGGGGTTCGCTTCAGTGATTTTTGCTAGAGGTTTAACTTCGACCCACTTGGTGAAGTAGTCAATGGCAACAATGCAAAAGTAGCACTTTCTCTTCCTTTTGGGAGCGGGCCAATAAAGTCTATGCCCCACTTGACGAATGGCCACGGGCTGGTGACCATGGAGAAGCTTTGAGAATGCTGCCTTTGAATGTTTGAGAAGCGTTGGCACTTGTCACATTTTTTAACAAATTGGCAAGAGTCCCTTTTCAAGGTCGGCCAGAAGTAGCCTTGTCGAAGTACTTTATGTGCCAGAGCCGTTCCTCTGGAGTGGTTACCGCAGAGTCCCTCATAAATTTCCTTGAGTATATACATGGCTTCTTCCCTTCCCACGCATCGAAGAAGTGGTGAGGCGAAGTCCCTTTTATAGAGCACCTCATCTTGGAGAACAAAGTGAGCAGCCCTCCTTCTCAACTTTTTCTCCTCGCTTTTTGAGGCTGGCAATGATTGATCTTTGAGGTAGGGTATGATGCATTGTATCCAAAGTGGAGTGTCTTCAATCCATAGTACCTCTTCTCTCCAAAGATGGAGGGCTTCGGTAGGCACTTAATTGGGACAATTTTTAGCAACTACGAATCCCTGCTATTGGCAAACTTGGACAGCGTGTGTATTTTTGAGGCGTGGGACTTGACCCAGTTCGAATCTCTCAAAGTGAAGGACCAGATTCAGAACCAATTTCAGATACACAACCATGCCACTGTCTTTGACTGCAAAATTTTTGTTAACCTGACTTACCACAAGCTACGAGTCACTACTTGTTAGGAGCCTTTTGACTTGTATTTCCTTTGCTAGTCTAAGGCCTATTAGGAGGGCCTCATATTCCGCAGCATTGTTTGAGGCTTTGAAATTGAACCTAACTGCGCAATTTAGCTTATGGCCCTCTGGGCTCTCCAAAACAACTCCTGCTCCGAAGCCAGTCTCTCCTGACGATCCGTCCACAAATAGGTTCCATGTTGGGGGCTCGGCTGGTTCCATTGTCGCCTCTATTTCTGGGACTTTGGTAAACTCGACCACAAAATCTGCAGGAGTTTGGCCCTTGATGGCATTTCGGGGTCGGAATAGTAGGTCGAACTCCCTGAGCTCGATTGTCCATTTTAGCAAACGGCTCAAAGCATTTGTTTTCTATAACACTTATTTCAAGGAGAAGTTGGTGAGAACTTCAATTGAATGGGCCTAAAAGTATGGTCTCAATTTCCTTGATGTTGTAACAAGGGAAAGTGCAAACTTCTCCATATCGGGGTAGCGCGTCTATGCTAGGAGTAGTGCCTTACTAATATAGTACACTGGTAATTGATGCATGTTTTCCTCTCTGACAAGGACTGCGTTGACAGCCTCGTCTGACACCATTAAATACAGCAGCAGTGGCTCTCGTGGTTCAGGTTTGGATAGTAGGGGTGCCTCTCCTAAGTGCTTCTTCAGCGCTTGGAAGGCTTCCTCGCACTCATCTGTCCATTGGAACTTCTTTCCTTGTTTCAAGACTTTGAAGAAGGGTAGGCTCTTATCAGTGGCCCTGGAGATGAAGTGGCTGAGTGCGGCTATCCGACCGTTGAGGCTTTGGACCTCCTTTGGCTTCTGAGGTGACCTCATTTCCAGTAAGGCCCTTATCTTTTTTGGATTCGCCTCGATTCCTCTTTGGTTCATAATATACCCTAGAAATTGACCCGAAACTACCCCGAATGTGCACTTAAGAAGATTCAACTTCATTTTATACTTTCTAAGAATCTAAAAGGTCTGGTCGAGGTAACTTACTCTTTCACCTAGAGGCTTTTAACTAGCATGTCTTCCACATAGACTTCCATAATTTCGCCAATGAGCTCGGCAAACATCATATTGACCAGCCTCTGATATGTAGCTCTGACATTTTTCAATCCGAATGGCATCACCTTATAGCAATACAATCCTCTGTCTATGATGAAAGATGTGGATTCCTTATCAGGTCGGAACATGGGTATCCGGTTGTACCCTGAGTATGCATTCATGAAGCTTAAGAGCTTATGTCCAGCGGTGGAGTGTACCAATTGGTCTATCCTTGGGAGAGGGAAGCTATTTTTAGGACATGCCTTGTTCAAATTTGTGAAGTCTACACACACCCTCCATTTTCTGCTAGGTTTCTTCATGAGGACCGAGTTGGATATCCACTTCGGATAGATGGCCTCTCTGATGAAGCCACTGCTGCTTAATTTGTCGACTTCTTCTTTGAGTACTTCATACCGCTCTGAGTTGAGGGCTCACCTTTTCTGTCGATGTGGAGAGCAGGAGGAGTTGATGTTAAGGTGGTGGCAACTGACCCTTAGATCTATTCCCACCATGTCTTTGTGCTTCCAAACGAAGACATCCAGGTTCCTTTTCTGGAAGTTTGTATTTCTTCTTTCACTTCGGGGGGTAGCGCTTTCCCAATCCACAAGACCTGAGTGGGGTCTTCAGGATTGTGGAGAAAGTTTCCAATCTTCCATTGGATTGCATTTGGTTCAGACTCGATGATTCAAGGATCCAACTCATTAAGAGGGTACCCTTCTTCAGGGGCCTCTACCATGTCGACGTCTTCCTCCAGTTCGGAGGTATGCCCTTGTTCGTGGGCGTCGAGCATTTCTATGTCCATGTCGGCTTCGTTGACCTCTGTTATAATGACATTAACAATTCAGGATTCAGATTTCCACAGAGAGTTGAGGTAACATGTTCTAGAGCCCATCTGGTCGCCTCGAACTGTAGCAATCCCATGCTCAGTTGGAAACTTCATACACAAGTAATAGATAGAGATGACTGTCCAAAGATCTTTTAAGGCAGGTCGGCCCAAAACTCCATGGTAAGCTGATCTGTGGTCTACCACTAGGAACTCCATGAAGTGATGGGCCACTAGGGGGGCTGACCCCATCTCAACAGGTAGAGTAATTCGCCCTCATGAAACGATGATGTTGCCAATGAATCCAAATAGTGGGTCGGTCATGGGGATCAACCTATGTTCAATCCGCATTTTATCAAAGGTGGATCCAAATAGTATACTCACCGAGCTACCATTGTCGACGAGCATGCGCTTGAGTCCGTTTCGAGCCACTACAGCTCTTACTACTAACGCATCACAATGAGGATGATGAATCCCTTGTGCATCTTCTTGAGAGAAAGTAATTGGACCCATCCTGTTGGCCTCTTGGGATTGATTGACAATGTAAGTAATCATTGGTGGATCATTTGCTTCCCTTGTGTAGTTCTTCTTGGTGTTCCTGGTGTTGCCCCCAATGTGGGGTCCCCTAATGAATGTATCAATTTCCCGGATGATATCACCTCCAGTGGCTGGTGCCTGATTCTTTTGCCTGGATTCTCCCCGAGATCTATCTCTCGTCTCTCTCCTCTGAAGTGACTGATCCTGTTGTCGCCTCGACTCCTGGTTTGGAGAGGTGGACCTACAGGAGCGTTCATGATGATGGTCCCCCCTGGATGAGCGTGAGTTGCTTCGGTTTGACGACTGAGGTGCGTCTCTACATTGGTTGATATCATGACCATAGAGTTGGTGGAACGTGCAGAACTTTTCCCCCTCCAAGGGCTATTCCCCTGACTCTTCTTCTTGCATCGGTTGCTTGTTCCCCCGGATGGTCCTACTTCGACAGGAGCATTTTCATATGCCCACACTGGCACTGCATTTAGAGTGACTGAAGCCAATGCCTGTCCGAATATGGGGACTACTGTGTAAACGGCCTGGATCCATTGCTGGGTGACGAGGTGTGCAACTGGTCCTTGACCCATCTGCCTCTGAGGTAGGGGAAGTCCCTAATCCACACGATTTCGGTGGTCAATCATCTCCTCATTAACGATTTCCACCCTCATCATTTCGACCAGTTCGTCATAGGTGGTGGGATTCTTGCTGCGTACATCTCTCCAAAACAGAGTATTCATGTTGAGGCCACCTTTCAAGGTTAAGAGGGCCTCTCTGTCAGTGACTTGCTCGCAGTATGTGATTTCATTGGTGAATCTGGTGAGATAGCTTTTCAGCGTCTCACCAGGAGCTTGCCTTATATCTTGTAGGCATTCGAATGAGGCTTCTCCTTCCCTTCGTGAAAGGTATTGGTTTAGAAACGCCTTCTTCAAGTCTGGCCAACTTCTCATGCTCAGAGGTGGTAACCTGCTATACTACACCTCAGCAGCTCCGGTGAGGGTTAGATGGAAGGCCCTACATTTCAATGCCGGCGATGCTCCTCTGAGACTCATCTACGTTATGTACTTAGTTAGGTATTTTTGTGGGTCCCCCTTTCCTTCATACTTTGGGATTTTAGGGGGCATGAAGTTTGTAGGCATCAGAAAGCTTCAGATTTCTCTAGAGAAGGTTGTCATCATCATCAATTTCGTAGGAGCGACACGGTCCTTCAGAGTCTTCCCCCTCTAATGCATTTTTGGGAGGTGGAGGTGCCCCTCCTCGACTATCCCAATCCATTAGGTTTCTCCTCTCCCACCTATTTCTAGGCGGGGGAGGTGCTTGTTCTTGTTCCTGCTCCTGTCGAACTGATCTCTGTATGGAGCGGACCCTATTGCTAGGGTTTTGCCCTATTCGGTCGAAGACGCTAACAGAACTTTGTGGCTCGTATTCTAGTGGGAAGTTCTCTCCTAGCAATAGTTCTGCTGGTTAGCTTCCATGTGCGTAGGATGTGACTCTACACCCACTTCGCTTTCAAGGGGGTGTTCCAGGTGCTGGCTAGAATGGCATCGGCCATGAGATGCAGGAATTTCTTGAGCTGGAAAAGATCCTTGAGGCATTTGAAAGCCTTGATGACCTCGGGCCTACATGAAGAATTCATGCATTGCCACATTCTGAACTACAATGTCCCTCATACCTGCAGCTATTTGAGTCATTCCTTCAATGAGCGCTGCTGTCCTATTGCCTCGGTAACGTCGATGATGGGGTCTCCAATGCGTGACATTGGTCCGGATTACCTCTTCTTCAGAGGCATCCCTTTGCCTTTCAAAATTTGCATCCTTATTACTATAACTCATCTTGTCTACCTTTTCAAGGGTGTTAAGAACTTTGATTGTAGGTTGACTTTGTTCTTTTTCAAGAACGTGCCCTTTTCAGGGTGAGTCAATGGTTTGCCAGTGGCTTTTTCGACAGACAATCTGGAACTTTTGGATGGGAAGATTTCCCACAGACGGCGCCAATCTGTTGATCTCAGGAATTGGACCCTCCACGTGGCCAACAGATAGCCACTCCACATAATCCTCCATGGGCACAACAACGCATGGTCAAAACCACACGGCTGGAACCAACGGTGGTGGTGGCGGCCGTATACACTCCGACGGTCAAGTCAGCGTTGTGTGATCGGAACAGTGCTCAAGTTATGCAAGAGAGTGGAGAGGAGAATATATATTTCTTAGTATGGAGAGCTAAGTTGTAAGAGTTTCATTACCTCTATCTCTTGCCAAACCTTGGATATTTATAGACGTGGAGCACTGTTGGATGTGGGACACATGTATGCATCCGACGGTGTGAGGTGTCCGCTCATAGGCGTCAATCAGTCGCGTCTAGAGTGGGTGAGCAAATAATTCTTCTGAGTTGAGTTGGCATAAAGTTGATACGTCATATCAACTAGACCTATAGAGACTTCACATCAATTAATCCTTAGAGGCAGAGAGAATCCTGACACAGATATCTTTTGTGTGTGGAAGCAGTAGGATCTTCTAAAGGAGCATCTCGGAGTGTCTAACACTTCGGCATCAGGGGACACTTCGGATGATTCGGTGGATCTTCCCTACGCCTCGTAGCGCATCAAGTTGGGGGCCGTAGGGATACTTTGGAACCACTTCGAATGGACACATGACATTTCAGGGTGCGGTGTTTCTGTTGTTCCGAGGTGGTGTAGTAGGGTGTAACACCATTAATTACCACGTAGGATTTCTATCCACTACGTAGTATTTTTGTCACGTGGACGAACGAAATTTAGATAGATGATGAAGGATAATGTTATGTAAAAGTGAGTGAGCAATCAGCAATATTTTACTTTAAAATGAGCAAGTAGTAATTAAGGATAAATGTTGATGATTGATTATTTAATTAACTCAATAATTGGAGGTATGGTCGAGGCCCGAGTTGTTATTGAGAGATGATTTTTGAAGTAGAAAAGGGAAATTGAAAAATCATCACAAGTCATCAATTTATTTATTTTAATTTTATAGTTTCTCATTTGGATAATAAGGAGATAAGTGTTGGAAACTCTTTTGGTTAGTGAATGGATTTGGATATTCTTACTAATATAAAATACTATGAGAAATCATTAAATTGTTTGATCCCCATTCTTTGGAAAACATGAATTCTTCTATAGTGTTTTGACATCATTTCAACCACATATTTTTTAATAAAATAATATTACACATAAATTCAAAACTTTTCATTATTTTTTAACCACACATTTTTCATCAATACACTATTCAAAAATTCATTTTTCCCCTCAAAATGAGTTTGAAACAAGGGCAAATGAATTGTCATATAAAATTTTAAATGATAACGATAAGATATATTTAGTTATATTCTAATTTTTAAAAACAATAAAATTATTAAACAAATTTAGTTTCCTTAAAAAAATTTAAAAAAAAAAACTTGGAATTAAAATATCTAATATGAAAAAGGGTAATTGATAGAATACCCTCCTAACATTTTCCTATTTTGTGTAATAGCCCTAACCATTTATTTTGGCGCAAAACCCCTGACTCAACCAAACCTTGCAGATAACCACCCATTGTCCACATTTTATTAGTTTCTCCATTAAAACTAGTTGTCAGGACCAGAATGAGGCCCTGTTTGGTGGGAATTAAAAATAAATTTTTAGTAAATTTTGATAGAAATTTTTGAAATGTGTAATTGAAAAGTTGTGGATCCCATAAAATATGTAGTTAATATTGATTGTTTGACTTTGACTTAGATTAAATTTCAATTTTAACCAAGACCAAACAGGGACTGAATAAAAGTACTAAGGGTGTGTTTGATTACATTTATTTTCCATGAAAAATATCAGTTTTCCATCCAAATTCCTACTCGTGGTGTGATAAGTGCATTTTGTGCACTTATTCGGACTACATAACTAGGTTTTTATGTCGCCAAATTATTAACTCTTACCGAACTTGTGTTAATTTTCTTTTGTTTTAAGTTAGGGACCCGTTTTGAAGCAATTGGAAAAGAAAATGATCAATTGGCCATTAAAGAGAAGTTTGTGGACTAAATCTTGCGTGATAAAAGTTGGAGGATAAATTGCAATTAATTTGGGCCTCAACTTCGACTCCCATTAAAAATAAAATCAATTGGCCAACTTAAATTTTACTTGGGCTAAAATTAGTGCAACTTGTAAAATTTGGGGCAATTAAAAAGGAGAAAGGGGTGGCGATTGAGAGAGAGATATATATACATACGGGCAGACACGCACAGGGGACGGCTGAATTGATAAAGTCGACAGCAGCTGCTGGGAATTAATTGTTGGGTTGCAAACTACCGAAAACTTCTCACGCATAGGAAAGAGAAAAGGTGGTTGAAATTAAATATATATACACACAATTGGTGGCTGTTTGCTGGGAAATTCTCACGTACAGGAAGACACAAACAATTGGCGACTGTTTTGTTGGAGTAAGAAGATATAGACAGACACATGCACAGAAACCGAAATCTGAAAATTGCATAATTAGTGGCTGCTGGAAATAAAGAAAGTGAGTTCTACCTTATAAATGTAGAGAGACACGCAGATTGGAAACGGGAAAAATTGGAGAAATTACACAAAGTCGGCGGCTGCAAAATAAATTTGAGGAATCATTCACGTTTGGTCGATTTTTGGTGATATTTGTCCACTTCTCTTTGTTTAATTTTAACATTATACTCGGCTAGATTATTTTGTGCTAGGATTTGCGATGAACCTTATATTATGAACCCTTAATCTTGAATTTTATTCATTTGACGTTAAAACATGTTTTTAATTATTGAATGATTGGCATGGATTTTATTTTCTCTACAATTATGTGCGCAATAGTTGTATGAGATTTGTGACTTGTTTTACCCTCGAGAGATGGAAAATAAGTTAGATATTATGTTAATTGTCGTAAAGTCCGATAGGGGATAGAAATATACCGCTATGCTTTACGTGATCTTTAGTATTCATAAATCTTTAATGCATTTTTATATGTTCAAATTTTTCATAGAAATATAGTCGGGTCACATGTAAAAATAGGTTTAACTCTACTCGAGAGAGATTGTTAAACAAAATTAGGAATATTGGTCTTCATAATTGAATTGTGTTGTCAATTTTATAAAATTTGGATTAAAGAGGATTGATATAAGGGAATTCAGGATCCTAATACGCATTTCGTTATCATATTTTTATAAAACTTGCATTTAGTTATAATCACGCATTTAATTTAGTTAATTTAAACTTTATATTTATAAGTAAGTTATTAAATCACAATATAGTTAGCGAAAAATCATGAAATTTCCATTGTTTCGGTTAAGGCGGAGATAATTTAAATTTAAACTAGTACAATCTCTGTGGGACGATACTTGGACTCAAAAGGTCCACTTTATTACTTGAACGCGACCCGTGCACTTGCGGTGTAGGATTTTAGCGAACAAGTTTTTGGCGCCGCTGCCGAGGATTGTATTTTAGTTTAATTTTATTTATCTTGGCACTAATTCGAGCTTTTCTTTTATTTATTTATTTATTTATTATTATTATTATTTTATTCTATTATTATTATTATTATTATATATATTATTATTATTATTATTTTAGCACTTTTATTTTCTCTTACATTTTATTCGAAATTTGAGGGACGTTGAACTGATACCAACTGATCCAAAAATTGAACATACTTTTCGCCGTAGGCAAAGAGAAGCGAGAGAAATAAAACAACAAGAGATGACCAACGGACAAAATAATCCAATTATTCAAGTGAACGAAGAAGCAGTGGTTAATGAAGGGAACATGCTAGTTGGGGACTTTATGACTCCACAAATTATTCAGAGCCAATCTAGCATCGTTTATCCTCCATTTGGACAACCAAACTTTCAGCTGAAGACCAATGTCTTTGTTTCAAAATGGACATCAATTTTATGGCAAGGCCGATGAAAATCCACGTACACATGTCTCTCGATTTTTTGAGATGTGTCAACACTTTAAATATCAAGGGATTTCAGATGATGCAATCAAATTGAGGTTATTTCCACATACTTTACGAGATAGAGCGCTTGAATGGTTAGATTCACAGCATATTGCTAGTATTACCACTTGGAATGACTTGGCTCAAAAATTTTGCACCAAATTCTTCCTACTGGCTAAGATTGCGAAGTTGAAGCATGACATATCCATATTTTGGCAGGGAGAAACCGAATCCTTTGATGAAGCTTGGAATAGATTCAAGAACATGCTTCGGAAGTGCCCTCATCATGGCATCAACAAAGGGCTTCAGGTCCAATATTTTTATGCGGGTCTACTTCCATCTTATAAAAGCATGGTGGACTCATCATCCAATGGCTCCTTATCCACAAAGACAATTGATGAAGCTTTGAAATTGTTTGAGAGAGTGGCTACTACCACAGCCATGTGGGCCTCTGAGCGTGTTGTTCGCAAGAAAGTACCCGGAGTTAATGAGGCGGATACGTATACAGCGTTGTCTGCAAAAATTAACTCTTTGGTTGATAAGGTAGAGAGCATGTCACAGTCAGCCAATGCAGTACAGGCTAAAAGAGCAAGTTGTGAAGAATGTGGGGCGGATCACAGTACAATAAATTGTCCAATTCGTATACAAGGTACGGAACACGTTGACTTCATACAAGGGGGTCAGTGCCAACAAAATAATCCATATCCTGAAACCTACAACCCTAGTTGGAGTGATATGATCCAGGAGTCGAGCCCGACAAAGGCAAGTGTGAGACGAGACCCGTTGATAGTCGATGGCGGACCAATGACGCGATCAAGGCCAAAGCAAGTGAAACAAGAGATGGGATTGCTCGTTCAAGAAACCATTGATGGAACCATGTTCGGGACTCAAAATGAAGCAACTTTCATGTTCGGGTCGAAGGCCGAATCAACTTGGATCAATTTGTTATCAAGCGACGAAATCGGAGGTTGAAAACAAGCCTGTGCGGCTGCATAGGAAAAACATCATGCGACCGCACAGTGGCATACCGAAAATCAAAATACCAATTCTTGTTGAACCATGCGGCCGTACAAGCTAAAAATTTGCAGAAGTTTCCAATTTTGGCCGAATTTCCTAGTTTCGATAGAATTCTTATGAAATCAATTTATTACCATAATTTGATGGATTGTGGACGTTTTTACTCATTAGTATAAAGAGGAGAATATTTTTCATTGTAAACACTTTTGACTTTTGCTTAATATTATAGAGAGAGAATTTGTTCTTTCAATTTCTTGTTCTTCTTGAACAATCTTGGAACTTATCAAGATTCAATTTCTTGTGGCGTTCTAAACAATCGGATTGTGGGTTCTTTTAATTTTAATCAAGGGGTTTTAGGTTCTTCGCTAATCTAGGATTTCTTGGTTCAATTCTTGGGGTTCAAGATCCAAAACCAGGTTAGTATTGGCGTTCTTGGGTTCCGCATCAATCTCGTTGTGGATTTTGTAGTTTCCATTGCTACAGGGTTCGCATCAGTTAGTATCAGAGTTTTGGCTTCAATTTAATCAGGTTATATCCTTTGTTTTCTAATTTTTTTTCAATTCCTTGTGTTCTTGTGTCCAGAAGGTTTTCTTGATCCTTTGATCCAAAAGTTTCATCAAAAATCTTCAAATTCCGTTTCTGGGCTCAATTTTCGCCCAAATCAGTTTTCGTTTTCTTCATTAGTTTTGTTATTGATTTTCGGATCTGAAAAAAAAATTACTGTTCATCTGTACAGTAAAAAAAATTGTTAAATATTATTGATCCGTCAAATACCAACTTTTATTATTCAATATCGTTTCTAAATTACTTGGACACATTGAATCATTCCATTCCTTCAATTCAAGTCAAGTCTTAAAAGTTTTCTTTGAGTCCTTTGTTACAATTATTGAGTCACATCCGATTTAGAGAATTCTACACGATTTGATTGATTGATTGAGTTCATTGATTATTCCTAGAAGCAATTGTTGGAAGAACGGAGTGGTAAAAGGCAGAGAGGTGAGCTTAATAGAGGGTAAAAGCCGTTGTGTGTTTTCGAGTGACTTTTGGTGAGACAGTAAAATAAAATTTTTAGTGTTAGGATGTCAGAAAGGGCAGAATCAAACTCAAGCCGACAAGGCAATAATAGCAATGTATCGAAGGATTTAGTGCAGAGGTTTGAAAGGGTGTTTGGAGATGTGAGAGATAGGTTGGAGAAGCAGGAGGCTTGGATGAATAGATTAGATACATCGGTGGCTAATCTTAGTCGGGGGCATCGAGTGGATATAGCCAATGCCAGATGACCGGATAGATGGGAGCCTAGGAGGGAAAGGCAAGAGGAGTATGGATATGGGAGTGACATGCGCGAAGATGAATTTCACGGTGTTGAGATGGGAAGGATGAGGAATAGAGGCGATAGGTTCAACAGACGAGGTCAGAATGATCGCGGGGAGAAGTTGGATGGAAACTTGGGAAATATAAAAATGATAGTTTCTTCATTCAAAGGAAGGAGTGATCCCGAGGCATACCTGAAGTGGGAAAGGAATGTTGAAATGATCTTCTAGTGTTATAACTACTCGGAGGAGAAAAAGGTGAAGTTAGCAGTTTTAGAGTTCAGTGACTATGCAATTTCATGGTGGGATCAAGTGATTACTTCACAACGTAGGAGTGGGGAAAGACCAATCAGTACTTGGGAGGAATTGAAGTCATTGATGAGAAAGAGGTTTGTTCCTAGCCACTATTATCGAGAGATCTATCAAAAACTACAAGGTCTATATCAAGGGTCGAAAAGTGTAGAGGACTATCATAAGGAGATAGAAATACTCATGATTAGGGCCAATGTGGTGGAGGATCGGGAGACTACCATGGCACGATTCTTGAATGGGTTGAATAGGGAAATTGTCAATGTAGTGGAGTTGCAACGTTATGTGGAGTTGGAAGACATGTTGCATGTGGCTATGAAGGTAGAGAGACAACTGAAGAGGAAAGGGGCAGCTAGGTAGCCATTAGGAACTTCGAGTGTTAATTCATCTTGGAAGCGAGGGTGGAACAACAACAACAAAGGTGATAAAACTGTACCTAAAGGTAGGAATGAGTGGTAGAAAGGGAAAGAAGAAAGTGCTAGCAAAACAGTACCCAAAACGGATTCACAACCATCAAGGAATCGAGACGTCAAGTGTTTCAGATGCTTGGGGTCAGGGCATATTGCTTCTCAATGCCCAAATAAACGGGTAATGGTGATGTTGAATAATGGAGAGTGGTGAGTGAAAGTGAAGGAGAGTTTGAGGACATGCCTGCATTGGAGGACGTTGAAGAAGAAGAAAAATTGGAGTTTGCTATTGGGGAATCGTTGGTGTCAAGGAAAGCTCTTAACACTCAAGTCAAAGTGGATGATTCGGAGCAGCAGCGAGAAAAGATATTCCACACACGTTGTTACGTTAACGATAAGGTATGTAGTATGATTATTGATGGTGGGAGTTGCACGAATGTAGTTAGCACAACTTTAGTTGAGAAATTAGGACTAGCATTGTTAAGACACCATAGGCCTTATAAGTTGCAATGGTTGAATGAAAGTGGGGAAGTTAGGGTGAATAGAAGAGTTTTAATTAATTTCTCAATTGGGAGTTATAGTGACAAAGTAGTATGTGATGTGGTGCCTATGCATGTGGGTCATCTCTTGTTAGGAAGACCATGGCAATGTGATAGAAGGGTCACACATGATGGATATAGGAATCGTTATAGCTTTGTCAAGGATGGGAAGACTATTACTCTTACGCTATTAACACCGGCACAAGTGTATGGAGATCAAATCAAGCTGAAAAGTGAGGAAGACGAGAGAATAAGAGAGTCAAGAAAAAGGAGAAGCAATAGTGAAACCATCAATAAGAGAGAAAATAGTGAGGTGGCTGAGAGTGGAGAATAGAGATAGAAGCCACATCAGTAGAGAGAAAAGGAGTCAGTTGAAAGGAGAGAAAAAGAGTCAGCTGAGTGGAGAGAAAAGCCAAAGGTCAACTTCTATGCAAAAGAGAGTGAGTTGAAAAAGGCTATGAGCGATAATAGGCAAATGATATTGTTAGTGTACAAGGAATCCCTCCTCAATTTTGAAGATTCTAACACATCCCTCCCCAGTTTGGTTAAGTCTTTATTGCAGGAGTTCGACGACGTGTTTCTTGAGGAGATGCCAAGTGGATTGCCACTAATTAGAGGCATCGAGCACCAGATTGACTTTGTACTCGGAGCTGTCATACCGAATCGACCAGCTTACCGAAGCAATCCCGAGGAGACGAAGGAGCTTCAAAAGTAAGTGGAGGAGTTGATGAGCAAAGGTTATGTCAAGGAAAGCATAAATCCATGTGCTGTACCTATTTTGCTGGTGTCTAAGAAGGATGGGACCTGGAGAATGTGCGTGGATTGCCGAGCTATCAACAATATCACGCAAAGTATCGTTACCCAATACCTAGGCTAGATGATATGCTTGATGAGTTGCATGGTGCTTGCATTTTTAGTAAGATTGATCTTAAGAGTCGGTATCATCAAATTCGCATGCGGGAGGGTGATGAATGGAAAACGACGTTTAAGACTAAGTATGGATTGTATGAATGGTTAGTTATGCCGTTTGGACTCACTAATGCATCGAGCACTTTTATGCGTTTAATGAACCATATTTTGCGTGCTTTTATTGGGAAATTTGTTGTAATTTATTTTGATGACATCTTAATCTATAGCAAAAACCTAGATGAGCATTTAGAACATTTAAATTGTGTGCTTGTTGTGTTGCGAAAGGAACAACTGTATGTTAACATTACCAAATTTTGATAAAACATTCGAAGTTGAGTGTGATGCATCAGGAATAGGTATAGAAGTAGTGTTAATGCAGGAAAGGTAACCTATTGCTTACTTTAGCGAAAAGTTGAGTGGGGCAGCATTAAATTATCCGATATATGACAAGGAGCTGTATTCACTTGTTCGAGCATTGGAGACTTGGCAGCACTACTTATGGCCAAAGGAATTCGTGATACACACCGATCATGAATCTTTAAAGCATTTGCGAGGTCAATGTAAGTTGAACAAAAGACATGCGAGATGGATGGAGTTTATCGAGACATTTCCCTACATCATCAAGTACAAACAAGGTAACGAAAATATAGTTGCTGATGCGTTGTCTCGAAGGTACGTGCTTTTAAATTCATTAAGTACTAAATTACTTGGTTTCGAGCATATTAAGGGCATGTATGAATTTGATTGTGATTTTTCTAGTATTTATGCTTCATGTGACAAAGGTGCATTTGATAAATTCTATAGGTATGAAGGATATTTATTTAGGGAAGATAAGTTGTGCATTCTTAATTGTTCTTTGCGTGAGTTATTGGTAAGGGAAGCACATGGGGGTGGTTTAATGGGACACTTCGGGGTTCAAAAGACTTTAGACATGTTAGGGGAACATTTTTATTGGCCTAAAATGTGACATGACATAGAACAAATATGTGGAAAGTGCATAACTTGTAAAAAGGCTAAGTCTAAGGTTCAACCCCATCGTTTGTATACTTCTTTCCCTGTACCTAGTGAACCTTGGGTAGACATATCAATGGACTTTGTGTTAGGTTTGCCTATGACAAAAAGGGGTCAGGATTCAATATTTGTAGTGGTCGATAGGTTTAGTAAGATGGCACACTTCATACCATGTCATAAAACTGACGATGCTACTAATATTGCAGACTTATTCTTTAGGGAAATATTACGTTTACATGGAGTACCTAAAAGTATAGTGTCTGATAAGGACGTGAAGTTTTTGAGTCATTTTTGGCGTGTTCTGTGGAGTAAATTAGGAACTAAGTTATTATTTTCTACAACTTGTCACCCACAAACAGATGGACAAACTGATGTAGTTAATCGAACTATGACTCAACTTCTGAGGACAGTGATCAATAAAAATCTGAAATCATGAGAAGAGTGTTTACCGTTTATAGAGTTTGCATATAATCGAGCTACACATTCTACTACTTCGTTTTCTCCTTTTGAAATTGTTTATGGTTTTAATCCACTAACACCTATGGATTTAATGCCTTTGCCTGTGCATGAACGAGGTAGCTTGGATGGGAAACGAAAAGCTGAGATGGTGAAAACACTCCATGAAAAGGTCAGGATGCAGATCGAAGAGAAATGAAAGCTGATTGCATCAAAAGCAAATAAAGGAAGAAGACGCGTTACATTTGAACTTGGAGATTGGGTCTGGGTGCATTTCAGAAAAGAGCGATTTCCAGAACAGAGGAAGTCCAAATTGCAACCACGAGGCGATGGACCGTTTCAAATCATCGAGAGGATCAATGATAATGCATACAAAGTGGATTTACCTGGTGAGTATAATGTTTCAGCTACTTTTAATGTATCTGATCTCTCTCTGTTTGATGCAGGTTTAGATTCGAGGACGAATCCTTTTGAAGAGGGAGGGGATGATATGATCCAGGAGTCAAGCCCGACAAAGGCAAGTGTGAGACAAGACCCATTGATAGTCAATGGCGGACCAATGATGCGATCAAGGCCAAAGCAAGTGAAATAAGCGATGAGATTTCTCATTCAAGAAACCATTGACGGAACCATGTTCGGGACTCAAAATGAAGCAACTTTCATGTTCGGGTCGAAGGCCGAATCAACTTGGATCAATTTGTTATCAAGTGACGAAATCGGAGGCTGAAAACAAGCCTATGCGGCCGTACAGGCAAAACATCATGTGGCCGCACGGTGGCATACCGAAAATCAAAATACCAATTCTTGTTGAACCATGCGACCGCATGGAAATACACCATGCAGCCACACAAGCCAAAAATTTGGCGAATTTTCCAATTTTGGCGGAATTTTCTAGTTTCGATAGAATTCTTATGAAATCAAATTATTGCCATAATTTGATGGATTTTGGACGTTTTTACTCATTAGTATAAATAGGAGAATATTTTTCATTGTAAACACTTTTGACTTTTGCTTAATATTATAGAGAGAGAATTTGTTCTTTCAATTTCTTGTTCTTCTTGAACAATCTTGGAACTTATCAAGATTCAATTTCTTGTGGCGTTCTAAACAATCGGATTGTGGGTTCTTTTAATTGTAATCAAGGGGTTTTAGGTTCTTCGCTAATTAGGGTTTCTTGGTTCAATTCTTGGGGTTCAAGATCCAAAATCGGGTTAGTATTGGCGTTCTTGGGTTCCGCATCAATCTCGTTGTGGGTTTCGTAGTTTCCATTGCTACGGGGTTCGCATCATGGAGGAAGCACCTGAATTTTTCCTGGAGCAATCAGAATCCCACTGCACCATATGGTTCTGAGTTTCAGCAAGCAGAGAAGAAAACTTCCTTGGAAGAGATGTTTGGTAAATTCATGGAAAAGACAGATCAGTACATGGATACGAATAATCAATTTATGATGAAGACTGAGACAACTATCCAGAATCAAAGTGCTGTAATTAAAAACTTGGAGACTCAGATGGGACAGATGACACAAGCTATATCAGGCAGAGCACTAGCTACATTGCCAAGCAATACAGAGATTAATCCCAAAGAACACGTCAAAGCAATTACTACTAGAAGTGGGGTCCAATTACCTGAGTTCCATGTTAAGAGGCCGACTGTAAATAAAGAAAAAGTACCCTCTACTGATGAAGAGCATGCAGAACAGACTGAACAAACAACAGATACATCTATCAAAGAGAGTTCAAATACACCGCAAGTTAAGGAAACTTCTCCTATTAAACCATACGAGCCACCAATTCCATTTCCTCAGAGGCTACAAAAACACAAGTTAGACAAGCAGTATACAAAATTCCTTGAGGTCTTCAAAAAACTTCACATCAACATCCCTTTCGCGGATGCTCTCATTCAGATGCCTAGTTACGCCAAATTCTTGAAAGATATTTTATCTAACAAACGCAAGCTAGACGAACATGAGACTGTAATGTTGACAGAGGAAAGTAGTGCCAGAATACAAAAAAAGCTACCTCCCAAATTAAAAGATCCAGGGAACTTTACTGTACATTGCACTATAAGCGATTATTATTTTGATAAAGCTTTATGTGATCTAGGTACAAGTAATAATTTGATGCCATTATCTATTTTTAGGAAATTGGGCTTGGGGGAGGCTAAAGCAACTACAGTGACTTTACAGCTAGCTGATAGGTCTATCACGTACCCAAGAGGAATTATTGAGGATATCTTGGTGAAAGTGGACAAATTCATCTTCCCAGTTAATTTTCTCATTCTTGACATGAAGGAGGATAGGGATATTCCACTTATTTTGGGTCGACCATTTTTAGCTACCGGTAGAGCCCTTATTGATGTGCAAAAAGGTCAACTGATTTTGAGATTTGGTGAAGAACATGCCACATTTAATGTGTTCAAAGCCATAAGATATCCAGCAGAGTCAGACAGTTGCTTCCAGATCGATGTGATTGATAATGCAGTAAATGATACGTTCCAGTTGCATAATCCACCAGATCCATATGAGGCATGCATTGTACACTCTCAATCTACTCAATCTGATTCTAATGAGATTGAAACATGTGCAAGAAAACTTGAAGCTAATCCTCCATATAGGCGCAGACCACACTTTGAGGAATTAGGCACTGGTCCTACAAAGCCTTTGCCATCAATTCAGAGGCCCCCTGAGTTAGAGCTCAAGCAGTTGCCATCTCACCTTTGTTATGCCTATCTGGGAAAATCTTCCACATTGCCTGTTATTATTTCAAACTCCATTAGTAAGCTTGAAGAAGAGAGATTGCTAAGAGTACTCAGAGAAAATAAAACAGCTATTGGATGGTCTATTACCGACATCAGAAGGATTAGCCCTACAATCTGCATGCATAAAATTCTCATGGAGGATAATTTTAGACCAAGTATAGACAGCCAAAGGAGACTCAATCCAAATATGAAAGAGGTAGTCAGAGCAGAAGTTTTGAAGCTTTTGGATGCAGGGATCATCTAACAGTGCATGGATTAGTCCTGTTCAGGTTGTGTCGAAAAAGGGAGATATTACAGTAGTGCAAAATTAGAAGAATGAATTGATTTCCACCAGAACTGTTATGGGATGGAGGATATGCATTGATTATCGCAAACTCAACACTGCTACTGGAAAGGACCACTTTCCCCTCCCATTTATTGATCAGATGTTGGAAAGGTTAGCAGGTCACTCTCATTATTGTTTTCTTAATGGATACTCCGGTTATAATCAGATTTCGATAGCGCCCGAGGATCAAGAGAAGACTACGTTTACTTGTCCTTACGGCACCTTTGCTTATCGTAGGATGCCATTTGGCCTATGTAATACTCCCACCACATTTCAGCATTGCATGATGGCCATCTTCTCTGATATGGTGGAAAAATTCATAGAGGTCTTTATAGATGATTTCTCAGTTTTTGGTTCTTCATTTGATGAATATCTTGAACACTTAAACTTGGTCTTGCAGCGGTGTAAGGAGACAAATTTGGTACTAAACTGGGAAAAGTGTCATTTCATGGTACAAGAGGGCATCGTGTTGGGACATCGAATTTTAGCTAAAGGGGTTGAAGTGGACAAGGCAAAGATTCAAGTTGTTGAGAAATTACCACCACTAACCTCAGTTAAGGGTGTTCGCAGTTTCCTTGGTCATGCTGGATTTTATCAGTGCTTCATCAAAGACTTCTCTAAGATCACTAAACCATTATGCAATTTGCTAGTCAAGGATGTCCCTTTCAACTTCTCTGAAAAATGTCTATTGTCTTTCAACACTTTAAAGGAGAAGTTAATTTCAGGGCCAGTAATTGTTGTACCAGATTGGAGTTTGCCCTTTGAACTAATGTGTGATGCAAGTGACTATGCAGTGGGAGCAGTATTGGGACAGCGACGAGATAAAATTTTTCACGTGATCTATTATGCAGGCAAGACATTGAATGATGCACAGCTGAACTATGCCACTACTAAGAAGGAACTTTTAGCTGTAGTCTATGCCTTTGATAAATTTCGATCTTATCTTGTTGGATCAAAAGTAATAGTTTATACAGATCATGCAGCTATAAAGTATCTGATGACAAAGAAAGATGCAAACCAAAAACTAATCAGATGGGTATTACTTCTGCAAGAATTTGATTTAGAGATAAGAGACAAGAAGAGAAGTGAAAACTTAGTAGCTGATCACCTATCCCAACTTGAGCATGGAGAACAGGAAAAGTGAGTGGACATAAATGAGATCTTTCCAGATGAACAGATTTTCAATGTAGAGGATGTACCTTGGTATGCTGATATAGTGAATTATCCGGCCAAATCTATTATTCTACCAGACTATTCAAGTCATCAAAAGAAGAAATTCTTTTCTGATTTGAAGTATTATTTTTGGGAGGACCCTATTCTTTACAGGCGGGGGTCCAGATCAAATTATTAGGCGGTGTATTCCTAAAGAAGAGATCTCTCAGATACTCGAGCAGTGTCATTCATCTGCCTATGCTGGACACTTTGGCGCATCAAAGACTGTCGCTAAAATTCTACAGTCCGGTTTCTACTGGCCATCGATATTTCAAGATACATTTGAATTTGTGAAGAGGTGTGATAGATGTCAGCTCACGAGAAATATCTCAGGAAAGAACGAGATGCCTCTGAATAGCATTCTAGAGGTAGCGCTCTTTGATGTGTGGGGGATCGACTTTATGGGGCCATTTCCCTCATCATTCTCGAATCAGTATATACTTGTCGTCGTCGATTATGTTTCTAAGTGGGTGGAAGCAGTAGCATTGCCAACCAACGATGCGAAGGTTGTAATTTGGTTCCTAAAGAAGTATATTTTCACCCGTTATGGCACACCTCGAGCTATCATAAGTGATGGGGGCAAACACTTTTGCAATCATCAGTTTGAGTCTTTGTTGGCTAAATATGACGTCCGACATTGTATAGCTACCCCTTATCACCCTCAGACCAGCGGTCAAATTGAAATCTCCAATCGAGAATTAAAGCAAATACTGGAGGTAACAGTGAGTTCTTCAAGAAAAGATTGGTCTAAGAAACTTGATAATGCTTTGTGGGCTTACAAAACGGCTTTCAAAACACCTATAGGCATGTCTCCTTATTGTTTGATTTTTTGGAAAGCGTGTCATTTGCCAGTTGAATTGGAGCACCGAGCTTATTGGGCAGTCAAGAACTTGAACTTTAATTTAAAGGCTGCCGGTGAAAAGAGATTACTTCAGTTGAATGAAATGGATGAGTTTCGATGGGAAGCCTATGAGAACGCAAAACTCTACAAGGAGCGCACAAAAAAGTGGCATGACATGCACATTCAAAGAAGGAAGTTTGAGGTTGGGCAACAAGTCTTGCTATACAATTCTAGACTCAAACTTTTTCTTGATAAATTGAGGTCTAGGTGGTCAAGGCCATACACCATAGTCAAGGTGTTTCCTTATGGGACAGTTGAAATAACTCATGAAAGTAAAGGGACCTTTAAGGTTAATGGACAACGGTTGAAACCGTATTGGAACGGTGAATTTTCGAAAGAAAAATCAACCGTTCAACTGCAACACCAGAATGAATGAACAAAAAGTCAAGCTTTAGACTATAAATCGAGCGCTTAATGGAAGGCAACCCATTCTTCTATCTCTTTTTGCTATTTTAATTAACTATTGCATTACATATAGTTTTAGGGACTGCATTAATTTAGGAACTCATGCATTTAAATGGGTAGTGTTGGACACATTTTAAGTGGTACTTTCAGACCTGGATTAGTAACTTAGGCATATTTATTTATTAAGTTCATTTTATTTTGACATGGTTATCTAGGTTCATCGTTAACATCTTAGCATTCTATTGAGCTTACATTGATGTAATATGCATCTTTAAAGTCGTACCTAAATCTCAATCTTTCTTGGTATGAATTTATTGCAAAAATTTAACTTTTGTATGCTATCACTAATATTTATTTTGAATACTTGAAACAGAGAATTAAAGCCTCACAACAAAGAAACGCTACAGCTGTCGTGATGCCTACCAATTGGAACAGCCTGATCATTCATCGCATCCACATTTACCTCGGGGAGTTTCTGATCCTTACCCTTTACTTTGTTTAGTTTTGCTTCTACATTGGGGACAATGTAGTATTTTAGTTTGGGGGTGGGTGATTATTAGAATATTTAGAATACATACTTTTCAACTGCTAATCGAGTCCGTATAACTGTTAAAAAATAAAAAATTGTCTAGTAGCGTTGACGACTTGCCGCCTATGAAGATATTATTTGTTTGAATTGAGTACATATTTAGTTAGATGATGGATAACATCTTAACTTGTACTTTTACTTTAAAACTTATCCATGTTAGATTTGATTATTTGAGCACATGGCCATTTTGATTTATCACTTATTTTGGTACACAATGTAATTTTTGTGGAATTGTTGATGTTGTTGACTTAGGTTTGAATAAAATTCCCAAGTACCTTATTTAGAAACCAAATTACAAAAAAAAAAAAAAATGTTTGGGGGTGAGAAGGTTAGTACTTATCTTCATAGAAGTGTGATAGTTTGGAATTCTCGAATCCCAGCGTTAATTGAAAGGGTTTGAGTTAAAAAGTCTAAAACGGGCACTGATCATCATACATTTTTTTACTTCTTTTCGTAGCCTCTATGACCCGAGTGATTAAGCCTGTAAGGGTCTTTAAAACTTGGTGCCCTAAGTCATCTGACTCGGGAGTCATCGGTCTAAAACTCGTTACAGGGGTCATCTAGAAAGCTTAATGGAAAGAAGCTTTGCACATAAGAAAAAATAAAAAATAAAAATAAATAAACAGTTGGATTCTCATACCAAAAGAAAAGGTAACACATCTTCTACTTATCTTCGTAGCCTTTTTGACTCGAGTTATTAAGTCTGCAAGGGTATATAAAAACCTGATGCCCTAGAGTCGTCTGACTTGGGAGTCATCGACCTAAAGCTCGCTATAGGAGTCATTTAGAAAGCTTAATGAAGAGAAGTCTTGCACAGGAGATGTCAAAAAAAATAAAAATAAAATGATGAAGAAAAATTGAGATATAAATTATCAAATGTGAGATGTGCCTATTAATGATTTTGAGATTTGAATTCTAGAGATTGGCGGTGTGGTTATGAGAAAGACTTACTATCTCTCCTTCTAGGTTCTCAAGTATTTAATTCTGAACACTTGTGTGGAAAAATGCATCATAATGATTTTTAGGAACCCCTCATGTACTAGAAATACCTTAGGATTCGAGAGAAAAGCATAAGGAATGATTGTTACACGAGAGGTGTGAGGAAAAATGACCACAAGAGGGTTGGAACTATGAATAAATCAACAACACTTGATTGGTTGTATTCTAATATAGGTGTTAGTTCAATGTTGGCTAATCACACACACACACACACACTAAATCGAGCATCGGATAAGCAAATTTTATTTTTTTATTTTTTTGATTATTGTTTGGATCTTTCTAAAATATTGCTTAAATTCGAACCTGAGGCATATGGTTAGTAGTTCAACGTTGAGTCTTTTACTTATGATTTTTTAGGTTAGAAATGTGTTATACCTAAGTTTTATTTTGTTTTGTTCGAGGACGAACAAATATTTTAGTTTGGGGGTGTTTGATAAGTGCATTTTGTGCACTTATTCGGACTACATAACTAGGTTTTTATGTCGTCAAATTATTAATTCTTACCTAACTTGTGTTAATTTTCTTTTGTTTTTAGTTAGGGACCCGTTTTGAAGCAATTGGAAAAGAAAATAATCAATTGGCCATTAAAGAGAAGTTTGTGGACTAAATCTCGCGTGATAAAAGTTGGAGGATAAATTGCAATTAAGTTGGGCCTCAACTTGGACTCCCGTTAAAAACAAAATCAATTGGCCAGCTTAAATTTTACTTGGGCTAAAATTAGTGCAACTTGTAAAATTTAGGGCAATTAAAAAATGATGAAGAAAAATTGAGATATAAATTATCAAAAGTGAGATGTGCCTATTAATGACTTTGAGATTTGAATTCTAGAGATTGGCGGTGTGGTTATGAGAAAGACTTACTATTTCTCCTTCTAGGTTCTCAAGTATTTAATTCTGAACACTTGTGCGGAAAAATGCATCATAATGATTTTTAGGAACCCCTTATGTACTAAAAATACCTCAGGATTGGAGAAAAAAGCATAAAGAGTGATTGTTACACGAGAGGTGTGAGGAAAAATGACCACAAGAGGGTTGGAACTATGAATAAATCAACAACACTTGATTGGTTGTATTCTAATATAGGTGTTAGTTCAATGTTGGCTAATCACACAATCACACACACACTAAATCGAGCATTGGACAAGCAATTTTTTTTTTTTTTAATGATTGCTTGGATCTTTCTAAAATATTGCTTGAATTCGAACTTGAGGCATATGGTAAGTAGTTCAACGTTGAATCTTTTATTTATGATTTGTTAGGTTAGAAATGTGTTATACCTAAGTTTTATTTTGTTTTGTTCGAGGACGAACAAATATTTTAGTTGGGGGTGTTTGATAAGTGTATTTTGTGTTAATTTTCTTTTGTTTTTAGTTAGGGACCCGTTTTGAAGCAATTGGAAAAGAAAATGATCAATTGGCCATTAAAGAGAAGTTTGTGAACTAAATCTCGCGTAATAAAAGTTGGAGGATAAATTGCAATTAATTTGGGCCTCAACTTGGACTCCCGTTAAAAACAAAATCAATTGGCCAACTTAAATTTTACTTGGGCTAAAATTAGTGCAACTTGTAAAACTTAGGGCAATTAAAAAGGAGAAAGGGGTGGCAATTAAGAGAGAGATATATATATACATACGGGCAGACACGCATAGGGGATGGGTGAATTGATAAAGTCGGCAGCAGCTGCTGGGAATTAATTGTTGGGTTGCAAACTGCCGAAAACTTCTCACGCATAGGAAAGAGAAAAGGTGGCTGGAATTAAATATATATACACACAATTGGTGGCTATTTGCTGGGAAATTCTCACGTACAGGAAGACACAAACAATTGGTGGCTGTTTTGTTGGAGTAAGAAGATATAGACAGACACATGCACAGAAACAGAAATATGAAAATTGCATAATTAGTGGCTGCTGGAAATAAAGAAAGTGAGTGCTACCTTATAAATGCAGAGAGACATGCAGATTGGAAACGGAAAAAATTGGAGAAATAACACAAAGTCGGCGGCTGCAAAATAAATTTGAAGAATCATTCACGTTTGGTCGATTTTTGGTGATATTTTTCCACTTCTCTTTGTTTAATTTTAACATTGTGCTCGGCTAGATTATTTTGTGCTAGGATTTGCAATGAACCTTATATTATGAACCCTTAATCTTGAATTTTATTCATTTGACGGTAAAACATATTTTTAATTATTGAATGATTGGCATGGATTTTATTTTCTCTACAATTATGTGCGCAATAGTTGTATGAGATTTGTGACTTGTTTTACCCTCGAGAGATGAAAAATAAGTTAGACATTATGTTAATTGTCGTAAAGTCCGATAGGGGACAGAAATATACTGCTATACTTTACGTGATCTTTAAGTGTTCATAAATCTTTAATGTATTTTTATATGTTCGCATTCGTCATAGAAATATAGTCGGGTCACATGTAAAAATAGGTTTAAGTTTACTCGAGAGAGATTGTTAAACAAAATTAGGAATATTGGTCTTCATAATTGAATCGTGTTGTCAATTTTATAAAATTCGGATTAAAGAGGATTGATATATGGGAATTCGAGATCCTAGTACGCATTTCGTTATCATATTTTTATAAAAATTGCATTTAGTTATAATCATGCATTTAATTTAGTTAATTTAAGCTTTCTATCTACAAGTAAGTTATTAAATCACAATATAGTTAGCGAAAAATCACGAAATTTCTATTGTTTTGGTTAAGGCGGAGATAATTTAAATTTAAACTAATACAATCTCTGTGGGACGATACTTGGACTCAAAAGGTCCACTTTATTACTTGAATGCGATCGTGCACTTGCGGTGTAGGATTTTAGCGAACAAGGTGTTTGATTGCTATTTTTTTTCATGGAAAATATTTTCCAACTTTTGAGAAAAAACCCTAATTTTCCTTGTTTTTAAGGAAAATATTTTCCTTGAATAGATGTGGTTTTGTTTTCCTCAAAAGAAGGAAAACATTTTCTTTTCTATGTGATATTTTTCATGCTAATCAAACACACTTTAAAAACATTTTCATCTCTTCGACTCCCCAATGAAGTTAGAGAAAACTAAGAAGACGGTGACAAAATACCTAATGTGCTTTGGAAAAGATGATTATAGGATTCTTGTTCCGTGGGGGTGTCTTTGATTACAAATTTTGGTTTGCTGCAAGTTTTGGGTGTATTGAAAAATCAAAAACTATTGGATGGACCAAATTTGGTGCTTTTTTTTAAAAGTTTTGTTACTTTAGGAAGTTCAGCATTTCGAATTGCTTATGTGACGTTGTTTACTTGTTTGGAGTATAGAGAAAGAAAACTCATTTTTTGGATTTGAACAAACTCAAAAGAATTGGAATGAGATTTGGAAAGAAGAAGATGAAAATAATGTGTAATATATACACGAAAGAATTTGAGTTCACTATTGGTTTATAAAAATTTATTTATCCTTCAAATTGAATCAATCGAAATTCTATTCACAATTTTTTGTTATCTTCATGAAAATCCTTCTCAATTCATAGCTGGATCTGGCTTGCTATATCGTTGTGTTCGTATTGCTAGTTTTGTAGTACTCTATTCTATATGTTATGAATGAATTAGGCAAAGTTAGAAAAGTTGGTGTTGATTTACACAAAGTTTACCAATGTCAAGTTGTATTCCACAAAGTTTTCTCAAAGATAGGGCTGTATTTTGTTGACCCCAAAAAGTGCGCCAACAGATGCCGGTCCCACCCGCGCTTGCTTGGGCGAATGTCCAACACGCTAAGACACGTGGACAGTCTAAAACGAGCGATTTAAAGGGGCGTGGGAGTAGCCCAACGACGCGGGACGGTGACGTTCGAAATCCGGTGGATTGTTTGTAATCCGATTGTACAATAATTACCAACCGGTGCTCGTGAGTGTATATGTAAAAGTGTATAAACTCGATGTGTGTCTTGCAAGTAACTGAGAGAGAGTTGAGTAATATGGTCTTTAGTATTGATTCTTGCATTAGCCTTTGACATTACACAATGGGAGTATTTATAGTGATACATATGAAATGGGCACCCTTGGATGAAGTGGCACCTGGCCTCATCTCTTTAGTTCAAACATCTGTTCTTAGGTATGGGACTTGACTTGCTAGCTTACGGCACATTTATTGCTTGCGCAGGTCCTTTATACTAGTGACAAGACTTGACCTTTATGCTTGTGACAAACATTCCATCAGTCATTCGAATAAGATCTCTGAGCAGGCGATCTCTTGGGAAAAGTGACAGTGGAGGAAGCTCCTTGTGGTTAAGAGGCTCGTGCATCAGCTTCGGGGCTTCGACCATTTGACAGATACTTCCACATGAAGACCTCAGCCAAATTTAACGGGTTCCATGTTTTTGGTCATGGGGCTCGGTAGTGGGACTTCGGCAGAGTACGTCGGATCGTGGAGCCTCGGCGGATGGACCTCGGCTCGAAGCAGTTCGGATGTAGCCCGCCTCGACAATGTGTGCCACCTCGGCAAGAACGCCACGTGGATCAGGATGAGTGGGCCATTGGCCCGGGTGGGTAGGACAGGTGCTACAATATGCAACAATAGTCCCCCAAGTCCAAGTATAATCATTTATGTAATGCATGGACTTTAATGGAGTAAAAGTTGAAAGAATTTTTGAACCCCAAATAATAGTCCCCCAAGTCCAAGAATAGATATTTATATCATGGTTGGGGTTTGAGAAGTGTTTCCGTGGATGAATGATGAAGAAGCCGAGGTGGTTGAGAAACCGAACCTGCGAGGCTTGATTGCTGAATGGCGAGGAGGAAGCCGAGGTGGTTCGGGAACACATCCTGCGAGGCTTTGATGCTGAATGCAGGAGGAGGAAGCCGAGGTGGTTGAGGAATCGAACCTGCGAGGCTTTGATGCTGAATGACGAGGAGGAAATCAAGGTGGTTGAAGAACCGAACCTGCGGGGCTTTGATGCTGAATGCGCGAGGAGGAAACCGAGGTGGTTGAAGAACCGAACCTGCGAGGCTTTGATGCTGAATGGCGAGGAGGAAACTGAGGTGGTTGAGGAACCGAACCTGCGAGGCTTTGATCCTGAATGGCAAGGAGGAAGTCGAGGTGGTTGAGGAACCAGACATGCAAGGCTTGCCGAGGTCCAATGGTAATGATTGTGCATTGGTTGCTGTGCCAATGATTTGATGTTTTGTGCTTGTTTTCGAGGAAAGGTGGCTGAACCGTTACGACTTCCAAGGCATTGCTGCCGTCGAATTAAAAATGCAATTATGAGGGCAGCTGGCGCTTCTAGAAGCAGACGCGTTGGAGAGGTGCATGGGAAGCACGCATAAATCTGAGGTGTAGGATTTAAAAACTGTTTGAATTCAACGCCTCGAATTGGATCTGAAATGGGGGGCTCGGATTGACTGAGATTTGATCCGACGGCTGGGGTTCGTCTTGGACCTTTATAAAAGGCGAGAAAATCCCAATTTTCAGGATTTTTGAACACTTTGCATTCTGAAACTCTCTCAACTCTCCAATTTTTCGACGTCGAGGTTGTCTGTGATATTAAATTCCGGCTAGTCTCCGTTTGTGTCGAACTCCTTTAGGTATTGTTTACATAAAAAACCCTTGTTACTGTCTTTGTACTGACAAAATGGAGTCCACTTCGGGGAGGGAGCTTGTTACAGTGGCGTCTTTAGACTATGGGGTCGGTCATGGGGGGATGTCCGAGGTGGATAGGTATGCCATAGCCGAGGAGGCTGTAGATTATACCCAGGAGTGGGGGCTTCTAGAGTGCCCTCGAATATGATGGGGAAGAGGTTGGGGAAACTTGGGGAGAGGTACGGTGTGCCTCACTACATAGAAATGTTAGTCCCCGAGCCGAACGAGCGGGCCTGCTATCCGAGGCCCGGCTGCGTGGCCGTGAGTGAATACCTGTTCAAGGCAGGTATGCATCTTCCTCTGCACCCCTTCTTTACGGCGGTGCATAGGAAATTCATGCTGTCCCCGACCCAAGTTCTGCCAAACGGGTGGAGCCAGCTGGTCGGCTCGTACTTCCTGTGGAAGGAAGTGTCACTTGGGGAGGACATGCCTCTTCATGTGTTCATGATCCTGTTCCAGCCCCGGGTAATTGGGAAGGAGTCAAGGGGGTGGTATTACCTCACGCCTTGGGGGGCTCACGCACCCTTTGTGGTGGGACTTCCTTCCTCTATCAAGGGGTGGAAGGAGTCCTGGTTCTAGGTGCGAGGTAAATGGCAGGCAGTGGAGGGTGACAAAGCCCTGTCATGCACAGTGCCGACCCAGTACTACGAAGCTCGTGAGTCTCCCGACCTCTGCTTGTCTTTTGAAGTCAGAATATGAATTCGTCTAACTGTTGGGGGTTCCTTTGCAGATAGTAGTACGAGGTTCGAGCTCAGCAGGGAAGAATTCGAGGTGATAGAGGACATTTACAAGAGGCCTCTGAAGCTTCACCACTTTGATCACCTAATTGACAGGAGCAGATACTTTTTGGACTTCGAGCTAATGGCATCCAGAGGTATGAGGCCCCAACACTTTATCCCTTGTTCTTATTCTTATTGTTTCTTATACTGATGGTGATCTGACCTATTGTGCAGATAAATTCAAGAAGAGGGAGTACCCAGCTCCGGACATGGCCTCTATCTTGAAGGCCACTTCTACTGCGAAGGCGAGGCCCCTGAAGCCTGGGTCTAGCGGGGCAAAGGAAGTCCGAGGCAGGGTTGAGCTCCTGTCCAAGGACTGCACTCCCAGGGCTTCGGAGGAGGCAACTACTCAAAGGCCAGAGAAGCCTAAGGAGCCTCGGGGCAAGGAGAAAGTCTCTGAGGAGACTAAGAAGAGGAAGCTGGTGCACATCTCCAGCTCAGCTGGCAAGTTTGGGACCTCAGTGTCCCATAGGGCCGAACAGACTGGAGAGCCGAAGCTTCTTGCTGCAGCCTCCAAAGCCATCAAAATGGAGATGGTAAGAGAGGTAGAGGCTGAAGAGGCTAGGACAGAGGCCGCAAGGCGAGCAACACAAGCCGCCGAAGAGGAGGCAGCAAAGGAGAAGCCGGTTCGGGAGAAGGGGAAGTCTCCAAACTTCCTAGCTAGGAGGGAGGATGAGCTGGCCCCAGCCTTGGTGGAGGCTCTCCCTGAGGAAATCAGAAGTGCCACCAAGAGCTTTTACAAGTTCTGGACAGAGAGGTGGCAGCTGCATACCTCGTCTTGTGATGCCATTGACTTGACGAGGGCACTGGTGAGCCAAAGAGCCTGGACCTTTGGCCTCGCGCTCGAATGCAGGGAGGCTTTGAGCGAATTCCAGACAAGGACCCACGCCTCGGAGAGGAAGGCTGCCTCCCTTGCAGAGGAGGTTAAAGCTGCTAAGGCCGAGGCCGAAGAAGCCAAAGCCCAGAGAGTTGAAGAGGCGGCGAAGCTTGAGCCTGCTTTGGCCCAAATTGAAGCCCTGAAGAAGGAAGTACATGAGTCACAGTGCGAGGTGGCCTCCTTACAAAGAAGGTGGAGGTCTCCAATGAACACCAAAAGGTAACTGCTGAGGCTCTCGAGAAGGCGAATCTCTCCTTGGCCGGTGCTCGAGATGCCTATCAGTTTCTCGAAGGCCAGGCGAAGTGGTACATGAACGATGCCTCGGTTGCCAGAGAAGAGGCCCGAACTGCAAGGGAAGAGGCGATGAAGGAATACATCGCCAATTTCTACACTAAAGAGGAGTATAAAAGCTTCAGCTCATACTGGAGGAACTTCGCCTATGCCGAAGTGCTAGAGAGGGCAGAGGAGCTGTATCCTAATTTGGACCTGGCTCAACTTAGGTCCGAATTTGTGGATGAGGTACCTCAAACCCCAGCTGAGGAGGTCCAGGGTGATGAAGAAGTTGATGCCAAAGCCCCAAGTGCTGAGGCAGAGAAAACAACTACTGAAGCCCAAGTTGCCGAAGCCCCTAGTGCCGAGGCGCCTCCGTCATCTAGCCAAGCATAGACTAGGTTTTATTTTTCAGTAATTTGGATGTAATGGCCAGAGGCCCTCCTTTGTAACCTTTGAAATATCAATATAATATCTTTCTTCTTTCATTGTTGCTTTTTGTTAAAGTTTTTATACCGCATTAAACAAATTTACTGGAACTTGATGGAGACTTTTTGAGCTTCGGACTGAAATAAATGAACATAACTTGAGTGACTGAACTGTACGAACTTCGGTCTTGAGCAAAATAACATGACTTAAGGAGATAAACCGTGCGAGCCTCGGACTTAAGCACATTATCATAACTTAAGGAGATGAACAGTGCGAACCTCGGACTTAAGCACATTAATATGACTTAGGGAGATGAACCGTGTGAACCCCGGACTGAAGCACATTAACATAACTTAAGGAGATGAACAGTGCGAACCTCGGACTTAAGCACATTAACATGACTTAAGGAGATGAACAGTGCGAACCTCGGACTGAAGCACATTAACATGACTTAAGGAGATGAACAGTGCGAACCTCAGACTTAAGCACATTAACATGACTTAAGGAGATGAACAGTGTAAGCCCCGGACTGTAGTGGTTGTGGCTTCTCCCCTTGGCGTTCAGCAAGGCCAAGGGTAGGAATGTGCTAGCGCCTCGGAGTTCATGCGAGGTGGTCCAGAGGTGGATCCCGAGCCTCTCCTCCGAGGTGACGACGCATCCCAGACATGGTGGATGGTGCAGCCATGTTGAGGCTTCTCCCCTTGGCGTTCAGCAAGGCCAAAGGGAGGCATGTGCTAGCGCCTCGGAGTTTATGCTAGGTGGTCCAGAGGTAGATCCCGAGCCTCTCCTCCGAGGTGACGACGCATCCCAGACATGGTGGATAGTGCAGCCATGTTGAGGCTTCTCCCCTTGGCGTTCAGCAAGGCCAACGGGAGGCATGTGCTAGTGCCTCGGAGTTCAGGCGAGGTGGCCCAGAGGTGGGTCCCGAGCCTCTCCTCCGAGGTGGCGACGCATCCCAGACATGGTGGATTTGATCAATGCATTTTATTGAGCCATAGAAATATTACAAAGGCTGGGGAAAGTCACCCAGCATGGTACAACTCATTGATAATAGATTCTGAGGTGCTCGATGTTCCATGGACGGGGTTGTGCCTTGCCTTCCATGTCTTCAATCCAGTAGGTTCCAGGTCGGATTTCTTCTCTGATCTTGTATGGACCTTCCCAATTCGGGCCTAGGGAACCGAAACCAGGTTCTTTTGAAGATAGGAAGACCCTCCTGAGCACAAGATCGTTGATTCGGAATGACTTCTTCTTGACTTTGGAGTTGAAATACCTTGTCATCTTTCTTTGATAGGTACCTAGCCTCAGCTGGGAGTCATCCCTTCTCTCATCAATGAAATCGAGGTCGAGCCTCCGGAGCTCGTCGTTGGTCACTTCGCTAAAGTACAGACGCCGTGGAGATGGGAGTCCGACCTCCACGGGGCTCATCACCTCAGTCCCAAAAGCTATGAGGAAAAGGGTCTTCCCAGTTGGGGTCCTGGTGATGGTTCGAATTGCCCAAAGTACTTGGGACAACTCATCAACCCAAGCTCCCTTGGATACATCAAGCTTCCTTTTCAGGACGTGCTTGATTGTCTTGTTTATGGCTTCAACTTGGCCATTAGCTTGTGGGTGGTGAGGTGTAGAGAAGTGCTTCTTTATGCCAAGATCTTCACACAGTTCTCTAACCTTCTTGTTATCGAATTGCCTGCCATTGTCTGAGACGATCGAGTAGGGAATTCCGAACCGGCAAATAATATTCTTCCATAGGAACTTGGAGGTGTTTACTTCTGTGATTTTTACCAGTGGTTCAGCTTCGACCCACTTTGTGAAGTAATCAATGACCATTATTGCAAAACTTGCACCTCCTCTACCCTTAGGTAGGGGGCCGATGAGGTCAACACCCCATTTCGAGAAAGGCCAGGGGCTGGAGACTGCAATCAAATCCTGTGATGGTCGTCTTTGTACGGGAGAGAATCGTTGGCACTTATCACATTTTCGCACGAATTCGAGGGCGTCCCGTTTCAGGGTAGGCCAGTAGTACCCTTGCCTCAGTATTTTTTGTGCCATAGATAGGCCTCCAGAGTGGTTGCCGCACACTCCCTCATGGACTTCTCTCAGTATGTAGGTAGCCTCTTCTCCTCCGACGCATCGTAAGAGTGGAGAGGAGAAGCTTCTCTTGTAGAGAATGTCATCAATGAAGAGGAAGTGGGCTGACCTCCTTCTCAACTTATAAGCGTCATTCTTGTTGGTGGGTAGCACCTGGTCTTTCAAATATGCTATGATTGGTTGCATCCAGGTGGGAGTTCCACCGACCCACATGACATTAGGGGCCTCGGTAGAAGGCAGAAGGAGGTGCTCGATAGGCACTACAGTGAGTAGCTCTGAGTCTTTGCTACTAGCCAGCTTCGAGAGTGCATCCGCATGAGTATTTTCGATGCGGGGAATCTGGGTTAACTCGAACTTCTCAAAGGATGGGACGAGGTTCATCACCATTTTTAGATAGGAGGCCATCGTTTTGTCTTTGGCTGAGAAGTTACCATTGACTTGGCTAACAACCAGCTGGGAGTCACTACTGACGAGTAGTATCTTTACTTGCATTTCCTTGGCCAATCTGAGGCCTGCAAGGAGTGCTTCATACTCTACAACATTGTTGGTGGCTTTGAATCCGAACCTCACGACCAAGGTGAGTTTGTGACCCTCGAGGCTGATGAGGACAACCTCGGCGCCTGAGCCGGCCTCCCCGGCTGAGCCATCGACGAAGAGGCTCCACATGGGGGGTTCGACAGATTCCATGATTTCATCCACCTCGGGTAGGTTGGCGAATTCAGCAACAAAGTCAGCTAAGGCTTGCCCTTTGATGGCTACTCTAGCTTTGAACACAAGGTCAAATTCACTTAGTTCCACTGCCCATTTCAACAATCTTCCCGAGGCATCGAGCTTTTGGAGTACTTGCCTCAGGGGAAAATTTGTAAGTACATGGATGGTATGAGCTTGGAAGTAAGGTCTCAATTTCCTAGAGGCCGTGATTAAGGCCAAAGCAAGCTTCTCCATATCGGGGTATCGGGTCTCCGACGATAGGAGCGCTTTACTCGTGTAGTAGACGGGAAGTTGGGTGGACCCTTCTTCTCGAATCAGAACCGAACTGATGGCATCATTGGAGACGGCAAGATATATTTGCAAGATGTCACCGAGCTTCGGTTTGGAGAGGAGGGGGGCCTGCCCCAAATGCCTTTTCAGTCCTTGGAAGGCCTATTCACATTCCTCAGTCCATTGGAATTTCTTCCAAGCCTTGAGCACTTTGAAAAATGGGAGGCACTTGTCAGTCACTTTGGAGATGAAGCGACTAAGTGCTGCCACTCGTCCAGTTAAGCTTTGCACCTCCTTTGGCTTTTGAGGGGACCTCATCTGGCATAGAGCCTCAATCTTCTCGGGATTTGCTTCAATTCCTCACTGGTTGACCATGTATCCCAAGAACTTGCCGGAAGCCACCCCAAAGGCACATTTCAAGGGGTTGAGCCTCATCCTGTACCTTCTCAAGATTTGGAAGGTGTTGTTGAGGTACGCTATGTGGTTCTCTGCTTCCAAGCTCTTCACCAGCATGTCATCCACGTAGACCTCCATTGTCTTGCCAATGAGATCGGTAAACATTTTGTTCACGAGTCTTTGGTAGGTTGCTCCGACATTTTTCAACCCGAAAGGCATCATTCTGTAGCAATAGAGACCTCGGTCCGTGATGAAAGAGGTGTGCTCTTCATCGGCCGGGTGCATGGGGATCTGGTTGTAGCCGGAGTATGCATCCATGAAGCTCAACAACTCGTGCCCAGCCGTGGAGTCCACCAATTGGTCAATCCTTGGAAGCGAAAAGCTGTCTTTCGGGCAAGCTTTGTTAAGGTTTGTAAAGTCGATGCATACCCTCCATTTGCCATTGTGTTTCTTAACCAAGACCGAGTTGGAGACCCACCTCGGATAGGTGGCCTCCATGATGAAGCCATTTTGGATGAGCTTTTGAACCTCTCAGGGTTGAGGGCTCTCCTTTTTTGTCTATACGGGGCAACATTAGGATCAATTTTCAAGTGGTGGCAGCAGATCTTGGGGTCTATGCCCACCATGTCATCATGCCTCCAAGCAAAGATATCAAGGTTCTTGCCTAGGAAGTCCTTAATCTTTTCTCTCAAAATGCTGGATAGGCCTCTTCCTACTTTCAACACCTTGGACGGATCTCGGGGGTCGGCTAAGAAGCTCTCAAGTTTCTCTACAGGGGATGCTTGAGGCTCATGTTCCATTATGCGGGGGTCGATCTCATCAACGATCAGTACCTCCTGAATAAGCGGTGCGTCAATCATATCAACATCTTCCTGGTCAGTGGGAACGTCGCCTAGGACATCCGCCATGACCACATCAGCCATGATCACGTGGACGTCCCGGGGCTCTACCTTCTTAATGGAGCTCAAATAGCACTCTCTCGAACCTCTCTGGTCGCCTCTCACCATTGCCACCCCATTTTCTGTTGGGAATTTCATGCATAGGTGGTGGATGGAGGTGACTGCTCCCAATTCCTTTAGGGCCGGTCTGCCCAAGACTCCGTGGTAAGCCGACCGGCTGTCAACTACGAGGAATTCCATGAAGTTCATCGTAGTTTGAGGAGGCTCTCCCATCTCCACTGCCAATGTTATCTTTCCCCTCGGAGTGATGCTGTCTTCGGTAAATCCGTACAATGGAGTGGTAGTGGGCGTCAACTAATGGTCCAATATCATCTTGTCAAAGGCGGACCCGAATAGGATGTTGATGGAGCTGCCGTTGTCTACTAACATTCGTTTGAGCCCATTTCGGGCTATGACAGCCCTCACCACCAGCGCATCGCAGTGGGGGTAATGAACTCCTTCGACGTCTTCCTGGGTGAAGACAATGCGTGGTACTTGGTTTCTTTGAGAGCTACTGTCTACAATGTAACTCATCAGAGGGGGGTGCTTAGCCTCCCTAGTATAATTTCTTTTGGCGTTTCGTGTTTCACCGCCAACATAAAGGCCTCCAAATATGGTATCTATCTCGTGGATAGGGGCCTCATCTTGAGCTTGCCTATTTCTTCGGTGTCTACGCCCTTCCCTGGGCCTCTCTGTGTCTTGCTCTCTTCGCATTGGGGATATATCCCTTTGACGAGGAGCGGTCGCCTCACGCCCATGTCGGTTGTCGTGCCTGGGCAGGGGCCTGTTCGCCTGGGGCGAGTTATGTCTTTCTCTGGCGGGTTCCTGTCGGGAGCAGTGTGCATAGCCTCTGCAATTCGCGGTGTCGTACCCATAGGACCAGTGGTGCAAACAGTATCCAGGGAGGTTCAGATTTGATCTATTTCTAGGTGCAAAACCTCGACCTCTTCCTCTATGGGGTCCCTGTTGGGCTTCCATCTGATGTGGGTCAGCAGTTGGGTTAACATCCTCATATGCCAAGGTAGGAACCGCGTTCAGAGTTGTGATGGCCAGAGCTTGGCCGGAGTTCTCATTTTCGGCCTGGTTCATTTGGTAGTCCATGAGGTGGGAGGTCGGTCCCCTACCTCGCTGTCTTTGAGGAGGTGGGAGGCCTCTGCTTGCCCTGTTCCTATGCTCGATCAATTCTTCATTGATTATCTCTCTTCTCATCATCTCTAGAAGGGCGTCATAGGTGGTGGGGTCTTGATTCTGCACATCCCTCCAGAATAGGGTGTTCATGTTCAAGCCTCCTCTCAATGCAGATAGTGCTTCTCTGTCGGTGACTTGTACGCAGTAGGTCATCTCGTCGGTGAAGCGAGATAGGAAGCTTTTCAGGGACTCGCCATGTGCCTGTCTCATGTCTTGGAGACGCTGGATGGGGGCCTCTCCTTCCTTGCTCACTGTAAACCTCTTCAAGAAGGTAGTCTTGAACTCGGGCCAGCTTCGGATGCTTCCAGGTGGTAGCCTACTATACCAGATTTCAGCCTCTCCACTGAGAGTTAAATGGAATGCTTTGCACTTCACGGCTGGGGTGGCGCCCCTCGGGCTCATGTGAGTTTTGTAAGCATTGAGGTGCTTTTCTAGGTCACCTCTCCCATCATACTTTTGTATTTTTGGCATGACATAGTGGCTCGGGACCTGGGCATTTCTTAGTTCTCTTGAGAATGGCAGGTTCTCGTCATCATCGTCCAAGTCACAGGACCTCTGCTGCTCATCAGAATCGTAGTCTTCGGCCTCGTACCTCGGTCGTTGGTGAGAGGGTCTGGGCCGATTCCTAGCCTCTTCCTCCCTCCTTTGCGGCCTACTTCTAGGCGGGACAGCGTGGGGGGCACTTTCATGCCTTCTCTCCGGCTACTGGGGCATCTGAGGTGGAGGCTGTGGCCTCGTCCGAGGCTGCTGAGCCTGCTGTTGACTGGGTCTCGGTTCGACAGAGCTGATTCTGTCAAAAACACTTCCTGCTCTCCTATGTCTTGGGTCTTGCTCATATGGAGGTGGAAAGTTATCATGGCTCATTTGGACCTCGGTGGGTCGGCCAGATGCATAGTTGGAGGAAATATCGACTCCCACTTCCCTCTCGAATGGGCTTTCACCCCGGCCATAGTCTGGCGAGGCGGCCCTATGACTCTGGACCTCGTCCTCTTGCTGATAGTGCCCGTGGGGGGCATATGGAGGAATGGGGAAGCCTCCCTGGCCTTGCATTTGGGCCATGAGCTCTCTCATGGCCAAGTTTTGGTTGGCTATATCCCTCATGTTGGCTGCCATGGTAGCCATTTCTCTTGATAGTCATGCTGTTGCGCGCATCCCACCTCTCCTTTGGTGGTGGTGAAGCCTCGTCCGAGCTGCTGGGACAGTAGGCTGGGGAGGCACATTCGTGCTTTCTCTTACCCTCCTTGGGGGAGTATCTTCGTTAGAACTCATTTTTCTTTTATCAAACTTAAATTTCTCTAAGTGATAGGGGTTCCTCCTGTTCTTTTTCAAGAACAAATCCTTTTTCAAGGGGGGTTGCCCAAATGTTTTTCAGTAAGCTTCTACCACAAGGTCGCTCGTGGTTATGGTATGGTTTCCCACAGACGGCGCTAATCTGTTGACCCCAAAAAGTGCGCCAACAGATGCTGGTCCCACCCGCGCTTGCGTGGGCGAATGTCCAACACGCTAAGACACGTGGACGGTCTAAAACGAGCGATTTAAAGGGGCGTGGGAGTAGCCCAACGACGCGGGACGGTGACGTTCGGAATCCGACGGATTGTTTGTAATCCGATTGTACAATAATTACCAACCGGTGCTCGTGAATGTATATGTAAAAGTGTATAAACTCGATGTGTGTCTTGCAAGTAACTGAGAGAGAGTTGAGTAATATGGTCTTTAGTATTGATTCTTGCATTAGTCTTTGACATTACACAATGAGAGTATTTATAGTGATACATATGAAATGGGAGCCCTTGGATGAAATGGCACGTGGCCTCATCTCTTTAGTTCAAACGTCTGTTCTTAGGTATGGGACTTGACTTGCTAGCTTACGGCGTATTTATTGCTTGCGCAGGTCCTTTATACTAGTGACAAGACTTAACATTTATGCTTGTGACAAACGTTCCATCAGTCATTCGAATAAGATCTCTGAGCAGGCGATCTCTTGGAAAAAGTAACAGTGGAGGAAGCTCCTTGTGGTTAAGAGGCTCGTGCATCAGTTTCGGGGCTTCGATCATTTGACAGATACTTCCACCTGAGGACCTCAGCCAAATTTAACGGGTTCCATGTTTTTGGTCATGGGGCTCGGTAGTCGGACTTCGGCAGAGTACGTCGGATCGTGGAGCCTCGGCGGATGGACCTCGGCTCGAAGCAGTTCGGATGTAGCCCACCTCGACAATGTGTGCCACCTCGGCAGGAACGTCACGTGGATCAGGATGAGTGGGCCATTGGCCCGGGTGGGTAGGACAGGTGCTACAATACGCAACATATTCCGTAAAATTTACTAGTGTCGAAGTTGATTTTCACACAAACGTTTGAACAAATAACTCAATCTTCTTCTTCCTCAAACAGATATACATCATAGTTCAAACAAACAACAAAACTAGAAAACTCCAACTTATCCACTTCAGATAATCACACCTTTGCTAGGCAGGAAATGAAAAAACTAAAAGATTTATTAGTACGGAAGCAGCATTTCGATCCGTCTTGCTTGTTCTCGAGATGCACACCCTCCCCCTTGTGCCGAAAGCTTCTGAGAGTCTCTGGTGAAGAACATTTCTTTATATCGCCATTGAAGAGCCCAAGTTTCGACACAAATTCTCGACCTCCTACTGTTTTATGCCAATGTTGGTGACTAAAATAACTCTCTTTAGGTGAAAAATGGGATTGCTCCCTCGCATGGTTCTAAAACCCCTCTTGTGTATATCTTTCTTAACTTGTTTAGTGGGAATAGAAATGGAAACAATGAGGTCAAGATTCAAGACTTCTCCTATCCAGTCACTTAATAATAACACTACATGAAAAATTAAATAATAGTCTAATTTTCACCATTCACTACCCACGTTACAATAAAATCACAAAATAATCCAAAAACCCAGCTTCTAAATAAACACAAAAATCCAGCTTCATCTCATTACTAATATCCTATTGGCAAGCGACATCCTTAGGGTGCTTAGTGCCAGTAGAAGGGCACCATGCTAGGATGAGTATAGGAGCTATCAATATTTGAGACCTTATCTGGCCCTTTAGACACTAGCTAGATAAGATGACAATTGTTATTTTCATCATTTTTCAAAAATATAAAATTTAACGAAAATGAAAATCACAGAAAAATGTAGAATAAATATATTAAAAAAGGAGATCTTTATTCAACTTAAAATAAAAAAAGTCTCACACTTTAGCTCAGATACTTTTGACCAAGATCAAAATTCTCGAACGAGATCTCGACCCTGATCTTAAGGATCAAGATTGTCACTCCTAACTAAGAATTAAAAATAAAAAAAATAAAAAAATGTATTGATTTAAAAAAAAAAACTCTTGAAAAGAAAAAAATATCCTCAATCAACCATTTCGAGATATTTTCAAGGATGAATTTTTATTGTTTTCTCGCTCTCCTCTACCAATGCTCGACACGTGTGTGAATGCAAATTTAACAAATGAAAACCGTAGAGCACAAAGTCAAGGTAAAGGTAGTTTTCAGTAAGTAAAATTTATCCGAATTGATGCTGTAAGTGACAGTTCATAGAATAGGAGCACTAACTCTTTTTGTGCCCCATCACAGGCTGTTTGTGTAATTTTCACTTTATAAAAAGTTGGGTGATTGGCCACCAATTTGCACTATTTCCGTGGGCCAGCGATAAAGGTGTAGGCTGCACCAAAATCCAGGCCGAATTTTTGTGCCCATTGCAACGTCAAGCCCTTTTTTATTAAGGGAAAATTTCATAATTAAGAGATTAAGTATTACTTATTTTAAAATTAAAAATAAAAATTTTAAATTTCAAAAATCATATATTTATTAAATTTTATTTATGATTTAATTAATTAGTTATATATTTTATTAATTAAATATATTAAAATTATAGATCTATAGAATTTGATCACAAATTAACAATTTAATGAGACGCATAGTATTTTTCAATCACAAATAAGAAAAAATTTTATATCAAAAATTATTTTATGGTCGCAATTCAAAAAAATTTCAGACACAATTTGTTCATCGACATCTCACCATCACCATCACCGCTGCTGCACACTACTGAGCACGACCACACCCACCATGGTCTCATCACATCCACAACAATAAATAAAAACAAGGTTAGATCTGTAAGATCTGCTTTGCTTCTCATAGCGGTGGCCTGTGCCGACAGATCTCATGCGCGACTTGGCCATGAAGCGGTAACGAGATGGCACGACATACAACAAGGATGTGTTCATATGAGTAGAACGAGGAGCGGTGGTCTACATGCGGTGTCTGTCGGAGTAGAATGAGGAGAGATAACGAGGCATCACGTGGCTTGGCCATGAAGAGACCTATGATGGTGACGGTGGTGTCAGGCTGCTTTGTGCAGCTTCATTCCGACGACTTCTAGGGACTTTACTCTGGCGGATCCTTTTCGGCAAAGAAAGAGATGTGAGAATATAGGGAGAGAGAAGTGAAGGAGAAGAAAGATGAAATTATATATTAATTACTTAACAAAACGATCTACTTTTGAAATATTAAACATAACATATGATTTATGAAATGAGATTTTTGAATGTGGTAGTTTTTGTAATTTCCACTTTTACTAACAAGGATGCCTATTAATATTAAGAAAAGAAATAACCTTTTAAAAATTTTTAAATGGGGAATGACCTTGTTCTGAACTTTTTTAATACATTCTTATTGTTAAATGCAAGTATATTCACACAACAATTTTTATTAGTAGCACCATATTTTAGTTGGACTTAAGGTCTTCAATATTTGCTCCTTAAACGCTTGTGTCGATAGTTTTTATTTTTGTTAAATTTTTATCTTCAACCTTCTATAAATTAACAAATCTTGTATTTGATGATGATTTCAGTTAAAAAAAAAAATTGTTATTCAAAATGAGGAAATAAATATTATGTTTCACTCTTTTATTTATTATTTAAAAATATGATTTAAAAAAACCATTTCGAACGGCCTTTTTATAATACATGATATGCTAATTAATAGAATGTTGATGATAAAAATACAAGTAAAAAAATTGGTATATGCTATAATTAGCTAAGATTTATGGCCTTGGTACAAATTGAAATATGGTACAACAAATAACAAATATAGCATAAATATATTTGCATCATGTGAGCATGTCAATGTAATTTTTTTTTTTAAAAACTACATTCATATGCTAATAACAAGTAAAAATTACTTTTATGTTTTCCTTTGTCACATGTAATTTAAAAATAAAAATTATTGTCAAAATTTGGTTTTTCAAAAATTAAGTTAATGAAAAATAATTTTTAAACTTAATCAAACATGCTCTAATTTATTTCCACGATTGTCATAGATACCATCTGGCATATGTTCGATTGAAAAATTTGGGGACATTTAAAGCTTTTATTCCAGACATTTTTTGAGGACATACATATTGGAAATTTTGAAAGCGAGTGGCATACACTTAAAACCAATAATGGAAACAATGAAAAGAGCATACACTTGCCCACGGAGCACATTCCAATTGGCAAAGAACGGAGTTTCTCAAGGCGGGTAGTTCAGAGGCCGCGGGTTCGATTCATGAGACTCTTAAAAGGCAAGGCTTTCTCCTGAAAGGCAGAATATTTCTTGGAAGGTAAGAGTCCCTTGGAAGACAAGGCACATACATGGGTTTGACTCGCTCGACATTTTAACAGTTCAGTTGGGGGGCTTTTGGACCCTGGCCAGTTTGTGGCACAATTCGCAGTTTACTTGGTCTGCGTGAAGAGGGATTGGATCGTAGATCCCAAAATTAGTCGTTGTAAGGTAGACACCTGTGTATAAAAAAAAAAAAATGAAAAGAGAAAACAACTCCGAAGTACTTGAATGATAGACGACCAGATTACAAGGTACATGAAATGTTTGTATTTTTGCTTATTTATTTTTAGATATTACTAGAAACTCCACTTTAGTGGTTAGATTTAAAAAGAAAAGGTAAGAACTAGGCTGATTCCCAAGATTGGTATATTTATTTTTATTTTTTTGTGTACATATTTTGTTCATACATACTTATATTTATATAAAGTGGTTTAATATTTTTGAATCATCTTGTGACAATATTTTTTTTTGGCAAGGGACATTTAGAGAGAAATTTTCCATTGCTAATTTGATTTTTTTTAAAATCAAAAATAAATTTATATGCCACATCATCATTGCTATAATGATGGATTTTTTTTTTTTCATTTTTCCTAGCCCCATTTCATAATAGTGTGGAAAAAAATAAAAAAACTAAAAGGAAAAAGATCATTTGTTGATATTTTGGATTCATAAGAGAGTAAATGAGAGCAAAATGAAAATAAATAATATTTGGACTAACAATAATTTAATAACAATGAGTCAATATCTACATCCACCACTAAATTCTCTGGTTTTCTTATCCATATTTCAGTGGTAGCTAAAAGATAAGCCATCAATCAACTAATGAAGACATATCTCCTATCAAAATTATTTTTTCTCTCGTTGAAAGACTAAATTATCATGTAAGTGTTGGATATAAAAAATAATAATAATAATAATAAATAAATAAATAAATATATATATATATA
>NC_036246.1:32607913-32632091 GCF_002742605.1 Olea europaea var. sylvestris | reverse complement strand
ATTGGTTCTTGGTGATCATTTAGTACCAATCCATGTTACCAAATGATCGTTTGTAGTTGGTTATGTGTCACATTTGTAATTTAATGATTATTTGGTAGTTCTTTCTCAAGTGTGTATAAGTAATGATTGTTTGTTGTTGATTGTGCATCACATTTGTAATTTAGTGATTGTTGGTTCTATTGGAACTTGAACTAACGAAGACACCAATGCTGGTGTTTGAATGCTTTAATTCACAAAAAATTAATCTAGTTGTGTGCCAAACCATTTAAATAAAAACGTGTGAAAATGTTTATAGTTGGAAATAAAATGAATGTTGAAGGAAATTTTCTGTATATCGCATAGCTTCAGCTAGATGATTATTTATATAGATTACAGAGCATATGTAGAATATTCTAGAGTGTACAACTGTTGTTAGATCCTTGAATTATGGAAGATGTTAGGAATCTATTTACAAAAGAATTTTGTGGGTGAAACAGAAATGCGACAACAAGGATGAGTAGCTGATGATTGTGTGAATAGCTGGATGCTGATGTGGATGTTAATTCTTAACACCCCCTTCAAGCTAGATGGTACTAATGTAACTCCAAGCTTGTCCTTTAAGAAGAGGAATCTTGAGTGAGTGAGTCCTTTAGTCAGCAAATCTGCAATTTGCTCACAAGATGACACATATCTTACTTCCAGTTCATTTCCAAGGACTTTGTCTCTGATAAAATGAACATCCAATTCAATGTGCTTTGTTCTTGCATGATACACAGGATATTCTGTTAAGGCACAAGCACTCATGTTATCATACCACGAAACTAGAGTTGACAATTGTTGTAGTTCAAGTTGTTTGAATAGTGATTGAATCCAAGTAATTTCTGAGGCTATCGATGCAAGAGCTCTATACTCTGACTCCGTGCTTGATCTGGCAACTACATGTTGCTTCTTTGATGACCAGGCTATTAGTTGTCTCCCAAGTAAATGCAATAGCCAGCTGTTGATCTCCTATCATCTGGATAGGATGCCCAATCTGAATCTGAGTATCCATTTAGATTTAATCTGTCACTTCTTTGTATCCACAGCCTTTGATTCAATGTCCCTTTTAGATACCTTAACACCTTCTTCAATGCTTAACAATGTGTGGTTGTAGGTGATTGTAAAAATTGGCTATACTTATTTACAGCAAAGGTAATGTCAGGCTTGGTGTGTGTGTGAGATATTGCAGTCCTCCTACTGCACTTCTGTAGATTGAGGGATCCTTTAATACTTCTCCATCCGTCTTTAACATGGTTTTGGCAGCAAGGATAAGAGTAGGGCAACATTTCAAATTTTGAAGCTCAAATTTTTTAAGTAACTCAGCAATATACATTGTTTGTGTAAGATGAAGTCCTAAATCATGCCACCATACTTCAATTCCCAAAAAGTGATGTAGTTGCCTGATATCCTTCAGTGCAAACTTTTTGTTCAATTCATTTATGAATCTTTGCAACAATTCTGTGTCACTTCCTGTTACCACTATATCATCTACATAAAAAGAGTGCAAAAATGATGTCTTTCATTCTTGAAGTAAAAACAGCGATGTGTCAGCTATTGACTGTTTGAACTTCCAGCTTATCAGTGTTATTTTTAACTCGTCATACCAAGCTCTAGGTGCCTGCTTCAATCCATAAAGTGCTTTTTCTAGTTTGCACACATAAGTAGGTCTTGATTTGTCTACAAATCCTTCTAGTTGATTCATATACACTACCTTTTCAAGCTCACCATTCAAAAAGGCATTATTGATGTCAACTTACCTAATTGTCCATCCTTTTGAGACTGGCAGAGTAAGTATAATCCACAAGGTTGATGCTTTAATAACTGGACTGAAAGTTTCATAGAAATCAATTCCAGGAGTTTGATGAAATCCTTTGTCTACCAACCTTACTTTGAACCTGTGAAATGATTCATTTGAGTTATGTTTCACTCTAAAAACCCACTTGTTCCCTACTATATTGTAGGTTGGTAAAGGGGGTACAAGTTTCCAGGTTTTGGCTTTTGTTAGTGCATTGATTTCTTCCTCTATAGCTTTTTTCCAATCTTTATTCATCAGAGCTTCATTTACACTTTTAGGTTCTAATCGTTCAGGATTGTATTCAATTGATTTCCCCAAATAAACCTTAGGTTTAAACACTCCAGCCTTTTCCCTAGTAATCATAGGATGCTGCACATGATTACTTGCTCTTTGTTTATATCTCTTTCTTAGCTCATTACTGACTAGTTGCTGATAACTGGTGTGATCAGTATCACCATATAATTCTGGTCTTTCATTATTCTGAGGTGGCCCAACTTCTATTTCCACACTTGGCTCACTAACAATCATTTGATTATTGTTATCCTCTACACCATTATTCATACTTTCATTCTGATTGTCACTTAAGCTAGGAGGTAAGTAATGCATGGGCTACTTCCCAATGAGTTGTATCGGATGAACTTGAAGTGGGATTTAAGTTGTTTAGTTGAGAAGGAAATTGGAAGTATGACACAATTGTTTCAGGTGCTATAGAATTATATTGGTTTTGAGCAAGAAACAAAAACTCAAATAGACTCAACATGCCTTAAGATGTATATTTTTCCTGTTGAGTTTAGACATTTATAATCTTTGTGAGATTCACTGTAACCAAGAAAAACACATTTTGTTGAGAGAAAACTGAACTTGTGTTTTTGGTAAGCTCTTAGGCAAGGATAACATGCATCCAAAAAATTTTATATAACATGCATGTCCAAAAAATTTTAGTGCCTTATAGTCAACTTCCTTTCTATACAAGACTTGGAAAGGGGATTGCATTTCGAGTGTAGGTGTAGGCATCCTATTTATGAGATAAGTTGCTCTTTAGAAAGATTCCCACCAGTATTTCAAGGGCAATTTGGCTTGAGCTAAGAGGGTCAAGCCTGTTTCAATTATGTGCCTGTGTTTTCTCTCTATTCTTCCATTTTGAGCTGATGTGTAAGGACAAAGGTGTCTAAATTCTATTCCATCTTGTGCCAAGAGATTTGTGAAGTTCTATATTCTCCCCCCAGTCAAATTGCAGAGTTTTTATCTTGCTTGCAAACTTATTTTCAGCCAGTTTCTTGAACTGGATGAAAACATTTAATGCTTCTAATTTTGTTTTAGGGGATATATCCAGGTAAACCTGCTAAAATCATCTAGGAAGGTTATGTAAAATCTAAAGCCTGATGTTTATTGAAATGGTGCTTGTCCCCAAATGTCTGTGTGTATGAGTTCTAAGGGAACTTTGGCATGTGAAGTGGATAAAGAAAATGGCAATAGATGAGCTTTACCAAAATGACAGGCATCGCAAAATGATTTGATTTCATTATCTTTCACCTTTTGATTACAAGTTTTGAGCACTTGAGACGCCACTTGGTCAGATGGGTGTCCGAGTCTCTTGTGCCATACATCAATTTTGGAATTTAAAGACTCTTGACTGGGACTACAGAGGAGATAGCACATTTGAGTTTATTTGAGGAAACTAACTTCTGAGAGTGATACTTAGCGTTTTGGCGAGGAAATTCTAGTTGATACAACCCTTCCTTAAACTTCCCTTGCAGCACTATTTCCCTCGTTAGCTTGTCCTTAGCAAAATAGCAATTAAAATGAAACTCCATATAAACTTGATTATCAGATGTTAACTGTGACACACTAATAAGATTTTTCTTTATCCTAGGTATATGCAACAGTTTATTTAACACAAGTGATTTATCATTCAAAGTTGGGACGTGTGTGATGCCAAAGTGTGAAATGTGTAACTTGTTCCCATTACAAACCATTATTTTCTCCTTACCAGTATATTCGTTGATTGAAGCAATGTTTCCCTTCTCAGCAGTGATGTGATTACTGGCTCGTGTATCAGCAAACCAAGCTGGATCATTCACAGTGCTAGGGGATGCCACAAAGGCTACTGTGAAGGGCTATAGTTGTTCCTCTGATTTGGTGGTATTCCTATGTACCGCTCATCAAATCTGAAACTACAAATGTTAGCCTTATGTCCAATTTTGCCACATACTTGACATACAGGTCTGTCACCCCCATTAAGGTTTTCACCTCCATAGCTTTCTTCCAATCTTTATTCATTAGAGCTTCATTTACACTTTTAGGTTCTGATGGTTCAGGATTGGATTCAATCGATTTCCCCAAATAAACCTTAGGTTTAAACACTCCAGCCTTTTCCCTAGTAATCATAGCATGCTGCACCTGATTGCTTGGTCTTTGTTTATGTCTTTGTCTTAGCTCATTACTAACTGGTTGCTGATAACTGGTGTGATCAGTATCACCATCTAATTCAAGTCTTTCATTATTCTGAAGTGGCCCAACTTCTGTTTCCACACTTTGCTCACTAACAATCATTTGATTGTTGTCATTCTTCACACCATTATTCATACTTTCATGTTGATTGTCACTTACGCTGGGAGGTAAGTAGTGCATCGCATGGGTTGCTTCCTAATGAGTTATGTCGGCTGAACTTGAAGTGGGATTTGAGTTGTTTAGCTAAGAAGGAAATTGGAAGTATGACACAATTGTTTCAGGTGCTGTAGAATTAGGTTGGCTTTGAGCAAGAAATAAGGACTCAAATGAAAACTCAAGTTCATTGAATACAATATGCCTTGAGATGTATATTTTTCCTATTGAGTTTAGACATTTATAACCTTTGTGAGATTCACTATAACCAAGAAAAACACATTTTGTTGAGTGAAAACTGAACTTGTGCTTTTGGTAAGGTCTTAGGCAAGGATAACATGCATATCTAAAAAAATTTAGTGCCTTATAGTCAACTTCCTTTCTATACAATACTTGGAAAGAGGATTGCATTTCAAATGTAGGTGTAGGCATTCTATTTATGAGATACGTTGCTGTTTGGAAGGATTCCCACCAATATTTCAAGGGCAATTTGGCTTGAGCTAAGAGAGTCAGGCCTATTTCAGTTATGTGCTTGTGTTTTCTCTCTATTCTTCCATTTTGAGTTGATGTGTAAGAACAAGGGTGTCTGAATTCTATTCCATCTTGTGCCAAGATATTTGTGAAGGTTCTATATTCTCCCCCCCTCCCCATTCAAATTGCAGAGTTTTTATCTTGCTTGCAAACTTATTTTCAACCAATTTCTTGAACTGAATGAAAACATTTACTTCTTTTTGTATAATTCAAATATCTCGAGGATGATCCTAGCGTATTTGTGTTTTTAACATAAAAGGGGAGTCATCAAGATCTTTCGTCTCAAAAATTCATGACAAAAATCTCTTGGTTTAATTCAATAATTCTTTATCATTGCAGGCAGAAAGTCAATGTCTTCGTTTGAGTAAAGTTATTTGTAACAAGACGAGCCTTATATCTCTCCAAATCACCCTTCGAATCCATCTTAGTTTTAAATATCCATTTACAACCAATGAGTTTCGCACCTTCAGGTAACGAGATGAGTTCCCATACGTCATTGTTACCCATGCTGCATCACTTCTAATCTAGCTTAATAAGTTCATGTAACCATGTTCTATTCGAAAGATGTAAAATGATTATTGTTTAGAAAGATGGTTGAGTGGTTAAATTCTTACTTTGATTGTTGTTCAGGCTGCCTCTTTACATCTCATGTGTCGAATATGAAACTTTTTGATAGATTTTCTAGAAAAGCACGCATCAAACACCTTTTTGTCGACTAATGAAGGAAGCATAATGTTTTCCTAAATGAATTTTCGTTGGTTAGACAGTTCAATAGAACCACAAACTAAGTTTTGTTGTGCATACATTAAATAAGATCAAAATACAAGAAACTTTTTTAATATTCTATTCGACCAAATGAGCTACATTTATTAAACATTTGATGCAATCAAAATTTTCATCACACCATATTTAATCAACATTCGCTTCTAACTTCGTTGTTGTTGGATTTTATAATAGAAATACAACTAAGTCTTACGTCAATATATTTGAATTTGAGTGGATTAAAAGTTTTTTATCACTCCATTTGTTTACACTATACCGCTGAAAAATTCAATGAAATTATAAGAAATATAAATTTTCAAAAATATGCATTAGTGATCCAATTTTTTGAGGCTGCTTATAAGTTACATCTCAAATCACATTATTTGTTTTTACATGCCTTTTTGGGTACCTTTGGCCCGCTAGGAATCTTAATAACATTGCTAGCATTTGCCCCCCAGGACATATCCAAGTTGGCGGAACAATCACATTGAGGGGCTCTGGAACCAAGCGTGGGGAGTTCGATTCCTGGTGGGAACCTTTGATCCAATAAAGGAGGAATTATTGGTGGATTAATCACCATAGAGGAGGCTTCCTTTGGGGAAGGAGTAAAAGCCATGTGAGAACCTGAGAACCAACAAGGGCACATCCTGCGATTTACCTCCCTGAGCAGCTGAGGGGCCTGAGGTTCTCAACATGCACCAAGTGTGCAGTTCCAGGAGCGACCACCGGATACGGATCTTCAAGAGGTTTGTTCTAATCAGGAAATCTACTTAAATTTTATCATCTAAAATCTTGCCATCCCCCTTTTTGTATCTCTAGGTCTTGCTTGGATATCTGAGTATGTGTATCGTTCAAATTTCACATTTCAACAATCTTGACCTGCTTTCGATCTCCATTCCATGTTTATCTTTTCCCGGAAAATATATATATATATATATATATATATATACATATATAATATGAAAAAATAGTGATCCAAATTAGTTATCCAAATTTTGATAACTGTGTTTAGGAGTAAAGAATACCACTGAAAATTCTAGAATTATAATCTACGCATAGCCACAAAAAATTCTCCTCCGTTGTGCAATAAAATAGATATTATCGAGATAAATAATGAAACAACTATAATCTTTAGACTCGCTAATTTCATATCTATAAGCCACTTTGACTATTAAGTATGCACCCGTTCATTTTTTTTAAGCTTGGTCTTACACTTAACATGTTGACTTTATTTCTAAAACCAGTACGAAATTGGGTTCTTTTCCCTACATTGTGCAATAAAATGAACTTTATCAAGTTTTCGAATGAAACAACCATAGTCTTTCGATTCATTGGTCACATCTCTGTAAGAAACTTTGAAATTAAGTATTCAACCGTTCATTATTTTCAAGCTTGATCTTACACGTAACACGTTACCTTGTTTTCTATCTTATGTTGTGCAATAAAATAGATTTTGTTGAGATTTGGAATGAACCAACTTATTTCTTATGATTAATTGGCCTTGTATCTTATAGTGCAAATGTGACTATCAAATTTGCATTCTTCCATTCTTTTCAAGCTGATCTCATACTTAAACATATTACATTGTCTTCTCAAATCAGTACAGAGATTGGTGTTTTCTCCTTCATCGTGCAATAAACTAGACTTTATAGAGATTTTGATCCTTGATTGCCACTGCTGAACCACAAGTTAGCATGTTCAGGTCGCAGCTCGGCAAGGATCAGTACTCCATAATTTTATTCCAAATCCGAGGAGACTTCGGATATCTTTTGGGCATGACTTTCAAAGACACTAGGCTATATAAAGAGCAAAACTAGGTCAAATAAGGGAGGACTCAAGACTGTTATGTCTTATCCTACGAGATAAACCACGTGACAACAAGCTAAGCAAAGGCGATGAAAGAGGTGAAGCAAGGTCCACACTCCATTCCACCTCGCTCCCCCACCTATCCGAGGTGGTTTGATTATTGGGCGAGATGATTAGACACCTCATCAGAAGTGATTGATCACCTCTCCAAGCACACAGTGTACTCCCTCTAAAGTGACTCGTACAAGGTGAGGTGCCTCCTGTTGAAGTGTATCTTTAAGGTGGTTGACATTTGTAACTAATATCCTATGCATACATCACCTTTCCATATAAAAGATACTCCGCATATTTGATAGATTTGACAGCTTGCAGTTAACTTTGTGGTTGCTTTTCAACTTGTGTCAAGCGGCCACAAGTTTGGGACTACTAGGATTGACATGGTTTGACTAGTGAGCGCTTAAGACAAGCTACGTGTCAAACATTCAATGGACACCATCTTTTCTCTCTTGACATAAAAGTTAACACTTGTGCCTCCATAAGTAAGCTGAATCCAAGTAATACTGCAATAACTTCAACACACATATTGAAGGGATTCATGCTCTCTCTTCAAACTCGCCACACATATTCTAATCCATTTTGTCCTTCCATCGCCCAAAATATCTATACATTGATTTGACAAGAGCCTAGGACTACCTGCGATCATCGCACTCCACTGGAGTAGGGCCGGTCCTGGGCACATGCAAATGAAGCTTGTGCCTCAGGCCCAAAATCACAAAGGCCCTATTTTGGCTCAATTTTTTTTTTTTTAATATTAAAAGAAGGAAAAGGAAATTTAAAATAGTTTTTTCATTAATTGTGAGATGATTGAAATATTTGTTTGTTATTTTAGTCTTAAGTTTTAAGTTAACAATATGTTGCATAATATATCGTTGAATTTTACATTTACGTTGATTTTAGGGGCCTAATTTTTGGACTTTGTCTCGGGCCCCGACAATCACAGGACCGGCCCTGCACTGGAGCCATAGTCACAAGCAATCAAACATGGTTGTCTAAGTGTGCAGCTAAGGTACATGTGGATGGCAAATTAGCTGTCATTCGCTGGCCATGCAGCACTGTCGAATTTCGAAGTTAATACATACCACACCATAGAAAATCATAGAAGAGGGACTCCATACCATAATCCATCAAACTCCTGCTAGAGAAATTACAAGAATTTCTTCAAAGCTCTGGATGATTTTGAAGAGGAAGACGGTGTCATCATTGTCAAGATAAAAAGTTGTATCCAACTTTTCTTCTATATTTTCTGGGTTATGAACTCACTTTTAAACTTTTGTTGCTAGGATTTTGATAAAACCTTTAACGTTTTAATCTAATAAATTACTTGTTTAATTAAATTCTCGTGATTGTTAGTTGACATCTTATTATTCGGCCAATTTAGGATTGTGTTTTGGGATTCGTGATTTTATCGAAATAAATCATGTTTCTAACTTAGATAATAAATAACACTAGGTCCTATAGAAGATAGAGATGATCCTATACTTAATGCAATCTTAATTGATATTCTAGATTTGTTTTGCTTCCTTATCAAATGACATCCTTCATTGAGATATAGTTGGCTTGTTCATAGAAATTAGTTTAATTTATGTCGAGAGATAAAACTAACATATAAGAAATATCTATGTCAACTTAAAATAATAATTAAATGATAACGTGTAGTTGAGGATCAAAGTAGGTTAACAATAGTGGATTTGGTATCCTAGTGCCTTCTGTAATTTGATAAACCATATACTTTTATTTGTTTATTTTAGTAGATAATTAGATATAGTCAACAATAAAATCCAAACAATTACCTTGTCTAAATTGAAATTTTTTCCTCCTATGTTTAGCAGTAAAGTGATTTTACCGAGATTTCGAATGAACCAATGTCGTCTTTTGATTCATTACCCTCGTATCTATAAGCGACTTTGAATATCAAGTTTGTGTCCATCCATTCTTTTCTAACACTTAACACGTTGACTTGCTTTCTAAAACTAATAGTACAGAAATGGATTCTTTTATCCTACGTTTTTGTAATAAAATGGACTTTATCAAGATTTGGAATGAACCATCACCTGGTCAGTATTATGTGTTCAACTTAATCAAGCATGTAAAAGCAACAAGTTTAATAAAGCCCCAGTTTATTTTCCATTATTTACCTATTAAAGTGACAAATATAATCGTTATCCATCACATCAAATTACCATTTTTTATTTTCTATCTTTTGTGTGGGGTCCGTAACGATTATATTTTTCATTCTTATTTTTATATTAATATGAACCAAACGGGGCCAAAGATATAAATCAATTTTCTACTTTTATTTGCATGGTACAAGCTGTTGCTAGAAGTACAATTTTCCAGAACTGTACAATATTTATTACAAATTGAAAAATGTTCAATAAAAGGGTAATTGGCACAAAACGTCAATACCTTTCTTTTTTGGCATTTTTGCCCATATTTTCACATATTTTTGCGTTAAATGTCCTTTTGACCAATTTTTAACGTAAAACGATCAATATACCCTCCTAATTAAATAAAAGAAAAATAAAAGAAAAAAATAAAGAATAAATTATAACTATAGGGCCAAACTTTTTAAAAAGTGTAATTCAGTCCAAACAAATTATTAAAATATTAAAAATTTAAAGAAATGTTCTCTCTCTTTCCTCCGCTTTCTCCCTCAACGCTTAATTGATCGGTGGTGAGTTTCGCCATGGCCTCTGCCAGTTTCCTTGGTATTGGCACAACCTCTCGTTCAGCATAAACAGTAAAACACTCATCTGCTTTGGTTTCGAAAATGAGAGCACCCGTCCTCGTTTACAAAATGGAGAGCGCTCTGCTGTGTGCTTCTCGCTTTGTTCCTTCAACAATTAAGCGTTCGTTCATACAAGCACAGATTAATATCATTGTGATTTTATTGTCTTTTATCTTCTCGGATTTCCGGTTAATTTTGTGGTTGAAATATATTGTTTCCTGTTATTTTAAGCAGATTATAGTGAAGTGGGTGGCTAGGTGCATTTGGAAGGAATTTTCATACTTCGTTTTCCGTCCAAGTGCCATACAACAATTCCCTTTTGAGTAGAAATAAAGGAGCTGCTTGTAGAAGCCATATTGTCATTGCTTCCGTGGTAATTTTCATATCCTTTTACAGTATTGATGTTTGTTTTCAGGTTTCCCTATTTCTGTCATTGAACTTTATTGTGAAAGTGGGGGAAATTTTTAAAGTGTTCAACTTTGTTTATTGCCTAGATTGGAAGACATTAAATTTTCCCCTTGGAAAAGGTTTAATTTAATTTAAAATGAGCGTATATTGTATATTTTTACTGGAATTGAAAATCCAGTGTTTTGATAATGAATTAAGCAACTACAAGTTTAAATTTGGAAGAAATCCAGTTTCCTCGGTACTGGCGCAGGCCATGGTTGATCAATTAAGCGGAGGGAGAAGGCTCAGGAAAGAGAGAGAACATTTCTTTAAATTTTTAGTATTTTAATAATTTATTTGGACTAAATTACACTTTTTAAAAAGTTTGGGCCTATAATTACAATTTGTTCTTTATTTTTATTTTTTTATTTGATTAGAAGGGTATATTGGTCATTTTACATTAAAAATTGGTCAAAAGGACGTTCGGTGCAAAGAAAGGTAGAATAAGGGTCAAAAATGTCAAAAAATAAAAGATATAGACATTTTCCACAATAAACTTGAAAAGTAGGAACGATTTGTACCAATTACCCTTAAATAAAACCTCTAAAGAAGATTACAATACTGCCACAAAAGGACTATATGATACCCTTTTAAACAATTACAAGTCTATACACTGTGTTGCCCCCCAGGACACATCCGAGTTGGTGGAACAATCACTTCGCTGGGACGCTGGAAGTAAGGGTGGGGAGTTCGATTCCTGGAGTTAACACTGGGAGCCATATGGAGAGGAAGCCATTGGTGTGAACAAACGCCCAGTGAGGAGAGCTCTCTTTGCGGAAGGATTTGGACTAAATTACACTTTTTAAAAAGTTTGGGCCTATAATTACAATTTGTTCTTTATGTTTATTTTTTTTAATTTAATTAGGAGAGTATATTGGTCATTTTATATTAAAAATTGATCAAAAGGACGTTCGGTGCAAAGAAAGGTAGAATAAGGGTCAAAAATGTCAAAAAATAAAAGATATAGACGTTTTTCACAATAAACTTGAAAAGTAGGAACGGTTTATACCAATTACCCTTAAATAAAACTTGTAAAGAAGATTACAATACTGCCACAAAAGGACTATATGATACCCTTTTAAACAATTACAAGTCTATACACTGTGCATTGGAAAGAAAAAAAATAAGATTTGTGCCTGCACAGACAAGAAAAGCACTGCCAGACTTTTTTAAAGATACAGTTAGCAGTTTTTGATTGGACAAAGGCACAAAAAAAAAAAAACAAAGAAAGTGACCAAACAGGTGCTGCGTTGTAAAAACCCTGTACTTATAAAATTTTCCAAAAAATAATGGTGTTAGTACCGCACGATAGAAATGAAAAAGATAAAAAAGTAACACTTTTAATATCATTGCTGACTTCTTGAAGCCTTGCTCAATAAATTCGTTCCACTGGCAGACTTTCTCAACTCTGTAGAACAACAAATATGAGTTTACCTTAATGAAACAAGAAAAGTGCTTAGAAATGAGTTTCAGACAATCATAATATTATCACGTCGCAGGATATACCATTTCTAAGCGTTCAACAGAAACAAAAAATATTCACATGAGACGATTTCAGAGTGCTTACGAATCATTATTTTTTGCCGGTTTTGCTTCCTTCAGTTTCTGTTTCCATAGAAAGAACGCTATCTGATTTATCACCAAGTCTTTCTTCATTATCGGCATCGCCGTATCCTAAACTATTTGATTGCCTGAGAGATTCTTTCCGTAAACTAATTACGGAGTGCTTATCACTACCCTTGGAGAAGTTTTCCTCATCAGAAGCTGCTTTTTCCGAGCCATTCAACATTTTAAAGCTTCTCTGAGGAGTCCCAACAGTAGACTTTTTGCTTGGAGAAGTAGATCCATACATCATCGAAGGGGACAAATTTTTTAGATCTTTAAGCAGCTGCAGCCTCTCGATCTCCTCATCTTTTTTGCCTATGGTGTCTTTAAGAGATGCAACCAGCAGAGAAAAAGCTTAATTTTTAGTTTAAAAGAAGTTAAAATTACTTTTAAGCTTCGTTTTTGCCAAACATAAATAGTAAGCCAATTGTAGTTTTCAGGTGTTTTTTCATCTCTACCAAAATTTAAAAAAAATTGCGATCAGATTAAGATATAAAAAGTTATGCATGCAAACGACTACCTGTTCCATCAATTCTCTGACATTTCGGCCATCTTTGCTGCTCTTGGCGGCACCAGGCTCGACTTCAGAAACTCTTTCCGCAAATTTTAAGGTACTTAAGTAACATCGGGATTAAGCTGCACAAACATAAGCGTATTTGCATGGCCACCTGCGCCACAGAAACTAAAGTCATTGCTTTAATGCAAAACCAGAAGCCCTTACAGTTCAATAACAAGATGAATCCATATTCAGTGAATTTACTTGCCTCTCTAAGTAATCATTTCCTTTTCCATAAAATAAAAACTTCATCACAAATTCAATTTTCAAATATTATGAAACAAAAAGGAATAATACAAACACCATCAATAATAGTCTATTTCCACTTATTCAGTTCAACACATTAATGAAAAGCGTAATTCACATGAATCAAAAATGAGAAACAAGGAGGTATGTAATCCCAGCCTCTCGTATTGAATAAGTTTTCTACTCTTGGAATTTCAATGTTGCCTTGTGTCCGTGAACGTGGGCCATTAGTCGAAGACTGATTTTGGATACTTAAAAAAAAGTTCCAACTTTCAAATCCTTGGTTGAAAACTTGTTCCTGCTCAATGGGAACGATTCAATTTGAGATGCTGAAAGTATTATAAAGACTCAAACTGGTATTGTGTCAAAACGTCAAGGTTTGTCGACCTTAAATTTTAGGTACATCCTAAATTGTACACGAATTCTGAATACACCCTACAAGCATCAACTTCACAATACAGGAGTTCGGATCCAAATTGGTCACAGTCCGGCTATTTTGAAAATTCATACTAATGCAAATTTCATTAACTTCATCATTATATTCAGTTTAGTGCATACTTTCAGCAGTTTTCTATGATCTCTATTGACTCGTTTAATGGTATATATTTAATGATTCTTGATTCTTCGTGATCGGGTTACAGAATTCGGAGAAAGCAAGGAAAAAAAGGCAAGAAATATCAAATATATGTAGCTTCCAGTAGAATGAAGATATTTAAACTGTATATGAAGACAGATATGGTTCTGATTGATTATAAGATAGAGGGAAGAATCTGTAGACTAATCCTTGAAAAATTATACTGGAAGCTTACCGTCTATGCAACTTACTGTATTTGCAGCATACTGTATTTGCAAGCAACTTATCGTATTTGCAACTTAGCGTATATGTTTGCCTACTGTATTTGCAGCTTACCATATATGCTGCTTACCGTATATATATTTGACCGTATTTGTACATATTTTATTTACTATTTTCATATATATCGTATTTCACATACCTTATTTTCATTTACACATAGAAATACTGCATATATAATTTACATAGTTAGCAAGAAAATTCAAATATATATTTTTCTTTTTCGATTTTTATTTCTAACATAAATATAACAAACAAGTAAACTGCAAATATATGAATCAAGTAAATTGCAAACGTGTAAATCGCTAAATAAATAAATTTGCAAGAATAAATTGCAAAATAAATGAATAGCAGATGAATTTTCAACCGAGGCATGTGCGAACACAGTTTCCTTAAAACAGATTCGTCGCTCACCGTTAGTACTTGAGATTTAATTCAAGCGTCTGTTTTTCAAGATACAACGATAAAACTAGTAGAATTTGAGCACCACAGATACTACTTCGGTTAATTGATTTAGCGTCTGAACAATACATCACAATGACGACGCTGAACAGAAATCGAGATAGAGACAGAAAAAATATGCAAAATGTTTTTCTCCTATTTTTGTGTGTGTCAATTGCTGAAAATTTATGAGATTTAATATATGTTAAATCTGTCCATTAAACTCCATGACAATAAAATATGGAGTTGCTTTAATTTCTAGGAGTTTTGGTAGTTTTAGGAAACTCAAAGGTCAGTTGGAGAAAATAAAAAAAATTGCAAATGTGGACACTCCAAACGGGCCAATTTTTTCGTGTGCGCAGATTGCGCCGGCACACAAGTTTAAGTCCGAAAGTAATTTCGGTCCCTGATTTGCAACCCCATTCACACGTGGAGAGAGCCTCTATGCTACACATGATTACACCCTTCCAATATGTAACCATATCTAAAGTAATTCTTGCTTTCATATTTTTCCTTTGTGAGACAAACTCATTTTTTCCGCATAAATCATCTTCCAATGGTCAATTTTGACCTCCAATTTCTCATTCACGCAAGCTTCATTTTTGACAAGTAAATATGTGATTTCGATGCTTTCACGGAGGAAAACACGGATCAACTTTGATATTTCAAATTGGACCAACGGGTTCCATCGAAAAGTGTGCCAAAAGCGAGTCATTTACTTATATTTTCCAATAATCCCCCACTTGAATGAAAATTGCGAGAGATATGAGATCGTGAGACACAAGACTTGGTGATAAAGTTCAACGGTTGAAGCCTACATAGGATAGGTAGGTATTACCTTTTGAACCTTCCCTTGTGAAAGTATATTTAACTTACTAGCTAGCCAGTGGACGTGTTGTTCTTGAACTGTTCTGCCGTTTATGTAAACGATGATATACTTCACACAGGATTCTTCCTAACACAATTCAATTCTCATTATTATATTCGTTTTGATCATGAACATATGCTTGTTTCTATGATAGTTTTTAAGAATTGAGCCCCACACAATTCTCTTAGAAGCGACCCACTTCTCTCTCACATAGGTGATTTCTTATTACAAGTAATCCGCATTACTTAGCTCGATTTTCGACGTATAAGAATCATTAAAAGCTTATTGCTTATCCTTTATTCTTACGGACATCACTGTTACATCATAGGAATTGACAGGAGGTTGTTCCCCATAGTGAATATTATTAAGTATTTACAATTAGGTTGTTTCTTTGAACCTAAATCTTAGGATCTCCAGTCAACAAGGTTGGGTTTTCTTTGTAATAACTTATCCATTCAAGGGCTTAATTCTCATTCCTTTCGATGATTTTTCAACTAACTCTCTATTTAACCCTTTGATTAGCGGATTCGCAATGTTATCTTTTGATCTTACATAGTTAATAGTGATAACTTCANAACCATCTTTAGTATCTTTGACGTAAACACATTTGTCACACTCATTGATTTTAAATCCACTCTCTACCATTGCATTATCAAAATTTTCATGCCATTGTTTGGGTGCTTATTTCAAATCATATAGTGATTTCACCAATTTACAAACTTTCTTTTCTTACCCTGGCAATGAAAACCCCTCAGGTTATTCTATATAAATTTCTTCTTCTAAATCTCTATTTAAAAAGGAAGTCTTAACATCCATTTGATGTACTTCAAGATTTTGCAAAGCGACAATCGCAAGTACCACCCTAATAGATGTTATTATTGTCACTGAAAAATACGTATCAAAGTAATCAAGGTCTTCCATTTGCTTGTAACCTTTTAGTACTAATCTGGCCTTGTACTTTTCAATAGTTCCATCTGCTCTCATTTTCCTTTTGAAAATTCATTTATAGCCTAGTGGTTTGCTTCCTGGATGAAGATCCACTAGCTCACATGTATGATTTTACAGTATGAAATCTACTTTACTTTTAATGGCATCCTTCCATTGAGATCCTTCCAAGGAATTCACAGCCTCTTGATAACTTTGAGGTTCACTTTCTAGCATGTAAGTAAGAAAATAAGGACCATACGATTTTTGATGTCCTTTCCCATTTGCTACGTCTTACCCCAGTCTGCTCTTCAATTTTTCGTCATGACTATTTTCAGTCATAGTCTCATATGTTTATTTGGAGGAGTTTGCTTCCTCTTTGGACTTGTACGGAAATACATGTTCAAAGAATGAAATATTTCTTCATTCAAATATCGTGTTTTTGTGTATGTCTGAGATTTTAGAGTCATACACAAGAAATCGATAAGCACTACTATTGTGTGCATAGCCAATGAAGATGCAATTTACTATTTTTTGCCTTATCTTTACCTTCTTTGGTGTTGAATGGCCACTTTGGCAAGACACCCCTACACTCGTAAGTATTTATAGGAAAACTTTCTTCCTTTCCATAACTCATATGTTGTCTTTTCCATTTTCTTTTGGGGCGCCTTATTTAAAAGGTAATTTGCTGACAGCACAGCTTTCTTCCACATGTTCTGAGGTAACCCAGAACTTACTAACATTGCATTCATCATTTCCTTTAAAGTACGATTTTTTCGTTCAGCAACACCGTTTTGTTGCGATGAATAAGGTGAAGTGATTTCCTGTATAATTTCGTGTTGTGTATAGAATTCAGCAAATGATGCTTCATGCTCACCATCTCGATTGCTTCTTAACATTAATTTTCTTATTAAGTTGAATTTCAACTTCATTCTTATAGAGAACAAATTTCTCTATAACTTCATCTTTACTTTTTAGCAAATACACATAACAGTATGTGGTGCTATCGTCGACAAAAGTAATGAAATACTTGTTACCACCTCTTGTTTATACAAGTTTTAGGTCACATACGTCACTGTGAATTAAATCAATTAGTTCAGTGTTCCGTTCAATTAATTTAAATGACGACCTTGTCGATTTTGTATTAACACATGTTTCACACTTATGTTTGAAATCAATATGGAACTCAGGTATGCAATTCATGTTAACTAGTTTTCATAAAGTATCATAGTTAACATGTCCTAGTCTACCATGCCACAAATTGAAACACTCAAGCAAATAAGCAGAAGAGTTTACTTTATTTATTTTTGGTTTAACAACCATTACATTCAGTTGAAACATACCACGAAAATATAACCTTTTCTGATAAACATTCCACTTTTCGACAAAATAACTTTGTCTGACTAAAATACAATACGAAAATCATGCTTATTCAAAAGCGACTCGAACACTAGGTTCTTACGAATTTTCGGCACATATAGCACATTGTTAAGTATCAACTCCTTTCCCGAGGTCATCTTCAGAACCACTTTTCCTTGACCTTTGATTTCAGAAGTCGCTGAATTTTCTATAAACATCTTCTCCCCATAATCAATTGCTTCGAACGCTGCAAACAGCTCCTAATCAGATTACACATGCCTCGTAGCACCGGTGTCAATCCACCACTCATTAGGGTTTGAACCCAGTACGTTCACTTCAGAAATGACAGCTAACAGATTCAGCTCTGACACATCTTGTGCCATTTAGTCAACCCCATTTGTTTCTTTCTTCTTCTTTGGCAATCTGCACTCCGAGGACTTGTGACCCACTTTGTCACAATTGAAGCATTTTCCTTGAATTTCTTCTTAGAAATTTCACCTTTTGGCCCTTACTTGGTCCTTTTGCCACCGGATGGCCGAGACTTTTTTTGTAGGTCTTACTACTTTGACCAAACTCCACAACATTGACTTTAGCCATGCCAGGATTGAACCACTTCTTTTCAGAACTCTTGTTATCTTCTTCAATTTGAAGTCTAACAATTAGTTCTTCGACGTTCATTTCCTTTCGTTTGTGTTTCAAATAATTTTTGAAATCTTTCCAAGCGGGGGGCAATTTTTGAATAATTGCAACCACTTGAAAAGTTTCATTCAAAATCATCCATTCGGCATGAATTTCGTGAAGAATCACTTGGAGTTTTTGCACTTGACTGATAACTGTTTTGGAGTCTATCATTTTATAGTCTAAGAATCTGCCGACAATAAACATTTTAGCCTCAGCATCCTCAGTTTTATATTTTCGATCCAACGACTCCCACCACTCCTTAGCAGTTTTCATAGTACTATACACATTGTATAGCATGTCTGCTAAACCGTTCATAATATAGTTTTGGCACAGAAAATCCAAATGGTTCCAAGCATCAAGCGCACTGATTGCTTGAATATCTCTCTCACCCTCATTGAGTTTTGGAGCAATCTTAATCAAGAATCTCGCAAGATTTAAAATAGTTAGGTAAAATAACATTTTTTCTGCCACCTTTTGAAATTCAAACCATTGAATATCTCTGATTTTTCTCTATGATTAACTAAAACATTAACTGTATGGCCAGTTGTTGGAGCCACAATTTGACTCACAACATGACTTAACAATTTAGCTACAGTCTGAGCCACAACAAAGATTGGCCCTTGAGCTACAGCTTGATTTTCGGTAGGCACATTTTTGGGTCACATTCATGTTGGTCAATTTGGTTGCCATTTCTGAAAGTTAAACAAAAAAATTAGTTTCTAAAATTAACAGTATAAGAAACAAATTTTTTCCTTAGAAATTTATTTTAAGTTTGTTGGATTTTAGTGGTGTTAATGAAATCGGATTATCGCATACCGTATATGTAGTTTAGGTTCCGGTTTTAAGCATACTGTATATGCAATATACCGTATATCTAGCTTACCGTATATGCAGTTTATCGTATTTGTAGCCTACTATATTTGCAGGTAACTTACCGTATTTGCAGCTTACTGTACATGCTGCCTTTCGTATATGCATTTGACCGTATTTACACATATTTTCTTTACCCTTTTCATATATACCGTATTTTTACTTACACATAAAAATACCATATATGTAACTTACATATACCGAATTGCATTTACCAACTGTTAGCAAGAAAATTCAAATATATTTTTCTCTTTTTCGATTTTTATTTCTAACATAAATATAACAAATAAGTAAACTGCAAATATATGAATCAAATAAATTGCAAATGTGTAAATCGCTAAATAAATAAATTTGCAAGAATAAATTGTAAAGGTGTAATTGTAAAATAAATAAATAGTAGATGAATTTTCAACCCGAGGCCTGTGTGAACACAGTTTCCTTAAAATGGATTCACCCCTCACCGTTAGTGCTTGGGGTCTAATCCAAGCATCTGTTTTCCAGAATACAACGGTAAAACTCGTAGAATTTGAGCACCACAGATACTACTTCGGTAGCGTCCGAATAATATCACCACAATGACGACACTGAACAAAAATCGAGATGCAGACAGAAAAAAATATGTAGAATGTTTTTTTTCCTATTTTCGTGTATTTCAATTGCTGAAAAATTATGAAATTTAATATATGTTAAATCTGCCCATTAAACTTCATGGCAATAAAATCTAGAGTTGCTTCAGTTTTTAGGAGTTTTGGTAGTTTCAGGAAACTCAAAGGTCAATTGGAGAAAGTAAAAAAATTACAAAACGTGGACACTCCAAACGGGCCAATTTTTACTTCGTTTGGTTCGACATTCGTGTATGCAGGTCGTGCCTGCACACAAATTTAAGGTCCAAAGGCAATTTTCGGTTCGTGATTTGCACCTCCTACGCGAGCACGTGGAGAGAGCCTTTATGCTACACATGATTACACCCTTCCAATGTGCAGCCATATTTAAAGTGGTTCTTGCTTTCATATTTTTCCTATGTGGGACAAACTCATTTTTCCCACATAAATCATCTTCCAATGGTCAATTTTAAGCTCTAATTTCTCATTCACTCAAGTTTCATTTTTTGGCAGGTAAATATATGATTTTAATGCTCTCACGGAGAAGAATACGGATCAACTTTGATCTTCCAAATTGGATCAATGGGTCCCATCAAAAAGTGTGCCAAAACTGAGTCATTTACTCATATTTTCCAACAGTACCCAATGAACTTTGAAGGACTTGAGTAAGTTTGTTGTTTCTATATGGAACATGAGTACTTTTTGTGCCAATGCCGAGATGACATCTCCAAGGGTAGATAAAGATTTGTTTATATGTTGTGCCTCTTTCAATTTGTCTCCTGTTACCTCAGAACGGTCGACTATTTCACTTCCTGCAAGATCTACTAAATGAAGACTGCCACGCGAAGAAGAATTGCTCTTGTGATCCATAGCCCGGACATGAATGGTTACAATACTGTATACACGTGTGCTGTCATTAAATAGGCATTATACCAGCAAAGTAATAATTTAAGGAAAAAGATAACTATATATGTTTTAGGTAGAAAACTTGTGTGATCTACAGCTTCTTTCGTTTAGGGCAGTTGAACTTCTAGCTCGATTAGTCCAATATCCATCAGTTCCAATACATCAGAGGGGGAGTTGACAACTTGAACGCAAGCTTCTGGAATGGCTAACCCATTGGGTTGGGATGTAGATAAATCCCAAGCGTGAGCAAATCAAGAAAAACAATTTTAACATTGAAGAATAAATGTGTTTGGAAAGTGTTCGTCAATCTTTTATATATGGTCAAAACCAATTTTTACCTATACATTTCATGTTACCCCCAAGTAGTACTCAATTATCCACCACTAATTTATATATATTTATAAACAAAACTGATTATAAACACTTTCCAAACAAGCTCTAAATAAATAATAGCATTCAACCACCACTTAAAAAAGTTGTGCACTAATTAGGCTTTTTTAACTAAAATAAGAATCTTGCCTCCATCGATCGAGGCATGTTGAAGACTATTTAACTAAATAAATTGTTTCCTAACAATTTAAACATTTAGATGAGGTGTTCGGCAATCGATATACTAAAACGATGAGACATATTAGAAAAATGAATTAATCAAAATGAAGTCTTAAGAATGAATTACAATAGAGATAGAGGCAAAGAGGAGTACTGATCCATTGGCATGCACGTCAAGAAATCGAAATTATGAAATGACTGCATAAAGAAGGATATCTTTTTAATGAAATGTCACTTGTGAGCAAATCATGGACTTGTTCATTATATATTTCCATCATTTGGACAAAAATTTCATATCAGGGACAGCCTTGATATTTTGGGGGCCTTATGTCAATTTCAAATTGGAGCCCTATATTTTAAATCTTATTTTATAGAGTTTTAGCCCGTTTAATGGAGATTGAGACTTTGTTTGAGTCCCATTTTTCATCAAAATGCATTTTTCAACAGTAATTTGACATTATTTCAACCACATATTTTTCAATAAAATAATATTACACGTAAATCTAAAACTATTCCTTATTTTTTAATTACACATTTTACATCATAACACTATTTCATAATGCATTTTTTTTTTGAGAATTTTTTGGTAGATTTTGATAGAAGTGGATAAAATATGTGGATTTAAAGTTTTGGAACCCATAAAATATGTTGTTAAAATTAATTGTTGATTTTGATTTAGATTAAAATTTGAATTTTAATCAATACCAAACATGGGTTTAATATAATTATAAAAAAAAATCTAACACAGACACATAAACACCAAATTTGAAGAGAAAATTAATAAAATGTCAAATTTCAACCAGTAATACAAATTACAAGTAAAGTTTGGCGAACAGAGCTACAATGCAATTACAAAGGGGTATACTTGTTTGTATGATTATTTTCTCACTACAACTATTTCAAATAAAATTGAATATACATTTGAATAATTTATGTAAAAAATTGGAGAATGTGACTGCAAAAGATAGTGTAAAAAAATAATGAAAATGATAATTAAATACAAACAAGCTTCTAATTTTATATTAATTTATAAGAAATTAATTTAAAATAAGAAGTATATATATGAACAAGGATAAAGAATTATTAAATTCAAAGCTATTTTAGCAAATATCTAAAAATATTATTATCATGAGATTAAAACAAAATAATATAATAACAACCTATGTACTCTGTAGTATATGTTTTGAAGATAAGAGAGAAAGAAAGAAACCTGTAACGTTGTAACAATGGTAGTGAGATCAAATCAAATTGCATTAAATCTTCAAAATTTTAATTCAAAGGGAGATAATTTATATCTTGTTGGGTTGAAAAAATAATGGTGGGTGATTGCTCGACATGACCTTTTGTTTGATTAAAAAAAGAAAATGGATGTTTGGAAGATAAAGTGTCAACTTAATTATAAAGAGGAAAAGTGACATTTGTGATAAATAAATATAAGTGATAAGTTTGTTGTTATATATATATTTTAAAGATTTTTGTATTTTCAATTTTTATTAATTTCTTATGTTTGCATACGATAATTCTATTTTTAGAATTTCATAAATATAATTTTCATTTTTCTTCAACCAACCAAACAACTTTACATAATTTGGGGCCCCACTTTGGACGATCGCCTACTTCGCCTATACTCAGGGCTGCCAGTGTTTCATATGTAAGTGTAGTCCTCCTAACTTGTGAAATGCGGAGAAGATCGTTAAAAGCTCGATAATTGACCTCCCAATCCTTTTCTATTGCTCCACGAGGCCAGTCTGGAGAAAGAGGTGTCCATTTTAGGAATGCTATGCGAATTGAAGATATGCAACATAATATATACAAGAATGCACAGACACAAACTCTTTTTCATACCATGGTGTAGGTTTTCCCCGAACCAGTTTGGCCATATGCAAATATACATACATTATATCCATCCAAAACTGATTGTAACAAGGGCTGCGTATCCACAAATACTTCGACTGCCATCATTTGACATGTCACATGAGCAAACGAAAAGGAAAATGAAGACAGATCGAAGAAATAATAAGTAACTTATATCATATAGTGCTTGTTTGTTGTAGCTTTTTAAAGAGTTAATTGTTCCAACGACCATTGAACTTAAGTCCATGTCTTTGATTGACTATTGAAATTTAAAATGTCAAGTTTTGAAAAATTTCGAGTTTTTGTCACTGAACTTAGGTCTATATCTTTGATTATTCACTGAAATTTAAAATGCCCAGTTTTGGTTACTGAATTTAGGTCAATATCTTCAATTGCTCAATGAACTTAGATTCATGTCTTCGATTGCTCACTGAACTTAGGTCCATGTCTTAGATTGCTCACTAAAATTTAAATATCGAATTTTGATAACTGAATTTTGGAATATGTCGTACGTTACTCATTAGCAAAATTGTTGAATTTTGAAAAATATCGAATTTACAGTAAGTAATGTACAATTTTTTTCAAAGTTCAGTTGCCAAAACTCGGCATTTTAAATTTCAGTGAACATTCGAAGACATGGATCTTAGTTTAATGATCAAAACTCGACATTTTTAAAAATTTAGTGGCCAAACACGACATTTTAAATTTCAATAAGCAATCGAAGACATGGACCTAAGTTTAGTGACCAAAACTCGATATTTTAAACTTCAGTGCCCAATCAAAAACATGAACCTAAGTTCAATGACCATTGGAACAATGAACTCATTTTTAAAACTTATAAGCTTGTCAAACAATCCACAGCTTATATAATCTACAAAAATCTTTACCAAATAGACTCATTGTATGATATGTGAAGAAATTGATAATTATGAGATAATTGATTAATTAGATTTTTGTATATTATGTTCTATTAATTAGTTAGAAATAATTTTCTTCTTTCTTTATTTATAAGATTACATTCATTTTCTTGAATCCTTGTCGTACTGTAAATTAAGCATAGGAGGCATTGTAATATTCATTGAGAAATATAGAATTCATAATTTCTCATTCTCT
>NC_036246.1:32577333-32606385 GCF_002742605.1 Olea europaea var. sylvestris | reverse complement strand
CTTATTGGTGAAATTACTCAAGACAAAAGTACTTTTTTCTTTGATTTCTTTATGTGTCCATGTGTTACCTTGAATTGTATATTGGTTTCCCTTTATTTTTAACTTACTGATTTTTTTGCCATTGGCAAAATCATAGTGTGTCTTGGCCAGGTCTAAAGGGATTTTTTAGCCATCGATGAAGTCACTATGTGAGGAGAAAGAAGATGAATGATTTGTTGTTTCAGTTTTGATTTTTAATTATATATTTGTGATTAATTTGTATTTTTTTTTTTTTGAAAATTTGGGACTATTGTTGCCATTAGTTCTTTTATTTTCATTTATTTTATTTGAATATGAGGGTAAAATCGTCTTTTTACTAAAAAAATTGATGAAAATGACCTTTTTCACAATGAAATATGGAAACAGAGGTGAAAATGCTAAAAAATTAAAGGTATGGACGTTTTGCGCAATAATATTGAAAGATAGATATGTTTTGTGCTATTTACCCAATTCCATTCAACTGAAATAAGGGAAACAATTCTCCTCAAATTCCACTCAACGACTACTCAAAATCAGATAACAATACTAAAGTTCCACAGATGGATAGGACAAAATTTGCAGCAGCGTATGCAAGCATTTATGTTCCCGAAAAATTAAGAGAAAGGCTAATGCATGAATAAAATGAAAAAAAAAAGATACCGAAGAACGAACAATTCACAATAGCACTTCGACTGACATAATACCACAAATAAATAACTAATTAAACCACATATTTTCCTTCCGAGTCGTAATACCATGTGTGAAGTATGATTTGATGGACGCTTGAGGTGGGTCTTTGTTGTTTCATAATGGCCGAACTGTTGAGACGGCGATGGCTTTGTCGAATGGTCAAATATGGACAATCGGTCGGAATGAAAGAAAGCATCGAAGGTAAATCTCACCGATGACATGGTGCTTCAAAATTCAAGATTTCGCCGAAAAATGGTGTTGTTAGTTTGGAGGGTTTGAAAAGGGGGAAAATGAGGAGAGAGATGGTTTTACCCGTTCAAAGAGTGTTTTCTTTTCTTTTATTTTTTCCCTCCATTTTCCAAGTCGCATTGTAAGGCACATTGTGAAGCCTATTGTACGAGTAGTGGGATCGCAGTAAAACAGGGCTTAATAAAAATAAAGGGTAATTGGCACGAAACATTCATACTTTTCAAATTTATTGTGGAAAATGTCTATATCTTTCATTTTTTTACATTTTTACCTTTACCTCCACCTTTTTTTGCGCTGAATGTCATTTTCACCAATTTTTAATGTAAAAATAAAATGACCAATATATTCTCCTATTTAAATAAAATAAAAACGAAACTAAAAATAAAGAATAAATTACAATTATAGGCCCAAACTTTTTAAAAAGTGTAAATTAGTTCAAATAAATTATTAAAATATTAAAAATAACAAATAAAAAATCTCTTTTGTAGTCCTCTTCACCTCTCATTCCTTACGCCTCCTCTACCACCATCACCACTATTGTCGTTGCCAAAACCACACCACAAACTGCTGCCATCAACCCAAATGCTTATGATAGAAATTTGATACAAATACTACTCAATTGAAAGAGGATCTAAACTCGTATGCTTCAAGCTGTCCCAAAATCAATTGCGTGATTCGTGCAAAATTGTTGAAGACCCAAAGTTGTAATAGCTTCACCATGATGAGAGGGTGCTGAATATGGTGATCTGTGACCATAATGTCCACCACAATCAATGGAATTTCGCCTGAAACTTGTGTGATGATTACGTTCTAAATGTTTGGGTTAAGATGTTGATTGGGTGATTGAGTAGGTGTTTGGGGACCATAGTTTGATGCATCATGATGAGGGGAATCTACAATATGTTAGGCTTGGGTTGGGAGTCATCAGAGAGGAAGCTGCTGCAATTTTGGTTTGTGCAACTGGCACATTTTGTAAAGAAATTTTAGTCAATTCACCTGGAGTTAGGGCCAACTATTAGGCGGGTTGTGTAGATGGCAATAAGGACTTGAAGTTGGCACCATGGTCCGGTGGCCGGAATGTGGTGAAAATAGAGAGAGAGAGAGAGAGTTTTAATATTTTTATAATTTATTTGGACTAATTTGCGCTTTTGTAAAAGTTTGGGCTTACAATTGCAATTTATTCTTTATTTATTTTTATTTTTTTGTTTTGTTTAAACAGGAGGGTAAATTGGTTATTTATGTTAAGAATTGGTGTCAATGACGTCCAGTGCAAAGAAATGTAAAAAATGGGAAAGAAAATATCAAAAAATAAAAGATTGAGACGATTTTCACATATAGGGAGGGACGTGCCAATTATGCTTCAAACTTTTTTTTTCCCCCATTTTTTTCCCCTTAAATTCCTTTTGGAAATATGACTCCCGTCATCGACCGCCGATTTAGTAGCTACTGACGTCATGGGACGCAACCGCGACGGCTCCGAGGGCACTCTTCCTTGCACAGCGGATCAGTCTCCTCCTCCTCCGCCCAAATCTTCAAGGAAACGCCATCAGGGTCACCACTCCAAACACAGCAGAAAGAAACAAAAATTTATATTTCCAGAAACTGACACTAAATCCCTAAGCCAAAGCAAAACCGTAGCTAAGATTACTCCTCCAAATTCGCACAAATGCAACCGTCATTCCCACAAAGGCAGGAAACACAGAAACCGCAAAGAATTACGAAGTGAACACAGTCATCGCAAGTGGACTTATTCTGCTCATGATGACTCCAATTGCGTCGGTAATGCACGCACACAAATTCTCATTTTCTAGGCTGTTTTCCTTTATAGGTTTAAAGAATTGTCATTTTTTTATTATGGAAATTGTAACACTCGAGTTCATTGCAAATTTTTGTTTTGAATCCGCCCAATCTTAGAAGAGTTTCAATGATATTATTTTAAGTTGATGCGAATTTTAGTGTAGTGCTCATATTTGTTCGTTGTCCAAATATTAATGGCTCCTTGTATGTTATGATTTTTAAGGCAAGGTTATTCTTGTATCATATAACATACTTGGTGTTGAAAATGCGGCAAAGCATCCGCAACTGTATAGAAGAGTCTCACGGAAGTATTTGGATTGGGAGCACCGAAAGAAGCTTCTGTGCAAGGAAATCCGTGGGTACAAACCGAGCATCCTGTGTTTTCAGGCAAGTTTAAGCTCCTCTTAGTAACAAATGTTTTAAACCTCTTGCATCGTTTCTGGCTAAAAGATGAAGCTTATTCCTCACTAACTTGTAGTTGTACGCAATCACATTTACAGGAAGGTAAAGAAAGTTAATAGACGTCCGTGATCAAGTTGAATTAATATTATTCGTGTTCTGATGCTCTATTTCGTGTGAACTTTGTTAATATAAGTTTTATAGCACAATTCTTGTTAGTGCCACTTGAACCTTTGTTTGTAAATATCTTCATGGGTAAAACTACAACACGCAATTACTACGGTGTCAGATATTTTTACCAATTACTAATGTTTTGTTTATTTTTCTTGCATTGAGAGCTACACAAGCATGATCACTTTTTCTGTTTTCATTAGGGCAAAATGCCAAAATCTGTAAATTAATGCAATATATAACTTATATATAGTATATAATCATATAGGTACTCTCGAACTGGTTGTGCCTTATGGTTTTCAAACGTTCACTTTATTTCCTCTAACTTATCTCTTTCACTGTTATCTATGATATTAAAGCCACGATCAGAGCATTTATAATGACACTGGATTTGAAGCTCCACTTAGAGCTGTATACATTGGGACAGTTTTTATTCTCATTATCTTTTGTGGAAATAGGAGGTTGATAGATTTGATGATTTGAATGATCTTCTTGGAAAAGATGGCTTCAAAGGTGTGCACAAGGTATTCTTTAATTTAATTTTTGATAATCCGTCATATTATGAGACAGAATATTGACTGGAACAAGTTACTTTTACAAGGCTCGTGCAGGTGAAACATGTGATGGCTGTGCCATATTTTGGAAAAATGAGTTGTAAGATCTTTATCCACACTACCCTTAGTATTGTATTCCAATGTTGTTTCAAGTTGCTTGTTCGCATTCCTTTCTTTTCTTATTCTACTTAGTAACCATCCTCTGGGTAAATTGTGGAAAATTTTAAGACCAAATTCTTGTTTGGCTAAGCTTAATACATTCACAATAAGTTGTACTTTTTTTTAGTCCCAAAATTTATTGGAAACTAGGCTTAGTTTTTGTTGCTGTGTTTGTTTTTTGTATTACTTTTTTGAGCAAGTATTACATATATTTGGACAACTGTACTTATAACTAGTTGTATGCTTGATGATAAAGTACTTGTTTGGAACTTGCTGTTGCTGAAATTCTACATAAGCCCAGGATTAGCTTATTTTTTTATTGTTTCTAGTTTATGATGATGCTTATTGTCTAATTTTCTGGTTCTAGGAAAAATGTACATTGTTCTTGTTTTCTAATTATTTTTGGATATATCCCACAAAGCTTCTCCATTAGCAATATGTATCTTGTTTCTAGCTATATCTCCCATCTATGATTAGCATAATGAACTGCAGATTTACTCTTTTGCATGAAGAAACCATAGAGTTCCAGAGGTTTGGACTGCGCAACAATGTTGCTCAATTTTGTGTTTTAAAGGTATGCATACCTGTGAACTTATGTAATTTGCTTAATTATAGTACATATATGATCAATGATGCCTTTAACTTTGACATATATGTTGGTCCCTTTAGATTGCTGGGCACTAGATCTTTTAGTGTGCATGTTGTTTCAGGTATTAATTTGTAACGAACAAAATCTTGGAATTTGAAATTAGTACAAAAACAACGTTCTTTTTTCTTTCAAAAATTTGGGTTAAAATTTTTCTTAATTTCCTTTTTTACTTTGTAGTTACCCATGCATTCTATTGCAAGTTCTAAAATTTATTGGAAACAAATGATTTAAGGTCGATAAGTTTGATTTGTTAAATAACGAAACTAAAACGGAGGGTTAAAATGAATGCTAGCGTACATTAACGGAGTTAAATTCAGTAACGTGCTAAGCACCGACATAGACACAAGTGTTCGCATGATATGTGTCAAACACGTGGACGCGGGATTTTTTGAAAATGTTTTGACATGATACGTTGTCGATACGTTAATTAAAATATTATTTTTTAACTTATGTTAATTTCATAGTCAAAATTAATAATTTTTTATACTTATTGCATCATATATATAAATAATTAAATAATAGATATAAATAAAACTTGACATTAAATTCATACATGGACGGTAAAAGAATTAATTAATTTTTTTTTTCATGTTGCTTTGTTAAAGAATAAAATTGGAAAAAAAGTAAATTAAATATATACTAAAACAAATTGTACAATGCATTGGGTCCAATAATTTGATTTGAAAAGTACAACAGTTTACAAAAAAATTGTTCAGTGCACTGGGTCCAATAATTTTCTTTGAAAAGTACAATGGTTTACAAAAAAGTATTTCCTTTCTTCAATACACGTCTCTTCATCTCCGCTTTCCTATTTCTTCTTTCTTCACCACCAATCACCGGTGTCCCGCCGTCATCGTTTTCTTATTTCTTTCTTCTTAATTTCTTCTGCAACATTTTCTTCCAGCCCTCCGACACGCATCAGAGACTTATTGGTGTCCGATACATGTTTGACACTGATACGTCAACACTAGTAGCGTGTCCGTGCTTCCCATGTGCTCTCCAAAGATCAAGCTTAGTTGGACCATTTATTGAATTCATAATTTTATGAAATTTTTACAGTATTTTCCAAACTCATTCGAGTACAACATAGTAAAATTTTAGAATTTTCTAACATAATTTAGGCACTCAAACATGTGAAAAACTGTTCTCGTGTATACTGAACACAGCACATGAAAAAGGGCATAACTTATCCTACCGACCTTCAATTGGCTTGATTTCGAAGCCAACGGTCAGAGGACTCATAGGGCTTTTAAACCCCACTCGTTTTGTCCAAAAATTCAAAGAATTCTGTTGGGGATGACCGATAAATTTCGGGCAGTAAGCTGAAATTTTTCTTTACAAGTCTAATTTTCAATCTTAACTTCTTTAAGAACTTTAATTATAAGCATACTTAAACCATATAACACTTTAAATGTTCCCATCAAGAAAAAGAACTAGGAAATCTTAAAGAAAGATAAACTAACATCTTTTAGAAATTAAACATAAGTTGCATAACTAGTAAGAACTAGAAACTCTTCAAATGTGAGAAATTATACAAATGAAGTACCTCCCTCCCTTCAAATCCTTCGCAATCCACGTAAATACCACTTCCCCAACATCCTTTAATTTGGAAAATTTGTCAACATAGAAAATGTGAACTTTAAACTCAGTAGGACTAATATCATATGGTGCACCATTTTGGTCATAAACATACACACACATATATACAAAGTGATAGGAAAGAATTTAACATTTCACGTATATGAATACTTGCAAATTCATGATTCTAAAGAATCCCTTGTGGTCATAGAAACCGGTTATGGCCATACATAAACTTCTTTTTTCATATTTTCAACAAATTCTAGCACACATTGTAGAGGCATACATATACATAATGAACGAAAAGGGTAAATACTTAGCATCGCTTACCTTGATTTTCTTGAAATATAAAGGAACAAGATGTGTCTTCACAACTTAACATAAAAGATATTTTTGAGAGAAAATAAAAGCAAGTTCAGATTTGAGGAGAGGTGTAGGGAAAAGTGACTTTCCTCTTCTTGTAGCCTTTATTTTCAAGAAAAAACTAAACAGGAGAGTTATATCATCGTTAAGTTTGTTAAATTGAGCCTTTAATTAGGAATTTAAAGAGTTTTAAGCCCTTAAAAAATAATTCTTATAAAAAGTTATATAAAACATTTATATAATGAAAAATAGAGGAAAATGCATTGTTCATATGATATGTAACCTATTCCTATTAATGCCCACTAATAAAATAATTATTCCATCATATTAACTTGATATAATTGTTCTTATTGTGGAAAATGAGGAGTTTCTAATTTGAAATAATTTAAAAAAAATATTTTATATAATCATCTCCGTGGTGATTCAAATCTGGGTTGCCTATGTATAATACCATGCGGATGACCATTTTAACAATCCAGTTATTCGTTAAATATTTATAATCAAATTTACTTAAACTTAATGTCTTAAATCTTTGGGTATTTTAATAACTTATGGCTTGAGCTTTCATTACCTTAAACGGGCCGAGCCTCCATAGCTCTTTTTAAAATGGGCTACGTTAACCGACTTAAAAATATAAAATTCTGAACTTTACATAATTAATGTATGTTTCAAATATCATTGCTATAGAGCGTCCTATCCTAGTTGACCTCAGTCATTGATTCCAGAAGTAATTTCAGTACATTTTTCCACTTCTTCTCTCTCATGGCACAGGTAAATAAATGAATTAAATAAAGGGCGTCGGTATTGCTTTCATGGAGAATTAAATAAAAAACTAAAAATAATTTGCTGATTTTCGTAATCCTTTATATATCATTTTGAACTCTTATCTTTTTAAAGAGGTAGGCTATTTGCCACTATAATTTGACGACTCTTAATTGAGGTAATCAGACTTTGGTGTGGGCGTAAATTCGAAGTACGGCAAGGCGTTCCTTGGGTTCTGTTTGGTACTGAAGTGGAGTGCTTCAATAAATTGTAAAGACGCAGAAAAAAGTATCTCACGCACCTAAGTGTGCACTATCAAGCTCCAGGACGTTTTGACTCCTCTTCTCATCTGAATCACTGGTTCCTGTTTGGTTTGTTATGCACTCTGTTGTTGATATTATCTGCTAAAGTTGGATTACCTGCTCAGTATATATGAAATGTTGTTCTGAGAAAACTTTGGTCTTGAGTTAACTAAAATTGATCCTGAACTTCTTTATAATTTTCTGGAAATTACTGCACAATTTGTTCTAAGAACAAGTTGCTTCTATCTCATGATTTTCATGATTATATTATGGGCATGTGGAGTTTCTAAGTTGCAATTATAGGAGGTTCTTCACATCCTTAAGCTCCAAGGGACATTCCTCCATGTGTATAGCGCATTGATACCTATGTTGTAGATTCTGGTGTCTATTCTAGATTCTCTGTTGTCTTTGGATATTTGGATAGGATGTTTTGCTTTGATGGGTGTGTGGAAAATCAAGTAACACTTGTCAGTTGTCGGGATTTGATTTGCATTCTCGAATGCATTTTCTACATTGCCCTTGCAAAAAAAGGGACGTCAATGTCAGAATTATATTGCGTCTTTTAAATCTTCCTCCCCCTCCCTAGCTTCCACCCGCTGTTTTTGGTTCTATGCATCCATGGTCCCGCCATCTTTATATAGACAATGAGCAAAATAAAATTACTTGCAAACGTACAATGTTATATACGGTGCTATTGTTTAATGGCATTTTTTCTAAAACTTGCCATTGTAGTTACTACTGTTCTAACCTGAGAGAAATAGGCAATTGAATTCTTGTTCTGTAAACCATAAACAAGTTCATTTTTTTGATTGCTTGCCATGAAGGCTTATTTCTAGCATATACTATTGCTATTATTTTCTCAAAATATTTACTGTTTCATTTGGTATTTGGATGTTTTATGGTTGTTAAGTTGCTATTTCAACTTTGGAATATTAATCGATAATTTCTATCTTTTGGCCATATAACTCTTAATGGATGGTTTCTAACTCTATCACACAGATGAATGATAACTTTCTCGGTGCCAATGCTACTGCTCAGTCATCATGGTAAATATTAATGCATTCTGTGATAATTTCTAATGCATTAGTATTCACATATGAACTTTTCAATCAAGTTGGATTGTTATACTTTTGCCCCTGTCACCAATTTTTAGTCTGACCATGGTCTCCCTTCTTTAATACTTATTCGGTTAGGTCCACTCATAGTGTCCTGGTTGGTAATATACACGTTCTCTACAATCCCAAACGTGGAGACATTAAGCTGGGCCAGGTATATTTCATTTTGGTTTGTTAAATTTCTCTATAGTTTCTTTTTACCTTTGTAAATGACTAATGTAGGTTCATGCGTATTTCCCATTTATTATCACTCAATAATAGAACGAGCTTTTTAGATTTAATATTGTTCTTTTAAACTTATTTAAATTGCATTCCTTTCAAAAAACTTATTTAAATTGCATTACATTGTATTTGGATTTTCTTTGAATAACAATGTGAGAACTAGTTTAACTCGCAGTTGTCGACTGGTTTTTATCTGAGTTGGTCAAAATGAAATGTTTGGAGATTTCTTCCTTCTTTAGAAGGGCGATCAATTCTGATGAAAAGATAAACTACTGTCATTTGAATCTACTAATTTCATTAAGTAACTACATTTTGCGACCTAATTGCCGTAAAATATATAAAATAGATCAAAATGACAAAAAGTGACTTTGCACGTCTGTGACTTTCTTCATACATTTGAAACTTACTTCAAACATCTATTGGTTGCCCTGCTCGATACATGTCTAGCTGTCTCAATTGGATCGAGTTGGCAAATTCTACCTAAATACCAACCTGAGACCTTTTGGCATCAAAACATTTTTGTTTACATATCAATAAGTTTATGGCTATAAATTGCAATTGTTACTCCCTCCACGCTTTTCTAAGCGTCCTCGACTCCTTCCTGGGATGTCTGCAAAACCTGATCATGTTTAATAAACAATTACTGTCTTCCTAAAAATAGATTTAGTTTAAGAATATAATGTGATTAGAGAGTATTCTAGGCATCACTTTTGAGGATCACCCAATTAAGTAATATCAAATGCCCACTAGTTCAACCATAAATCTAAAATTTTGTGCCAATTGAAACAAAGTCATTATTAAACTATGACCGAGAGACGCATTATGTAATAGTTTCGGGAGTGTTTATTGAAATTCGTTGGCTTAAGACTGCAGTTTTTAATATTTAATATTGGTTGTTGTAGATGCGACTATTTCTTGAGAAGGCCTATAAGTTATCACAAGAATGGGGTAGCATTCCAGTTGTCATCACTGGGGACTTGAATAGTTTGCCACAGGTAATTACATAATGCACTTTTTATTTAAATTACACTGTATCTAATTAAATACACAATTTTTTTCCTCACTTATATTTATAGTTTCTTGTTTCTATATATCCAGAGTGCAATGTATCAGTTCATCACTTCATCTGAGGTTACTCCTAGCTCCTTACCATCTGATGAGATTTATAATGTTCCATAGGCAAATGATACTCCATTTGCTTATATTTTTTTCTTATTGCAGTTGCATGTCCAACTATATGATCGAAGACAAATATCTGGCCAGATATGTCCAGTTGAATACCCAAACTTTCATACTCGGAGTCATTGGACAAGGTTTGCATTTATATTCATCACTTGGTCTGGTGTCCTATATTGTAAAATTTTGATGTGAAGGCTGCCTATCCATATTTTGCTTGCTTAGTTCTTTAAGGTGAAGTATTGGACAAGCACACTTGACGCTGAAGATTTTCACTGCTGTCAAGAGTAGCAAAATGAAGTGAAATGTGGTTCATTATAGAATATCGTGGTTCTCTTCTCTTTTCATTTATGTGGGGAATGACAGAGTAGGGGTGGGAGGAAGGAGTACTTGCTTTTAATACCTTGCATGTATAATTTTGTTGGTGCAAATGATTCCTGCTGCATATTATATCTTCAGTAGCATTTAACTTAACGGTTTCATTGCAATGTGCCTTTCCATGTGTTTTGCAAGGCCGTCAATGTATAAGTGGACTGATGAAGAACTAATGCTTGCTACTGGATCAAGACTGAGTCACCTAAGCCATCATTTAAAGCTCTCCAGTGCTTATGCTGGCGTTCCTGTAAGATTTTAGGACCTTCCAGAACTCCCTTGTATGGCAAAGTTAAACGCCTTTAGTTCGTACAAAAAATGTTTTTGTGAGATATTCTTTCATAGTTTTCTTGTATGTGTTGGCAATTGAGTTAAAAAATATAAAGTTTGGCTTGATGCTGAAGAATATATTGCTTCTTTTGGCTCATATATGTTTATATTGCACTTTTTATGTCTGATTTTCCTAGGGAAGCTCAAAAACTAGGGATAAGGTTGGGGAACCTTTGGTAACGTCATTTCATTCCATGTTTACAGGAACAGTTGATTATATATGGTACTCCCCTTTCTATGTCAAAGCTTCTTTTTTTTTATTTTTTTATTTTTTCCCCTACAGTAAGGTGATTTGGGCTATTTGCATTTAAAAGATTTCTCATTAATTTTAGTGGTGATACAGGCATACCCCAGAGCTTGTTCCAATAAGGGTTCTTGAAACCCTACCAATGAATATATTAAGAGAAATAGGAGGGCTTCCTAGTAAGGTACCTTCGTTTATTTTACAATGGCAGTCGAGCTATACATTGCTCCAAATTGTAAATTTTATCGTTTCTTATGAATTTCCATAGATAAATAATATCCCAAGCTTTATCAACTACGCATTTCCCTGTCAAACTGTAAAATTTGTTCTGGCGGGCCCAGCGGCCACTGGAATATTTACAGTTCTGTTTCAATTCCTGTTTGGATTCCTGTTTGGAAAGAGTTCATTAGATAATATCTTGATTATACTTCTAAAGATACTGCTCATGAAATAAGCCCCAAGAACTAAGCTACTATTTACCAAGTAACAAGATGCGCCATTGCCACCTCTAATAATTCCCTCTTGTCCATTTCATATGGGGCGTCTTTATTGCATCCTAATATTCACTTACCGATTGAACAAATTTCCTGTCCATATAGCCACGTTCTTCATCCAACCCCGTTTCAGACCAAATTTATAAAACCAGAATGTGATTCTTCTCATATCCAACATATGTATTATGTGTACCTGTACTAAGTCCGAGCAACATAAATTTTGACGAGTTTTGATGCTCGAGATATAATGTCTAGTTCATCTTAGATAGCAAATATTATCTCGGTTTAATGTTAAAATGCCTCTATTTTGGTCATTTTTATGCATATATGTTGTATTAGCGCTAATGTTCCATATTTTATAAGAGGCAGCGTTTTATCATTTTGTTAGGAAAAAGGTCATTTTGTCCGTAGCAACTTAATGCTTATTTGATTTTAGTTTCAATATTTTCTTTGGAGAATGACACATATGGATGCTGTCAAACAATTCCAATTCTGCAAGGAGCTGCCACTCTTAACCTTTACAGCAAATAAACTCTTTCATTCGTGATTTTTGACATTTCATTAAATAAATTCGGTTTTTGTAATTATTGACTTCTCGATCTTGAAAGGACAGATTTCCATTTTAGATATTTTGTCGCTATGCACAAGGATTTATTTTTTTATTGCAGAAATGGGGCAGTGATCATCTTGCACTCGTATGTGAACTTGCTATTGCTAACGACGGTAACGAGGCTTGCCTTCAAACCCATCTATTTTTTAACAGATTTTGTTCCTAGAGGCACAAAATTCGACATTTCACACTACAAAATTATCATTTTCTGGTATTGCAAATTTTGATTTATGTGTATAAAGCAGGGGATGCTGCTCGGGAATCTCCCGCTCCTGAGTTATAATTGGTAAAAAGTACTGCAGAATCATCTCGATACCTTCTTGTAAGCTGCAAGGATATTGATTTATTTAATGTTACCTTTCTCTCTTCACCTACTCTTTATTTGATAGTTTATTACCTTTTCCTCTATATGTGAATTGAAATTCAGTGTATGGAGGATTACTTCTAGCTGGCATTCTCATCACCCCAAGTCACATTGTGGGTCCATTAATGTTATTTGGAACGGGTCGTGTCAACCATAAAACACCATGAATGGAAATATATTTCTTTTTTAATTATTTCTCTACTTCAAATATATCAGAATACTATTTAGATTATCCTACATTTGGTCATTGCAAAGCATGATTCTACTTTCAACAAGCCCTTTTTTTCCTTTTTTCTTTTCTTTTTTTGTTGTTGTGTGTGTTTAAGGGTTCAACGTGTTCCACAAAATTATGATTTTTGGGTTATTGCAGAGTTTGTTTTGTATACTTTTGAAATTTGAGATTAACTCAAAGGTATCTTGTAAAATAACAATTTCATAGTTCTAAATATTAATTAATTTAAGTGCCTTAAAAAAAAAATTAAATTCTTGAACTCTAACTTGAAATGAATACAAAACAAATTTATACTTAAGTTATCAACTTACTGAAAAATATAACAAAGATTTGTTTTTCTTCAAACTCTTATTGTTAGTTAAATTTCCATGTAAATGGTATCACAGTTAAGTAATATAAATAGAGAATATAGTACGGTTTCATTAGAACAAGAATCTAGTTTTGACTTGATCAAATAAAATAATGAGTATACTTTCATGTGACCCGATAATTTAGTTCCCTTGAAGAAAATTAATTTTAATCGAACACCAAGATTTTTATGGTTGGATTGTTTTAACTATTTTATTGCAAGGAAGTATCACAGAAAGCAAATTTAAAAAGTACAATTCTTTGAGTGAACTTGATTTCGAATTTATGGTTGGTTTTTTTACTTGGTTCTTAATTTTTTGAATCTAATAAAATATGCTTAGATTGAAAATCAATGATCTTGAATAATTAACAATCTTTCTCAAATTGTTTTTAGGTACTAGCCTAAATATCTCTATGAAGATTTTGAATATGCATACACGCATTATGTTATTTGCTAGCCTAAAATATAGAAATATGTCTCAACCTTGTATCAGACATCATGTTATTTGCTGACAATGTGCTTATACTTAAATTGAACTTCTTGTAAGCAATATAAGCTACAAATTTGTTCCAACGTTGATCGAGCATTCAAAGTATTGAATACTTCGCCACTATATCAATCAATCATAAACTGAAGCGAAAATGAGAAAGTATCGAATCAAAGCTTCAAACAAGATTTCATCTTTATCATATCAACATGAGTCTCGCCTAGCTTAATTTAATTACAAAATTTATTATTATTATTTTTTTTTTGTTAAAGAATATATTACCCAAATTGTTAGGATTTAGTCACCCAAAATGGGCAGTATTCAGAAAACCAAAATACAAACCCACGAAATACAGGAAATACCAACACACTAAACAGTGACCCAGTTCGCCAAACCGTACTCTGGGGCTCAAAGGTAAAGAGCCTGTCACTACGTGCAAAGAACCGTCCAAGAGAGAGTTTGAAAACCAAATCATTGATCTGTAAAGATCTCACAAAATAACCCCTAATCGACTCAAGACCAAAACCAAGTGTAGCCAAAGTTCTATATATTTCAACCGATCACAAAAAGCCCCAAAAGGTTCAAACGAATTTATGTTAAACTTCAGCACAGCTTTTCATCCTCAAACCGATGGACAATCGGAGAGGACTATACCGACTTTGGAGGATATGCTGCGTGCCTGCGTTCTTGATTTAGGAGGCAGTTGGGAAAGTTATGTACCATGGGTAGAGTTTGCCTATAATAATAGCTATCAAGCTACGATAAAGATGGCACCTTACGAAGCTCTCTATGGCAGCAGATATAGAGCTCCTCTTTATTGGGATGAAGTAGGTGAACGAAGAGTTTTAGGACCCAAAATAATTGAGGAAACTAGTCGAGCAGTTGATAAAATAAGAGCTAGAATCAAGGCAGCCCAGGACCGACAAAAAAGTTGTGCTGATAAAAGGAGAAAAGATTTGACATTTAATGTGGGTGATAAGGTTTTTTTAGAAGTGGCACCAATGAAGGGAGTTCATTGCTTTGGAAAGAAGGGAAAACTTCAACCAAGATTCGTAGGTCCTTTTGAAATTTTGCAGAAAGTTGGAAATGCAGCCTATCGAATTGCTCTACCACCAGATTTGTCAGCAATTCATGATGTGTTCCACGTGTCAATGCTTCGACTATGTGCCAGATCAAAGTCATGTAGTTAGTTATCAACCATTGGATATCAAACAAAACATAACTTATGAGGAAAAATCAGTAGCAATATTGGATCGCAAAATCCAACAACTGAGAACAAAGGAAATTCCGTTAGTGAGAGTTCAATGGAGAAACCATAATGTCGAAGAATCAATTTGGGAAAGAGAAGAGGAAATCAAGATCAAGTATCCAGAACTTTTCAACTAAGTTCAAGGTAATTTCGAGGACGAAATTTTTTAAGGGAGAAAGGATGTAATACTCCGAAATTTTGTGCTCATTTAATTTTTAGGATAGCAATTTAACTTTTCAAAATTTAGTATGGCCAAAATTATTAATGGTTGCCAAATTTACATTGATCGATTTATTAAAAGTCTACCAAAATTAGTTAATTAGGGGTTTGGAATAAATGTCAAAATTTTACATCTAATTACTAAAAATAAGCATTTTTTTTCCACTTGGCCGAGAGTAGAATGTTATCTTTGTAGTGAGGTAACAACCAAGCATGAGGTGGCTAAGGCAAGCATGAAGTGTTTAACTTAAGCATGAGGTGTTTAGTTAAATTTATGAAGTGCATCCATGCAACTCACGTGGAGACAATTGTTGAAGAGTCACCTTTACTTAATCATTAAGTCCTCTTACCTTTAAATAAGAAATGTTGCTGCCATTTATTTCCCTTGCAAAACAAAAAAAAACAAAAAAAAACAAAAAAACAGAATATCACTTGTAAGAAAGGGCAGTGAATACGTGAGGAAAAGGGGACAAAGCCTAGCACTCTCAATTTATCTTTCAATTGAAATTTCTTCAAGTTTTAATGTAAGATATTTTCTATGCTTAAATGGTAAGATTTCATGATAATATTTATGCTTAAACTATGCACGAAAACCATAATATGAAAGACGTGGACAAGTCTAGAAAGTTATATATCTATTTATGCCTTAGGACAAGTCCGAAGGGCACCGACAAGCCGGAATGTGCAAGTATGTGTTTGAATGCATTTTTTTGTGTAATATTAACATGTTAAATCCAAGCATGGTATCTTACTGAGTATTTTTTATACTCACAATATTCCATACTAAATTTTCAGATCCATAAATGTGGAGTTGGTGGAAGTCAGTAGGCATAATCGATGATGGGTTAAGGACAAAGTTATTTTACATCGAAGTTTCTTCTTTGTATGTTTTGTTTGATTGCTTTCCATATGTTTTTCTTATGTTATTATATAAAACATGTATAAGGCATGATGTAATATGGTACCTGAAGTAAATTATGTAATCATATCTCCCATGTTATATTAAGAGACGTTTTTTATTTTTTTAGACTTTCCCTTTCAAGTGATAAAAAGGCAGAAATGGGACAATTTTTGGGTTAACTTCAAAACGTTATTTCTGACTCCATAAACGTCTATTTGAGACTCTAAAAATATTGCTGCGTCCCTCTTTGAGTTGTCTTAATATGGGCTCAAGAACCACTCAATTTGGATATCCGTGGCCTGAGATATGAATTTTTACGCGTTGAAGGGTCAATCTGAACTTTCTGTGCAATACCTCACGTTTTTCAGTAAAATGCCCATATCATATGATTTTGGAAATTTTTCATATTTTAACCTAGAAAACTACTTGAAAATATCTTTCTGATGTCGCAAATTTCATAGAAAACAGAGTTGGGATGAATTTTATAAAAATAGTTGAACTTGCTGCCCTAACTAATCGTGACAGTGCCGTGTCTGTCAATGTAAAGTATAATTTCATGTCGACATGCATTTCTGCTGGCCATTAAATTTTATGAAAGATATTTTACGAAATTGAAAATAAGTTTCTAACATGTAATACTTTTATTTAAGAGTATTTACATGTAGCGAAGGCAGCAGTTTTTATGTTTAGTACGTGACACTCGAAACTTAAGTTTGGGGCGTCACAGCGTAGTATCAGAGCATTTTTGCTTTTCTGTAGACTTTTTTTTTTTAAAAAAGAAAAGTTGCTGTCCTTCATCATCGAGCAAGCTAGCAACTGACTTCCAACTGACGATCAAGGTAAAAATTTCTTTTTAAAGTTTATGAGTTTTCTTATGCAATGAACTGCTATATCTATGGCTGGATATATGAATATTTTGAATCAAGTCATGGTTGAGATTATGAAGTCATTAACACTTATATCTAATTATTAATAGAGCCTTGTAGAGTAACATAATCAATTTTTGTCCTAGTTATGGCGCGAATAGTAAGAACCCCCACAAGAACAGAAGCTTGTGGTTTTGCGAAGAAGCGGGACATATTACTGGCATTTTATTATAATTATTGTATGCATCCGCTCCATAGCCTCGAACAACATCTTGATCTGCTAAATTGCATTGTTGAGATGTTATGGGAGATACACCATAGCATAAGGGATAAAGTGAAGATACGGAGGTTATATAAAACTGTTCCAGAACCTTGGGCTTCAATCATAAATGAGATCGTACTATAGTCTGATGATGACCTTACATACTTACTTCGAGAAAGTTATGAAACTAGCCGCGATTTACGGCTAAACTTTAAGAAGACTATAACCTTATCCATGAATACTAGTTTACAAGCTACCAATTCTAGGCTAGATAATGGACCATTGGCTAAATGCTTTTCGAGAGTTCTAGATGAAAGTTTTCCCGTACCATTACCAGATAGTTCGGAACAAAGCATGTTAGAGAAAGAACCAGAGGAAGACCCAGATAAAGACCCTGAGGAGGATCTAGAAGAAATAGAAGATTAGACACCATCTTATCTAGTTATCTTTGTTTTTGGAATAGAATAGGACGTAATACGTACATCTACTTTTGAATGTATGTACTGTACCTTAACATGACTTTTGTTTGTGAAAGATAATAATGTATATATATGAAAGAAAGTTGTCTTGACCTTTGGATGTTTCTAAAGTTAGTATTACGTCCTGAAGTAATTCTAACTGGATGAATATTTTTCATTCAAAGGAAATGCCTCCAAAGCGCAACCATGGCAGTGCACCGAATTCCAATATGAACTTAAGCAGCGGCAATGCTAATGCTAGTTCTAGTGGTGGCGAAGTTAATGTAGCAAACTTTGCACGAGAACTTCTTGCCGTAATGCGGGAAGTGGGACAACAACAGGAGGCACCACCTTTGGCTGGACAACAAACACTAAATCAACAAGTACCAACTGATCATCAGGAGCCCAACCAACCAGCTATTCAACTTCAAATAGTACCTAACCCGAGAGATCGAACTGCAATGATAGAACAATTTCGTAAAATGAACCCTCCATCATTCGAGGGAAGTATGAATCCTTTGGCAGTTGAAGACTGGTTACGAGAACTAGAACGTATCTTTAAATTTATAAGATGCGAAGATGCTGAAAATGTAACATTTTCAGTGTTTATGTTAAAGAAGGGGGCTAGCCATTGGTGGGACATGACTACCAGGTCATTAACACCTGCTGAAGAACAGACAATAACTTGGGTAAGATTTAAGGAACTCGTAGAAGAAAAATTCTTCCCGACAACTGTGAAAGATCAGAAAGAGATGGAGTTCCTCAAAACTCCAGCAGGGAACCATGACCCTTGTGGAATATGAACGCAAATTTGAGGAATTATCAAGGGAACTCGTAGAAGAAAAATTCTTCCCGGCAACTGTGAAAGATCAGAAAGAGATGGAGTTCCTCAAACTCCAGCAGGGAACCATGACCCTCGTGGAATATGAACGCAAATTTGAGGAATTATTAAGGTTTGCTCCACGTCTAATGGATATAGAGGAAAAGCGAGCTAGAAGGTTCGAACGCGGGCTTCAACCTTATATTCGTGATATAGTGTCAGTTCTCGAACTAAACACTTATCGAGAAGTCCTGAAGCGAGCACAGACTATTTCTTATCAAAGAACTCAAAACGTTGGAAATTCTTACCAAGTTCAAAATTTCTCCGGTAAGAGAAAGTGGAACTTTGATAGACAGAATGAGCACTCTTTGTCACGCCCCCAAATTAACATTGATATCGATACACAACCTAGATATAGAATTTTACATTTTTTTTTAGTTTGTTAACTTCTAATCACCTGTGACACAATAATATAATATATCGAAACCCAAAATCATATCGTCATAGTCCAACATATATATTCTGAGCTTATAAACATGTCTACAGGCCATTTCAAAAGTACACTATACAGGATTCCAGAGTTCGATGTACATGAATGACGACCTGTAGGGTTATTTTGTAGGCTGCCATCTATAAGATTATATCACTAGCAAGGGAAAGAATTACATAATTTACTTCTAGTACCATATTACATCATGTCTTATACATGTTTTTATATAATAACATAAGAAAAACATATGGAAAGCAGTCAAACAAAACATACAAAGAAGAAACTTCGATGTAAAATAACTTTGTCCTTAACCCATTATCGATTATGCCGACTGACTTCCACCAACTCCATAATTATGGATCTGAAAATTTAGTATGGAATACTATGAGTATAAAAAATACTCAGTAAGATAACATGCTTGGATTTAACATGTTAATACTACACAAAAGAATGCATTCAAACACACACTTGCACATTCCTGCTTGCCGGTACCCTTCGGACTTGTCCTAAGGCATAAATAAATATCTAACTTCGTGGACTTGTCCACGTCTTTCATATTATGGTTTTCATGCATAGCTTAAGCATAAATATTACCATGAAATCCTACCACTTAAGCATAGAAAATATCTTACTGTAAAACTTGAAGAAATTTCGGTTAAAAGATTCCCCTTTTCCTCACGTATTCACTGCCATTTCTTACAAGTAATATTCTTTTTTTTTTTTTTTCTTCAAGGGAAATAAATGGCAGCAACATTTCTTATTTAAAGGTAAGAGAACTTAATGATTAAGTAAATGTGACTCTTCAACAATAGTCTCCACGTGGGTTGTATGGATGCACTTCATAAATTTAACTAAACACCTCATGCTTAAGTTAAACACCTCTTACCGGAGAAATTTTGAACTTGGTAAGAATATCCAACGTTTCGAGTTCTTTGATAAGAAATAGTGTGTGCTCGCTTCAAGACTTCTCGATAAGTGTATAGCTCGAGAACTGACACTATATCACGAATATAAGGTTGAAGCCCACGTTCGAACCTTCTAACCAGCTTTTCCTCCGTATCCATTAGATGTGGAGCAAATCTTGATAATTCCTCAAATTTGCGTTCATATTCCACGAGGGTCATGGTTCCCTGTTGGAACCTGGTAGTCATGTCCCACCAATGGCTAGCCCCCTTCTCTAACATAAACACTAAAAATGTTACCTTTTCAGCATTTTTGCATCTTATAAATTTAAAGATACGTTCTAGTTCTCGTAACCAGTCTTCAACTGCCAAGGGATCCATACTTCCCTCAAATGATGGAGGGTTCATTTTACGAAATTGTTCTATCATTGCAGTTCAATCTCTCGAGTTAGGTACTATTTGAAGTTGAATAGCTGGTGGGTTGGGCTCCTGATGATTAGTTGGTACTTGTTGATTTATTGTTTGTTGTCCAGCCAAATGTGGTGCCTGTTGTTGTTGTCCCAATTCCCGCATTACGACAAGCAGTTCTCGTGCAAAGTTTGTTACATTAACTTCGCCACCACTAGAACTAGCATTAGCATTGCCGCTGCCTAAGTTCATAATGGAATTCGGTGCACTGCCATAGTTGCTCTTTGGAGGCATTTCCTTTGAATGAAAAATATTCATCCAGTTAGAATTACTTTAGGACGTAATACTAACTTTAGAAACATCCAAAGGCCAAGACAAATTTCCTTCATATATATACATTATTATCTTTCACAAACAAAAGTCATGTTAAGGTACGGTACATACATTCAAAAGTAGATGTACGTATTACGTCCTATTCTATTCAAAAAACAAAGATAACTAGATAAGATGGTGTCTAATCTTCTATTTCTTCTAGATCCTCCTCGGGGCCTTCATCTGGGTCTTCCTCTGGTTCTTCCTCTAACATGCTTTGTTCCGAACTATCTGGTAATGGTACGGAAAAACTTTCATCTAGAACTCTCGAAAAGCACTTAGCCAATGGTCCATTATCTAGCCTAGAATTGGTAGCTCGTAAACTAGTATTCATGGATAAGGTTATAATCTTCTTAAAGTTTCGCCGTAAATCGTGGCTAGTTTCATAACTTTCTCGAAGTAATTATGTAAGATCCTCATATGAAAGGTCATCATCAGACTACAGTACGATCTCATTTATGACTTAAGCCCGAGGTTCTGGAACAGTTTTATATAACCTCCGTATCTTCACTGTATCCCTTATGCTATGGTGTATCTCCCATAACATCTCAACAATGCAATCTAGTAGATCAAGACGTTGTTCAAGGCTATGAAGCGGATGCATACAATAATTATAGTAAAATGCCAGTAATATGTCCCGCTTCTTCGCAAAACCACAAGCTTCTGTCCTTGTGGGGGTTCTTACCATTCGCGCCATAACTAGGACAAAAATTGATTATGTTACTCTATAAGGCTCTAATAAATAATTAGATATAAGTGTTAATGATTTCATAATCTCAACCATGACTTGATTCAAAATATTCATATATCCAACCATAGATATAGCAGTTCATTGCATAAGAAAACTCATAAACTTTAAAAAGAAGTTTTTACCTTGCTCGTCGGTTGGAAGTCAGTTGCTAGCTTGCTCGATGATGAAGGACAACAGCTTTTCTTTTAAAAAAAAGTCTACAGAAAAGCATAACTGCTCTGATACCACGCTGTGACGCCTCAAACTTAAGTTTCGAGTGTCACGTACTAAACATAAAAACTGCTGCCTTCGCTACATGTAAACACTCTTAAATAAAAGTATTACATGTTAGAAACTTATTTTCAATTTCGTAAAATATCTCTCATAAAATTTAATGGCCAGCAGAAGTGCATGTCAACATGAAATTATACTTTACATTTACGGACACGGCACTGCTACGGTTAGTTAGGGCAGCAAGTTCAACTATTTTTATAAAATTCATCCCAACTCCGTTTTCTATGAAATTTGCGACATTAGAAAGATATTTTCAAGTAGTTTTCTAAGTTAAAATATGAAAAAATTCTAAGATCATATGATATGGGAATTTTACTGAAAACGGTGAGGTATTGCACAGAAAGTTCAGATTGACCCTTCAACGCGTAAAAATTCATATCTCAGGCCATGGATATCCAAATTGAGTGGTTCTTGAGCCCATATTAAGACAACTCAAAGAGGAACACAAAAATATTTTTAGAGTCTCAAATAGACGTTTATGGAGTCAGAAATAATGTTTTGAAGTTGACCCAAAAACTGTTCCGTTTCTGCCTTTTTATCACTTGCAAGAGAAAGTCTAAAAATAAAAGTCTCTTAACATAACATGGGAGATATGATTACATAATTTACTTCCGGTACCATATTACATCATGCCTTATACATGTTTTATATAATAACATAAGAAAAACATATGGAAAGCAGTCAAACAAAACATACAAAGAAGAAACTTCGATGTAAAATAACTTTGTCCTTAACTCATCATCGATTATGCCTATTGGCTTCCACCAACTCCACAATTATGAATCTAAAAATTTAGTATGAAATACTATGAGTATAAAGAATACTGAGTAAGATACCATGTTTGGATTTAACATGTTAGTACTACACAAAAGAATACATTCAAACACATACTTGCACATTTCAGCATGCCGATGCCTTTTGAACTTGTCCTAAGGCGTAAATAGATATATAACTTTGTCGACTTGTCCACGTCTTTCATATTATGGTTTTCATGCATAGCTTAAGCATAAATATTACCATGAAATCCTACCACTTAAGCATAGAAAATATCTTACTGTAAAACTTGAAAAAATTTCAATTGAAAAAATTCGGTTGAAAGATGAATTGAGAGTGCTAGGCTTTGTTCCCTTTTCCTCACGTATTCACTGCCCTTTCTTACAAGTGATATTTTATTTTATTTTTTGCAAGGGAAATAAATGGTAGCAACATTTCTTATTTAAAGGTAAGAGGACATAATGATTAAGTAAAGGTGACTCTTCAACAATTGTCTCCATGTGGGTTGCATGGATGCACTTCATAAATTTAACTAAACACCTCATGCTTAAGTTAAACACTTCATGCTTGCCTTAGCCACCTCATGCTTGCTTGTTACCTCACTACAAAGATAACATTCTACTCTCAGCCAAGTGGTAAAAAAATGCTTATCTTTAGTAATTAGGTGTAAAATTTTGACATTTATCCCAAACTCCTAATTAACTAATTTTGGTAAACTTTTAATAAATCAACCAATGCAAATTTGGCAATCATTAATAATTTTGGCCATACTAAATTTTGAAAAGTAGTGCTCACGATTAGAAGTTCTTCTTGTACTCATTATTACAGTTTCCTCTATACTCTTTTCTTTTTGAATTCTATGTTTTGCATAGAGCTGCACGTACATTAGAGTGTTCTACACTAGTGGAACTATGAATAGACCAATTAATTTCAAAGCTTATGAAATTTAAAATTTTCTCTTCATTTGAGTGAGTGTAAAATGTATTGTCACAACTAATTGGCCGCCTTTTTCTACTAGTTGTTAAATTCTAAAAGTGATATTCAAGATGAGATAACATTTAATCAATCTAGCATAATAATAACAACAAATGATGAGTTTGGATAAATCTTTCTTAATCAATGGTGATGAACTAGGGCATTGGCATGTTGAATCCTAGATGGCTAAGGGCATCTCCACTTGCTATCCTATAAGTAAATTTATAAGGATTTTAGGTAAGTAAATCTCTTCTTTATCTTCAAGCATACGTTACATCGTTAAATGTAGAAATGTGTTATCAAAATTTGTTATTATGTGAACTTGATATTTAATATTTATGTTTTATGTCACAAATAATTCTCATGACATATTCATGCATATCAATGCATCCATGAGCATACATGAAATTTCAAGAAAAATAAAAGTTTTCAAATGTTAATGAGTCAATAAAAGTATTAAAAAATTATGTATCCCAAACGTTTCGTTACGAGGTGTATGTCTATGCCATGAAAGTTGTCAGTGGGACGTGGCGTGGGGGATTGATGAACCTACCAATGTTCAATGTTTAATGTTCAATGATAATGTTAATATTAGCCGATTTGCGATACTACCAATAGGATTCAACCAGGTTCCAAATAATAATTGCTAACTGCATTCTGATTGGCTAGGAGATACACCAAGTGAGCTAACAAAGTCAAAGTTAATTTTTGAAAGAAATGACAGAAAAGGGAATACATATTGAGAAATAATTTTATCTTGAAGTAATTCATGTGCATATCATAAGCATACATCCTATGAGGTTTGCTTACTGGGCGTTCGCTCATTCCACATTATCCTCTCCAATTTTTAGATGATGAAAGCAAGATGATTCGAGATGACTACTTGTGATGAGACGAACTCGATACTGATACATTTAATGTAGACTCAAGTTGAAATAAGTTTAACATTTGATTCGATCATCTTATATTTTTATTAAATATAAAAATTTTCTAAAAATCTTTTCTTTAATAAAAGTCGTTAATATTTTTATGTTAAAGAAAAATTTTAAATCGATTTTCTACATTTATGGTTTTAAGAGGAAATTAAATGATAATACTTCTACATTTAGGTATCTAGATTTGAGGTGTTACAATAAATCCAAACCTTTCTTGAGTAGTCATCATCTATAGAAAGGAAGTACTTATTTCCTCCAAAGGTATGATGACTCTCTAGCCCCATAAATTCGAGTGGATATAGGGGTCTAGAGGTGGTATGTAACCCAGTCCCAAACTTCACCCCATGTGACTTACCCAACACACATATTTCACAAAATTCACGAGGCTCAATCATATCTTTCTCAAGTAATTTTCAATTACTTAAATACCTCATACTCTTATTTCCTATATGTCCCATTCTATTATGTCACAGTTTTGATTTGTTTTAAGTAATGGTAAAAAATTTAGCATTTTGAGGAGTAGAAGTCTCTCCAATAAGATAGTACAATCATTTCTTTTTGTTCCCTTAAAGATTACCAAAAATCTCTTTATAACTTTCAAAATGTTATTTTTAAACTTGAAATTTCCAATGAGATGAGATTTCTTTTCAAGTTTGGACATATCTCACAGTTTTCAATTGCCTTACAATACCATCATACATCTTGATGGCAATTTCACTAATACCAAGAAAACTTAAGAGTTATTATTAGTCATGTACACTTTTCTGGGTTCAACTTCTTTGTAATTATTAGGGAAAATTACAGTCGAAGTATCAAACCTTTAGTTTATTAGCAGACTTTGTCCAAACCTTTAGTTTGTGCCACCCACAATCCCAAACCTTTCAAAAATATGCACCGGAGATCCAAATAGATGGAAACCGTCCGTTTAACCGTTAGTTGACCAAGAAAAATAAATTTTGACTGAATTAGAAAAGGTAAAATGGTATATTTAGAATTAACATTATTTTTCTATATTATTAACAATTAAATTAAACTGAAAAAAGAAAATAGTCAATCTTCATCTTCTTCCCTGACTGCACCCCCACCTCACCCCGACCATAATCTGAAGCCGTCGACTACCCAACCCCGGCTGCCCATCTCCGCCCAAATCCGTTGGCCTCCATCAATTCCACAACCTCCACCACCTCGGCTACCCTCTTATTCACTGCTAAATGGAACCAAAATAAGAAATCGAAATCGATGCGAGCACTACTTCGCCTCGAAATTGAAACCAGCACCACCTCCGAACTGGGGTACTTATAGCGAAAAAGAGGCATACAATCAAAACTATTCACATATGAATTGGAGCTCAAATTATCAAAATACCCACCTTCCCAGTAAGTCCAATTCAATCTAGAAAACAATTAAACCAGTAATCAATTGCGTAGCCCAAAATAGCCATAGAGAGAGGGAATATTTACTCCCGACATTGAGGAAGAGGCAAGAAGTGGACGTCATAATCAAAGACACCATTGGAAGTATCCGTCCTCCGGTTCGAGAGCTCCTCGGACATCGTTTGCTTGTAGCTCGACGATAGCATATGTTCACTCATCTTATCCCTCTGTGTAACAACAATAATTTTCAAGATCTGGCGAGAGAACTTTCATTTATTATCATATCCATTTGAGTTGTGGTGAGAGCCACGGCTGTTGTGGGTATGGTCAGTTGTCGGCAAGAAAGCGCGGTGGGAAAATTGCAGCAGTGGTAGGGTGGGGTGGGGTGGAGACGAAGATGAATAGTAGTTTCTTTTATTTTTATTTGGTATATTAGTTTATTTGTTTTATTTTAGAATTAAATAACAAATTTACCTTTCTACCCTTTTAAGTTGGTCAAACATTAGTCAAAATTTAATTTTATTGGTCAACTAATGGTCAAACGAACAGTTTCCATCCATTTGAACCCCTAATGCATATTTTTGAAAGGTTTAGTACTGTGGATGGCACAAACTTAAGATTTGGGCAAAGTCTGCTAATAAACGAAAGGTTTGGTACCTCGAGTGCACTTTTCCCTAATTATTAAGTCAAGATTTATTAGGACACATGGAATTTACACCCTAAATTCAAAATCCAGACCTTATCAATTTCTTCATTAGACACAATTGTTACAAATAGACCATCTAACTCAAAACCAACGAAAGAATTATTCCATTCTCCGTTATTTTGTTCATTTGGTTTTTTTCTTTCAATAAAAGCAACCTCTTCTAAAGTGACCCAACTTCCCACAATGATAACACTTCTTATTGCTTTTATCTTTTGATTTAAATCTAGTTTTAAATTTCAAATTAGATATTTTGTTGTTGAAATTATTTTCCTTCTTCTTAGTTCTTCCTCGTACGAACATACTCTTTTCTCTTGAACTTGTTCTAGATTATCTTTTGACCTCCAATTCCCAAAATTGTAGAGCATTAGTGACAATTGTTCTATGTTAGGCATCTCTTGAGCATTCTATTACATTCTTGATATCCTTTTTGAATCAGGTAATGAATTAAGAGAGATCACTGCAAGGATCTCATCCTCAATTTTTTTGCCATTTTGAGGAAAGCTCTCAACTATGATTCTAAAATCACTCAAATTAGTTTCCAAATCTTTCCTAGTATCCATTTTGAAACTAAAGCGTTTCTCTAAAAGGTAGATCTTATTAGGCAATGTCTTAGTCAAAAACAAAGCATCTAATGCAGTCCATAATGCTCTATGAGACTTTTTATTCATATTTAGAATTTCATCAGGTTTAGTTTTCAATTCAATAGAAAACATTTCAGGATCATCCAGAGCTCTAACAACCCTTTGATCAGCCAAGATGGCCCTCATTTTCTGCTTTCAGATGGAGCAATCCTCCTTTCCATTGAATTGTGATAATTTAAACTTCAAACCCATTGCAGATTATGCAAAAAGGCAGATATTACTTGTTGACATAAGTGATTTTAAATTTGAAAATCACTTTAGTTCTTAAAAAAGTTTTGCAATTTATAACAAATAAGCTGTTCTTGGAATGAAAAACAATAATAAAAATATGCACAGACTGCAATAGCAAAAAGATGAATTAATTTCACATTTCACACAGTCAGATAAAAGAAAACTAAAAAATACAATCAAACAATTTATTGAGGTTCTTGAATAAATCAGATCACAGTAATATCAACAAATTCACATATATCAATTAAATCGTGCCAATCAATTACTGATTAATTTGTAATTGGAACGATCTCAGCAAAATACTGTGTATAACAGTATTTAAATCTCAAGTTCATTTAGCAATCAGATTCCAACTCCAGTAATACTTTCAAAGCCAGATCTCAGCCCAGCCTCCAAGAACTCAGTTTAATTAGAAATTAAAGATTTACATCGATCAAAAAGCGCATCAATACGAAAAGTAAAATCAAATCGGATTTCAAATATGCCTTACCCATGCCTTACGAGGCTTTGATACCAGTTTTGTTAGGATTTAGTCACCAACAATAGGCAGTATTTAGAAAATCAAAACACAAACCCTCGAAAAATAATAAAGATCAACACGCAAAATGGTCACCCAATTCGACAAAGCTTGCTTTAGGAGACTTAGAGGTAAAGAGCACGTCACTATATGCAAAGAACTGCCCAAGAGAGTTCGAAGTCAGAGTATAACATTCAGACCCAAGACTAGATCATCGATCTATAAAGATCTCACAAAAATAACCCCTAATCGACTCAAGACCAAAACTAAGTGGCCAAAGTTCTATACAGTTCAACCGACCACAAAAGCCCCAAAATTTTCTGTAAATGAACAATATACAAAAGCCACAACACAAATCTGACTATATACTACACTGAGGACCAGAAATCAGAAATCGGATCTGATTTTCAATAAAGAAACAATCGGCCTTGAAGATTTTTCATGAGTTTAGTAAGAGAGAACAGAGATTGAGAGAATGAATGACTGAATCATCATCAGCCGGCCAACTCAAGGGTCAAGAAAATACATTTAAGCCACGGTCATTGGATCAAGATCAACAGTCCAAATCAGTCACCAACAAACACAAATCCAAGTCGTTATAAATAAGCCAGCAGATTTTTGCCAAGTGGACTTGCAATTAAATAACGTTCTTCCACTTTAAAACCAGGTTTTGAAAACACATTTCACACTGATATTACGAGTAGAGAAGAAAATTAGATGACAAGTTTTCAGTCTTGAATGTCTTTAATGAATCTTGAATTACCCTTTTTTTTTCCTTACTTGAAAATCAAAAAAATTCAAATTGACATATTTTACTAAACGTCTATTTGATTGCAAAAGTGAAATTTGGGTGGAAAGAAAACGAATTCTAAGAAATTGAATTGATGGGAAATTATTTTTTGGAGAATTGTAAGTTATTGTGTTTTATTGGTATAATTTTTCACGTGAAAAATATTTAAATTACAGTTTTTTTTATGTCCGTTTGACTTTGTTTTATATGAAAATTGTCAATTAGAAGGATAAAATTTACTGGTATTGAGAATAAAATTTGTTTCTATTGCCAAAACCAAAATAATAATAATAATAATAATAATAATAATAACAATAATAATAATCATCATCATCATCATCAAGAAAATCATCTATCTTTGGATGTTCGTTTAACTTTATTTTACATGAAAATTGTCAATTAAAAGAAAATATTTTTTTATAATAAATCTTAGAATGTGTTTCCACTGCACAT
>NC_036246.1:32554091-32577267 GCF_002742605.1 Olea europaea var. sylvestris | reverse complement strand
AGGGGAATTGGTTTTCCTTCAAAACCAGGAAAACTTCAATTCTCAAGAAAAATTGGAAAATGTAATTCCATGGAAAAAAAAATGGTATCAAACACCCTTAAAATTCAAAGTTGGAATTGGTTTTTCACTTTCCCCAAAAAATTTTGGCCAATCAAACAGACCCTAAGAGATAATTTTAGAGATAACAACGGAACATAGTGGGACAAGGTCGGGAGGATAACGTCATCCCATTCTCGTGTTAAGAAGCGGGATAGGAATTGGGACAAGTGCATTCCTTATTCCCATTGACTAATAATTTATTTTATTTTAAGAATAATAAATAAAAATAATTGGGATGGGCTCGGAGAATTTATGGTGGGACCATGTACCTGATAAGTGTATTTTATACGCTTAGTTAGGTCGTTAAAGGAGATTAATTATAATAAATTTTGATGACTTATAATTTAATTAGATGTTAATTTTGTTTATTAGGTAAAATTTGATGCAAAATGGTGAAATTGGAAGAAACAAATGAAAAATGGGCGAAAACGAAAGAAATTCAAAGTTCAAGAACCAAAGTGTAAACATTCAATAGTTGATTAGAACTATAAAATGATAATTGAAAATTATATATGATCAATTGGATGTAATTTGAAGTTGAAGGAGGGAAATATAGGCAAATTATTCTCAAAAATCAATTTCCAACTGAAAAAGTTATGTTTAAAATTTTTAGCCTCAATTTGAGACCTATTTTTTGAATAGCAAATGTCCGAATTGGAGAAATTGTATTTTTTAAAAGAATTGTAGCCCTTGGAGTTATACTTCTAATGTATTTTGAATCATCTCAATCGAATATCGAGTAAAAAAGTTATGACTAAAAATATCGAAGGTTGCTCAAGGATGTCAAACGTGCAGGTACATTGTTTTAACGAACCTGGGAGCCATGTGGCTCGATGGTGACTCCCTTGCTCAAGGATGTCAATCGCGCAGGTACATTGTTTTTGCAAATGAATGAATAGTTTCCTTTTGCGATTCAAATTCTTTTTGAACTCAAATTGGATGAGATTTTGACCTTGTACAAAACAAGAACTACACATGAAAAGCTCTCTAATGTCTCTTCATACACAATAATATCATAAAATTCATAAAGAACAAAAGGTCAACTCATTATTTTAGGGAGAGAAGATCATGCCCTAACAAAAATTGAAGAATTTAACTTTAGACTTGAAGATCAATATTTTTTATATTTTTTCATGATTCGAATGATATTTTTTCATTATTCTTCTTCTAATTTATTTAAGACCATGCTAGACTAGATACATTTTTCTATTAGATGAGATAAACCCCATCGCTTATTTGTTTTATAACCCATTGTTTATTTGTTTTAAATATAAAACTAGCAGTTTAATTTAATTCTTGCATTTCTGGATTAATTTTGCATACCTATTACATTATTTAATTAATTGATTTGTCTCATTGCTATCTATCATATTACTAGAACTGTCTAAACCAGAAATCGAAGCTATCTTAGAAAGAAGGCCCATTTATATGTCCAATGATCAAGAAGTGGCCCAAAAACGAAAATTTAAACATATTGCCATATCGATCTTCTACTAAATAAATTCTTAACACAATTTATACAAATATTAATACAATGTATCAAACATGCATTCTCGAAAATATAACTCTCCAAGAGTTAACAAGTACATGCTCTCTCTCTTGAAAGCTCTCAAGTTGCTTTCCTACTTGGTTTGAAGCAAATGAGCCTCCCTTGACCTATATATACTCCTCCCTGGAACTCCATAGACTAAGCGTTCTTCTCAAGGTTTTAAAGAATTACATAAAGCTCTTTGATGATTCGCCAGAGAGTCTAACTGGAATTTAGAGATGAGGCAAACAAAATTCTTATTAATGGGCCTACAATGGAGGCTTTGTGCTTTTAATCTGGAACTTTTTTCACTAACTACTTTTAGTTTAGGGCAACTTACAAAAGTACCCTTAAAATTAGCGGTCGTTTGAAAAATCATATGAAAAGTTTTTTTGAAGTAAAAAATACAATGTGATATTAAGAAGTGACACAATGTATCTTTTTAATTAAAAAAAAGTGATACAATGTCACTTTTAAGAGTTAAGTGTCACTTCTTTCTTAAAAAAATGACATACAATGTTACTTCTATTAAAAAATGATGTTTGTCACTAAAAAAATTAATAAAAATTAAGAATGTGATTGAAAAAAATGATAAACACTAAAAAAAAGTGACAAAAACTAAAAAATAAAGTGATAAAAATTCAAAAAAGTGACAGATTTTTTTTTTTAAAAAGTGACAAATTCAAAAAAGTGTCACAAATTTAAAAAAATTACACAGATTAAAAAAGTGATAGCAAATAAAAAAAATAACAACAATTTTATTGATATAAAATTAGTTATACAATTTCGAACAAATACACTAATGTCACTCAAAATGAAAATAATCACTCCACTAACTATTTTTCCAGCAGCACACTTTTCTCTCACTTACCTACTACCTCTCTCTCAATCTCTCTTTTTCTTCTTGCTTCCGATGAAGCAAACATATATATATATATATATATATATATATTAGATTTTCCAGAATTATCCATGGCGGTGGCAAAAAGGCAGTAAAGCAGCAGGTTCCTGGGAAGTTCTTCAATGGCGGTGGGATGGAAAATTTTATGCAACATTCTAGGTTCTTCTTCTAATGTCGACGGCTTAAGAAAAATTTGGAAAGTTGGTGATGATTCTTCATTTGTTTGTCAGACAATTTGGCTGGTGTGCAGTGTGCTATTTAGTGTTCGAGTTTCTTCTTTCTTGGTCTGTAAGCAACGAGAACTAAAGTTCAGATTTCATTATGGTTTCCCTAGATGTTACTATCTTTCCTCTGTACTCAGTTAGGAGATTTTGGGTTTTGGAGGTTTGTTTTAATTTAGGACGTAATTAATACATGGTTTATGTGATAATTAATTAATTTAGGGTATTAATCTAATTGAGTCACTTTTTAGAGCATTTGGCCTAGTTTCCTCTTTAGTTTATAAGGGTTTTTATGCAAAAATTACAAACCATTTTAATTAATAAATAATCATTTATTTTGTAACACTTAGGAAATTCATAATGTTTTAATATTTAATTATTCAAGTGAGAGATCCCAATTTACGTCAAGTAGAATTTTATTTAAATTGACGTCGGATTAGCGACACAAAATAGGATTATTAAATCCATTTTAAGTCATAATTTACTCAATCTTTTCAATTAACTGTTTATAGATTTTTTAAATTGAAAGATGTTTTTCAAAGTATGTTTCGTGTACCTTAAAGTGGTATCGAGAACATTTTTAGATGTTCGAAAATCATTTGAAACAAGCTGAAAGGTGGGGCTCTAGTATGTAAATTTATAAGAGTAATCATTTTTAAATTGTTAATTTGATCTTGTCGTTTAACGATTTTTCGAATCGAAATCTTTTTTTTTTTTTTTTTTTTTTTTTTTTTTCCGGTTTTTGCAAAGCACATTGCGAGCACTTTGAAAGTAGCAAGAACATTTCATAATGTTTGAGATGTATAATCCTAAATGAAGAATACAGTTGGTGTGGGAATTTATGGACATGACCTTTATTTTTGGTTTGTTTGGAGAGATTTTTTTCAAAAATATTTTATTTCATAATCATTTTCAATCACACGTGAAATTCATAATTTTTTCCTTTTTTTTTTTCACACATTCTTTAAAAATCAATTTTTTGCTTAGAAAAATCTCTTCCATATTGAACAACTCAAGCGAGTCTTGTCGTGCTAAAAGTTTAGGAGTCGTGTTGTATAAACACTTTGGTCACCCTAACAAATGTATTTTTATCAGTTTAATTTCATTTAATTGCTTTCGAATCTAGGATTTATAAAATTTATCAATTTGTTAAGAAAACTTGTCGAACTTTTGTAAGTTAAGTTTTTTGATTCTGGTAAATTGTTGTAATTGATCAAGTTTGACTTTTTGAGTCAATTTCCGTTTTATTCTTCCGATTAAGCGTCGATTTGTTTCTCATTTTGGCGGTACATTTTAATAGCATTTTTTACCGTTGTTAATCACACAATAGTTTTTTTTCTTACTCCCTATCTCACACCGGGTGCCACTTGCAGGAATACAACAGTCCAAAAATGCCTTTTTTCAAGAAAAAATGAGAAACAAACAAGCACTAATACAAATATTTTGATATATTTTTATGAGTGATTGATCGTACTACTTATCTTATACGTCCCAAATTCAGAAGTACATCCTAAACCATACATTCTAAGAAAAATTCTACTTGATATGCATCAGGAGCTCTATCGATGCCAAAATATTTTATAGAAATCTGAAAAATAAGACCAAAAAAAAATAAAAATAAAGAATGGCCTTTTATTTGTGAGCAGACAAAAAATTGGCTAACTATTTCCCTTTCAACTTGAAATCTTTGACAATCCTCTGATTGGTGAATCCAAATTTTATTTTATTTAGAGCAGTGCGGAGTCAATTCTGAAAATGTTATAATAAATGAATTATATGACCACCTTCATCTTTCACCTCTATATAAACACGTTATCAAACCACACTTTATGAATAATAATATTTATTATTATTTATTTAATTTCACCATATAAATCAAAAGAATAAAATTAAAAAGAAAACGTGACAACATACCAAATGTCACGCTCCTTTCTTGAAGATTATTTTCTTACTATTTATAATTTGAATTTAAATCATATTAAATAAATAAACAAAAAAGTAAGTGTTTATTTAGGAGTATTTATATTATAATTTACGTGGTAGGTTCTGTTGTAACTTATTTTAAGTTTCAACCTTTCAAAAAAAATTAAAGCACTTTAAATTTAAGTTTTAACATAAAAATTAAAACGTATGATAACTTATATTTTAAATGGTTTAATTGTGGGGTTAAATTTATCCCTATAAAAGGGAGTTCTTTCATTTGAGACAATGAACTTGAGATACTAGGAAAACAAAATACTACATCTATATTTTATACAATATTTCTATAGTTTGTGACAACTTGATGTGAGACTTGTTCACTTATCTTTCTATGGTCGTGTCCATAGAAGGAGAGTCACATGGATTTTATCTTGAAGCCGTGTAGTGTCAAAAGAATCCGCACGAAAGGGAGACAACACGACTTTAGGATAGCGTCCTCAACGTGACTCACAAAAATTGTTTTCTAAACCTTTTCTCTATTTTATGTTATATTATTCTTAAATTGTATTTGTTATTTTATTGTGTTAATTGTTAAATAAATTTACACACAAATCACTCAATTTTCTCAACAATCTAATGTCGTGTTGTAGTGATTTGTGCATAGAACTGAATCTTAGAAAGTAAGAAATATGCATCATGGTTTTTTAAGAAATTAGGCTTAGAAAGGCACTTTTGGCACATATAAAATATTTATATAGATGATATGTTCCTTTTATGATGTCTTTTAAGACCTTATTTGATTACTTCTAAACACGGAAAATGTGATTTGGAGTGTCGGTATATTTTGTTCATGACTCGATATATTCTCGATCATCAGGCTTTTTATGTTCCTTAGCTTAAATCCATTGGCGTCTTTTCAGCAATCCGTTTCTTTTCAGAAGTTAGACGCAATCTTACTTTCTCCAATCCCCACCCTAAAAATTCCAGCTTTCTTTGAAGGCCTTCAGTATTTTCCCTCGGGATTATGATTTAGCTCTAAGTTAAGGGGAAAAAAAAGTTGATTATTCTACTACGTTTATTGCTGTGCAGAGAAGAAGATTCCAAGACCGTCTGTTATGGTATTAGTTGTTACTCAATTTTGATTATTAAGATGAGTGCAAGGGACGATCAAATAAAGAATGGGGAGAGCAAAAAACGGCTACTGTTGAACTATTGAGCAAAGCAGCAATTTAGAAGTGCTTCAATTTTATGGCAATTTCTTTGATTAGTAATTTGCAATTTCAATAATTTCCATAGAGAAGTGATCAAGAAACGAAGAAACTTGGTTCTTTAAAATCATTCTTTAGCAGTTATCAGATCTTGGTCTAGGACCCCAGGTTCATAGTTGAGGAAAAATGGGTTCTTTTCGTGGGCATGTCCTTTCTAGGACACTGTTTCTTTTGGTTGGGGTGTGGCACATGTGGAGCTCTATAGCCAGATATGTATCGTATCTTAAATCTTTTAGGGTCAGGGTGTGGAACCCTGTTCCTGGTTTTGATGGACGGCTTAAGTACTTGGAGCTTTATTTCATAATAGTTGGAGGTTTCATAGATTTGTGTACTGAGTTTCTATATTCGACTCATCTCCATATCTCTGTCCATGGAATCTTGAACCCATCTCACATGAATAACTTCAAGCACTCTGGAATGCTCCTCATGTTTTGATCTTCGGTGTAATCACACTGCTTTCTGAGAAAACAAGTTGAGTTCTTAAACTTAATGGAATTCTTTAATATTAACTGTTTGAATTCTAATGTAGGAAAGAAATAAAGATTAGCCCCTTGTTTTCTATGTTTGAAATTTGGTAGATCTTATTTCTTTATCTAGCTTTATTAGAACTTTTGGCACGTCTAGTTGTATCATTCTTTTTCCAGTAATTGCTCCAAAAAAGTGCATAGGCTTGATATATAATTTCCTTTTAAGTTCCTGCATTCCTAGAAACATCAACTAGGCCTTATTTACCTTCAAATACTCGTGACAATATCCTCAAGCCATTTTCGAGGGTATTGATAATTAACGGAACCATCAAATGAAGTTTTCATATGTATTATGTTCTATTTTCTGCTTCTATCTTTTTAAGGTGGATTGGTAATGTCAATAGAGTTTATATGATTCTTATTTTGGAGCATGTTATTTCATACATAATTGCAACTTCATCTTATCGTACTTCTTTTGGGTTGTCTCATGACATTCTTTAAAGGGTATTTCTTTGTTCGGGAAATTAAAGTAAAATATTGTTCTTTTAAAAGTCTTGAAATTGTAGCTCTTACTAGCATTAATACATCTTTAATTCTTATTAATTAGTCATTCAAGGCGTAATATATGAAATGGGGAGTTTTTCTCAAGCATTTAAATTTTATTGAGTCACTCTAAGAGTCTTCTCGATTATAGGACAAATGTGGTACATAAAGAAAAATGGTACTTACTAGTCCTTATTTTCTTTACACCTTCGTTACTACCAATTTTACCACAATGTATATTTGAGAATTTAATTTTCTAAGGTTATAATTTTAATGAGTGAATGGAGAATTGGTTCTACCTTGCAGTCCGTTTCACTCATTTCTTTCACAAAACGATGTGATTTCTTGATGTTTAATTTGTGATTTAGTTTACCAAGGTGACAATTCTTTAGCATTATGACTAATATTTTGCAAATGCTTTTAAAGCAGAATTTGTTTATATATTGGATGGTAGAAGTCATGAAAGTGTGAGATTGATAAACATGTGCATCAACCATCTCCTCACCATGCTTAATCCTATCAAAATAGATAAATTGTAAGATCATATATTTACTCAATTCAAGTTAGATATCCTTGAAATGTGAGGATATTCAACTATTTAATATATTTTTCATTTCTTTGGTCAATGCTCGGAGAGAAGTTAAACGAATATCAAAATGTTATACTTTATTTAAATCTATCTAAGTTATTCTCATTTATTGTGACACTAATATTTTGTGAAATGTTTAGAAGTGTTTGTAGACATGGAAATTTTTCAAAGAAGCTCTACACGATGGATATCTTCGGAATACGAATATGAAATGCAAGAGCTCAATGGATACATTTCCCCAAACATGTTACTAAAAGCCAATATCATGAAATTATCTTATTATAATTATATATGCAATAATTAATATTGACATTTTGAAAAATTCTTAGGTGACTTTGCAGATATGTAGATGGGCAAATGAAGAAGAAAAGCTTTGCAAATATTATGGTACCATATTATTGTCCAAGAGGGACATAAATATATATAATCCAAAATGGACATATATAAATCATCGAGGGGGATAGGTTTAAGCCCATAAGGGAGTCATCTTCGGGAGTAATCCAACCTTTGTGATTGGAGATCCCGTGAATAAGGTTCAAGGTGGTAGAAACAACTCGTACTGCGTAATTTGTAATAGCACTACTTATATTGAGCTCATCCATATTGTGATAATGCTAATAAATTTGATGTTATTAATGGTTTAACCCTGAATGAATACCGATGCGAGAATTCTCGTGAGATGTGGGCCACACGCGCCCTTGAAGGACTCACCTATATAAGAGTTGCCATGAAGTCGTGGCTATGAGATTGGGCTATTCCCTAGAAATGCTTACTAGAATCAAGATTAGAGCGCATGGCCATTAACAGCGTTACTCGCTATGAACTGAGCCTAAATCAATACGGTGTGTGGAACAATTGATATTTGACCAAAGAGACGTAATTCAAGAGTTAATACATTATGGTTCCCTCAAATGGAAATTGTTATCACTAAATGAGGTTCAAGTCCAAAAGACACATACACCTAATACACAGTATAATGTTTCCACTATTATATATATATTTCCCTATTTTGAAAGCTTAAAACTTGTGGAGGATTGTTGTAACTTATTTTAAGTTTCAACCTTTCAAAAAAAAAAAATTAAAGCACTTTAATTTTAAGTTTTAACATAAAAATTAAAACATATGGTAACTTATATTTTAATGGTCTAATTGTGGGGTTAAATTTATCCCTATAAAAGAGAGTTCTTTCATTTGAGAAAATGAACTTGAGATACTAGGAAATAAAATACTACATCTATATTTTATATTATGTTTCTATAGTTTGTGGCAACTTGATGTGAGACTTGTTTACTTCTCTCTCTATGGTCGTGCCCATAGAAGGAGAGTCACATTGATTTTTATTTTGGAGTCGTGTAGTGCTGAAAGAATCCGCACGAAGGGGAGGCAACACTACTTTAAGATAGCGTCCTAGACGTGGCTCCCAAGGCTTGTTTTCTAAATCTTTTCTCTATTTTATATTATATTATTCTTGAATTGTATTTGTTATTTTATTGTGTTAATTGTTAAATAAATCTACACACAAATTACTCAATTTTCCCAACAGGTTCTACCGAATTTATAGATAAAAAATTATTAATAAATTGTTTTACCATAGACTGTAAAAATGCATACTTGAGTTTAAATTATAATTTAAGTTTTATCAATTATGCACTAAATGGGAATAATTTAATTTTATTCTCATTATATTCTACCTCCAAAATTTTCTAAGAGATCAGGCATTTTGGGCTCCACTAAAATCAAACTTTAGGAGAAAAACATATTTTGGAATAGTAATAACATGTAATATTATTTTATTAAAAAATCTATAGATTGAAAAAAATATATATATAGAAAAACGTATTTTGAATAAAATGGAGTTTAGCTAGACGTTAGTCCTCTTCCCTTCTACAATGCCATCCCTAGAAAAAGGTAGGAGGCATCCATATTTTTGGTATATTATTTGCAAAAGAGTTAGCTCATGTTTAACAATATATATATATTTTGTTTTAGAAAATGAGTTTTTGAATAGTAAATTTTGAAAGAATATGTGGATAAAATGTAAAATAAAATTAAATAAATAATAAATTTTCATGAAAAATATATGACTCAAAATAAGTATAAAAAATTGTCAAGGGGTCAGGCTTAAATATTATGCCCTTGTTTGAGTCCCATTTTGATGGGAAAACTGAATTTTTGAATAGTGTATTGATGTGAAATGTATGGCTAAAAAATAATAAAAGATTTTGAATTTACTTGTAATATTATTTTATTAAAAAATTTGTGATTAAAATTATGTCAAAATACTGTTGAATAATTCATTTTCTCCAAAGAATGAGGATCAAACAACGACATAAAAAAAAATAAAAATTAATTGTTGCGCACGAGATGGAGCACCTTACGGCTCCGCTGGCGGCGATTTTGGTGGCTACGCCACGTGCAGTCCAGTTTGAAGACGTGGCGCATGCACGGGGAAAATGCGGAATTGCCTGCTGCTATTTTCTAGAAACAAGTGCCGCTTTCTTTCGGCGCTGGAAACTCACCAGCTTCATTTATTTTTTTGGCTGAACAAGCTGATTTCGTCTAAGGTACATTTTAGCCCCGTTTGGCCATTATTCTCTATTAAATTGTAATTCATTTTTTTCTCTCTTTATCAACGTACATTTTTTAATAAAATAATATTATACATAAATTAAAAAAAAATCTTTTTTAACCACATTCTCCAAGTTACTACTTCTCTAATTATATTGTGGAATAATGGGAGCCAAACGGACGCTTAGTATTATGCAATTACTTCAATATTTTCACTTAAAAAAAAAAAAAAAACTCAATACTTCTAGAGCGTGTTCTCTTTCTAGTAAAAGAACATTTTAAGAAATTTATTTTAAATCAACTTTCTCTAGAAATCATTTCAAACCATTTTACAAAATTAAACATATCTAAAAGTAATTTTTAACTTTCAAATAGCCATGTTAAGCAGGTTATTAGACATAAATATCCAATTCAATTAGGATATTTATTTTCGTTTTTATGCTCTCTCTCGAATGATGTTATGATTAATACTTCGTAAAAGTCGTGCATTTTTTAAAACCTTCGAAAAAAGATATGTTGCCAATCGCCATGACAACCAAATTGACATTAAATTAGCCAATCGCCATGACAACCAAATTGACATTAAATTATCTAACATTCAATCTTTTTGTTGTCACCTCCTTAACCATTTATAATATACATTATTACACTGTCATAACCACTTGTAACGTAACTTATTACACATTCATCATTGGTGTTGCATCCACCACACCATCCATTAAAGAATCACCACAAATAAATCATTAAGTCTACCCTAAAACCATCCCCACCATTGTTTCTATCTATTTTCACCACCACAACCACTAGCATCAACACGAATCTGCACTACGCTGCCACCATGGCTAAAAAAACAGACCACTAACACACACAGAAAGAATCACAAATTCATGTGTCCTCATCTAAATTCAAAGTAAATTCTAGGATGAAATCTTAATAAATAAGAGATTTTATTAAATTATTGGGAAACATATTGTAACATTAATGAAAGTAGCCACCACGCTACGAGGATGCCACCCCGTCAAACCACTTCGTAGAATGAAGATGGGGTGGTTGTGCCAATTGGCATCAACTTACCATTTGGTGGTGGCAACAAAACGTGATTGAAGGAAGTGACAAATGTTGTATGTAGAAGGAGGAGGAGAATGTGGTGGTTGTGGTGTTGGCCAAAATTCAAATCTAAAATTTGTTTGGCTTGGTTGTGGTTTAGTGGTGGTGGAACTTAGTCGTGTTTTGATGGTGGTGGTCGCTGCAGTGGTGGTGATGATGGTGGTGGTTATTTTAATGCTAAACTCTTTTGGATTGCCTTTTGACATGTGGGAGGAACCTTCTTACTGCATGTTATAATCTTAACGGAATTCTCAGTAAGAAAAATAATAAGTTCCCTTATGAAATGTGGAAGGATAGAACATTTATATAAATATCTTAAAGTGCAGGACTGTTTAGCTAAAACTTCATTTCAACACCTAAGAAAACTAAACTTGGTCTGAATACTATTGATTGTGTTTTAATAGGTTATGCTCTTCACATTAATGCTTGCAGTTTTTTAATCATTGACTCTAAAAATATTTTGATTGAAAAGGACACAATTTTTGAAGTTAGAAATGCTGAATTTTTTGAAAATAGATTTCTTTTAAGGAAAAATCAACAGGACCATATAGCTCTTTTTGTGTTCCTCATAGTGTTAGAGAGGAGCCTACAGAATTAAAAGAAATTGATATTAGGAAAAGCAAAAGACCTAGGACCATTACTTCTTTCGATTCTGACTTTCTAACCTACTTAGTAGAGAATAATCTTTGTACCTGATGAAGCAATGTCTTCACCAAATTCTATATTTTGAAAGGAAGCTATAAATAGTGAATATGATTCCATTATGTCCAATAACACTTGGGAGTTAATAGACTTGTCTCGCGGATGTAAGACCATTGGGTATAGATGGTTATCTAAAAAAAACTTAAACCCTTTGGTCCAATTCATAAGTTTAAAGCAAGACTTGTCGCTAAATTTTATAGACAAAAAAGAAGGAGTTGACTTCTTTTATACTTATTCCCCTGTTTCTAGGATTACCTCTATTAGGATGTAAATTGCTATTGCTTCGTTGTATGATCTTATTATACATCGAATGGATATCAGAACAGTTATTTTAAATGTAGACTTAGAAAAAGAGATATGTATCGACCAACTTGAGAGATTTGTTGTAGAAGGCCTTGATGATAAAGTACGCAGACTTTAAAAATCTCTTTATGGCCTTAAACAAACTCCTAAGCAATGATATGAAAAATTTGGTACAGTTTTGACATCTAGTGGTTATGTGATAAATGAAGCAAATAAATGCATATATAACAAATTTGAAAATAATTGAGGTGTGATAATTTGATTATATGTTGATGATATGCTGATAATGGGAACTAGTTTAGATGTGATTGATTAGACCAAATAGTTTCTGAAGAAGCACTTCGAAATGAAAGATTTGGGTATTGTTGATGTTATTCTAAGAATTAAAATAGTAAAACATTCCGAAGAAATTACTTTAACACAATCACATTATCTGAAAAAAATGTTTAAGAAGTTTAACCAATACAATTGTATTCCTACTAAAACACCTTATGATGCAAGCAGTCGTTTTAAAAAACATTTAGGTCCTAGTGTTTCCGCTTTAGAATATGATAGAGTGATCGATAGTCTCATGTATCTCATGAACTGCACAAGACCTAATATAGCATATGTGGTTAATAGACTTAGTTGGTATACTAGTAATCATAACAATGAACATTTGGATGCTCTCATTCAAGTCTTCAGGTATCTGAGATACATTTTAGAGTGGGAATATATTATACCAAATTCCCTACTGTACTTGAGAGATAATGTGATGCTAACTGGATTTTCGATACCAATGAAAGCAAATCTACGAGTGGATATGTATTTACATTAGCAGTCGGTGTCGTATCCTGAAAATTCGTTCGCTAAACGTGCATGCTGCAAGTACATGGGTCGCGTTCAAGTAATAAAGTCGACATTTTGAGTTCGAGTTATCGGTTCTTCAAGGAATAGATACTTTCGATTACACAATTTTAATTAATTTGATTCTAATAGTAAGAAAAAAGAAACAAACACACAATGAGATATTTAGATTTGGAAAATAACTAAAAATTTAGAAAATATAAAATCTTGGAAATTTTGGAAGAAGACGTTGTTGGAATTCATGGTTTCGCGTAACCGCCTTCTAATTAATTACTCCACAAGCCAATTAACAAGTTACTCATTTACGATATTAGACTCGATTTTTCAATTTTAGTCAATTACATCTCTCAAACGAAATTAACCCTAATTGATTGGTTTAACATACTATATATCTATATCGATTAAAACCAAACAACCGCATTAATTTTTTGTGAAAATAGCTCAATGAATCATCTAAGGATAGGAGTATATCTCTATCATCTACACAAACATAAGATTTTTACTATTTGATCTAAAATGCAAAATCTTCTTTCGAATAATGTACAAATCACTAACATAATCATTCATTTGCCATATACATGAAAATGCAATAATAACAATAGTAAAAACACATGAAACAAATAACTTAATATTATAGAGCAAATATCAAAATTAATTAAAAACTAGGTTAGACTAATATCATAAATCCCAGCACAATGAATTAGCCCATATTATAAAATGATAAAACGGAAAATATTTTTCACAATCCATTACAAATATGGCTAAATAATTGAGAAAACACTAAGTTGTAGCAACCCCTTTTAAAGCTTGACTATGAGTTTACCAAATATTTCTCCAAATCCTTAGATATATTCTCCTTGTGCTCTTGATTTTACTTCCAAAAATGCCAAAAAAATTAAAGGGAGAAAAAGAAAAAAAGAAGAAAGAAAGGGAGAAAAAAAAGGAAAAAAAAAGAAAAAAAAAAAGAAAAAAAGAAGAAGAAGCAGAAATCGACAGAATCAATATGAATGTAGACCCAGCTAAAGTTTTTATATAAAAACCTAAAAAATTTACAGCTAAGTCCTTGGACTTTTGAAAATAATTTAAAATAGTCCTTGGTGAGAAAGACGTGGCGCCGTAACATGGAAAAGGGGTGCTGCGGCACTACTGTACGGCGCCACCTTCCCATTTTTCTCTTTTTGCATCTTCGTCCTTTAGATAATTGCATGCCAAATGCACAATTTGATTCTTAGATTTTGACTTTATATCAATTACGCCCTCAAAAAATTACAACCCCAGGTCCTTGAACTTTCGACACTTGCACATTTTGGTCCCCAGCTTCACAATTCTGTACGCTTTTGGTCCCTTTTCACTCCATTTGCATTGTTCTTTTTTTTTCTTGAGTGATTTTTTACTTATGAAAGCAATAACTACATAATTGTGAATAGAAATTCGCTCATTTAATCAATATTTAAGCTTATTTAGGTATTAAACAAGTGTGCAAAAGCACTATCAAAATCCACGAAGCAAACCTGCACTGCAAGATCTATATGAAATTTGAGTTCATAGCTTTAGATAATACAGGTGAGGAAGTTGAATGGTTAAGGAATTTTCTTATGGATGTTCCTTTGTGGTCTAAACCACGTCCAGCTATTTCTATCCATGTGATAGTCAAGCAGCTATTTTAAGAGTTTAAAATTTATCCTACAATAAAAAGTCCAGACATATTCGTAAAAGACAGAATACTATGCATCAACTGCTTAAGGATGGAGTTATAGCTATTGACTATGTAAAATCAAGTGATAATATTGCTAACCCATTAACCAAAAGATTAGCTAGAGGTTAGTTCAGAAAACATCGAGGGGAATTCACCTATAATGGAAACCCAATCTTGCAATTGGATATCCCATGGATAAGGTTTAATGTGATAACAAAGTTATTGGAATGATCTGTAGGGATAATACATTGGATTTATTCCAAAACTCTTCCTAAGATGAGTAGTACCAACTGTACTAATTAGAGGATGAGCAAATACTCTTAATGCTTACTATAGCTAATATTTAGTGAGGTGTTTAGATACAATGCACCCTTGATAAAAGTACCTATATGAGTGTGGAACTGGGGTTACTTCTTTTAAGAATCGAGGCTAATTCTCTAGAGCACTCAAAAAAACTGAGAAAGTTCACGGTCGAAATGAACACAACCGCAAGAACTCAATGATTGTTCTAAAAGTCATGTGTGTTATATTATCTCAATTTGCAACCATAATTATATAGCCCGAGACATGTTCACTCTACAGTTAGCAAACTCAATAGAATATACAAAGTCAGGGTTCAAGTTGATAGGCATCTAAGCTTGCGTGATTTCTACTGTACTCTAGAATAATATTTATATTTATCTTGTTACTTTCATGTGAGAGATTGTTAGATATTTGTACAAAAAATAAAGTATATGAAAGAAATAACTAATTTAGATGAAGTGTCCAATTGGTGGAAAGTGTGGAATTTGTGTAGAAGATCGGAGTTCAAATCACATCCCACGCAATAATTAAAAGGTCTTTGATTGGACTTTGGCCTTGGGTTCTTGGCTTTCTTGATTAAAATAATATTTGTTTTTATTTATTTTAATCATTTTTGAAATAGTTCAATGGGTCAAACTAGTTAATATATATACACACACACTTGAGAGTTCTAAAACCATTTCTGATCACTGCACAACTGATTTGCTTGATAATAGTATCTTGAGAATGATTGCCCGCAAAGGTCTCAACAATTAATAGCGGTAATTTCACTTTAGGATATCATACTATCACGATACTCTACTAGTCACCAAGATTTACTTTCTGCATTTTACTGTTCTGCAAGTTACTACCACTAATTGTCTTTCCAACAATCATAACCACTTGTAATGTAACTTGTTACACATTCATCATCGATGTTCATCCACCACAACATCTACTGAAAATCACCACAAATAAATCATCAAGTCTACCTAAAACCATCACCACCATTGTCGCTACCTATTTCCACCACCACAACCACCATTATCAATGACAGACATTTTCATAACCTCCACCATCAACACGAATCTGCACTACCACCACCACGACCACCAACAAAAACAAGACCACTAATACACACAGAAAAAATCACAAATTCATAAATTCTCATCTAAATTCAAGTAAATTCTAGGATGAAATTTAATAAATAAAAGATTTTATTGAATTATTGGGAAACAAGTTGTAAAATTAGTGAAAGCAACCACCACACTACGAGGACGCCACGACGTCAAACCACTTCGTAGAAAGAGGAGTTGGTGGTTGTGCCGATTGGTATCAATATTAAGTTGTCGACTATTTGTTTCTTACCATTTGGTGGTGGCAACGACAAGTCATTAAAGGAAGTGATGAATGGCATATGTAGGTGGAGGAGGAGAAGGAGAAGGTGGTGGTTGTGGCTATGGCTTGGCCGAAATCCAAATCTAAAATTTGGTTGGCTTGGTTGTGGTTTAGTGGCGGTGGAACTTTGTGGTGTTTTGATGGTGGTGGTCGCCGCAGTGGTGATGATAGTGGGGGTGGTTAATTTTAACTGTTTAAGTGTATTGAATCATGATCGATCGACGAGATTTTGCAACAACATGGTATCGTAGCCGAGTAATAGAATAGTGGATAAAGTATCATTCTCATTATAACTAAATACTTAATCTTGTTTTCAAGCAACACCAACTTTAATCGAATAGCAAGATTGGTTGAGATTAATTTTATATAAACAATCTAATATTTATACTAAATTACCTAATTTGACAACTAATGTGAAAGCGTTTATGAGACTTAAATAACTGCCAAATATTAGGATCAAGAATCTCTCTGCTTTCATCCATTTTAAGATACACACATTTGGATATGAAGATTAATATTCTGGATCTGTTTAATAATCTCTTTAATGAAGAACTAAACATATCATCACATTTCTATATCTCTGTGAAAGATACGAAGATATAAAATAGCATTAACGTTTAAAAGATCATCTAATGGATCGTGCAGATTATAGCGGTATATTTCTAGTGAAAATTACATGGAGGCATGATTTTTAAGATCCAATATCATAAATAAGATTTTAAGTTTCATCTTTCATCTTTCATAGTTCATATATAATTAATAATTTAATATTTATTAAATAGTACAATATTAATAATCAATCAAAATTAATTATATCAATCTTTCTCCCTGATCTCTCTCTAATTACTCTATTTCCCTTATGACTCCAACGCCTAAGGCGCCTACCGTCATCATTGAAGAACCATCATCACAGTCTGACGCAAGCCACCACCCCGCAACGTCGTGCACTCATCACATTTTCCCCGAATCAGCTGTGCTCATTGCCTTTTCTTCTTCTTTCCTCTTCGAGTTTAATTTTTGCTGTTTTCTTTTCTGCTATTTTGCGGTGATTGGGGTGTTCATCGCCACTGAGAAGCAGGCAACGACGATGGTAGGATGGTATCGAGTGCTGCATATTAGGACAGGTGGCCGATGCTGTAGATCTCCCCATTCCTTTGTTTTTTTTTATTTTTTATTTTTTTTTTTTTTAGTATAGCGGTGATTGGCAATTTGGGGGAAGTGTGCTGCTGTGGTAACTAGTGCTATGATGGTATTGTGTTGTGTGCGCTGGTGGTTCTATGATACAATAGAGGTAAAGGTGTGTAGTGAGGTGGTGGGAATAGAAAGCTTTAGTGGTGGTACGACTATGTTATGCGACTATGGGTGCATTTGTGGTATTGCAGGTACAGTGGTTGGGAGCATGTGGTATGTGATGTGGTACTAGGTGTGGTGGTGTGCGATAGTGTTAGCATCATAGTGGCTTTGGTGGTGTGCATGGTGTTGAGCGTTTATCATAATGTGCTACTGTGGTGTTGTAGGTGTGGCGGTTAGGCGAGTGGTGTGGCATGACGATGTGGTGGTGTTTTCTACAATGAGTTGATTTTCTTGAGGTGATTATGTTGTTGTCGGAAAGTGGTGTGGTGATTTTGATGACGACAATGGTGGTGGTATTGCTGGAGATAGTGGTGAGATGGCGATCGTAAGTGTTAGTTGTGGTCACAAATTATTTGGTTGACTGTGACCATTAAATTGGTTAATCTGTGATCAATATATAATATGTGACCAATGAAAAAGATAAATTGTGACTAAACAATAATGAACGATCTAAAACATTATTAATTTGTGATCGATAATTTGATAATTCGTGATTATATAATAAGATGTGATTTATAAAATTTGTGATTTTTTATCGATGAAGAAGTTGTGACTTATAAATTTTTGATTTCTGACCGACAAAAAAATTATGACCTACAAAATTTTTGAATTGTGACCATAAAATAATTCGTGACATATAAAAATTCTGATTTGTGCAATATTTGACTAATTAAGTCGTTTATACGTGATCAAATTGTATAGATTTGTGACTTTAATATATTTAATTAATCAAATATATAATTAATTAATCAAATCATAAATAAATTTTAACAGATATCTGATTTTTGAAATTTGAAACATTTGCTCTTATTTTTGAAATAAGTAATACTTAGTGTTTGTACCGTTAGAAATAAAATGGATCCTACCTGTGAAAGAAAAATTCAAAAAATGACAGTTGAAATAGTGAAATAACGATAAAAAAAAAATTGATTTTAATTGACTTTAAGTCGTACCAAACAAGCTTTTAACCTCTTAGCTATGAATTTCTCCCATATTTCTATCCTCTACAATGATTGTTACAAAAATTATATTTTAATAGATTTGTGACTTTAATATATTTACAAAAATTATTGACGTTATCCTAGCATATATACAAATAATCAATCATAAAATTAATTACAAAAATATAATTTAATATACAACATAACCGAAAATTAAATAACCGAAAAAATATATAAAAAATTCACGAAGCTCTTGAATCTCTTCAACGGATCAACCCTCTTTGATTCTTATTTTCCTCCTTCAATCAAAAAATAGATGTGTGAAGTTATGTTCAGATGTCTTTTTTTAACAAGCTTCTACAAAGCTTTGAATGGATAGATGGGGTTGTAGAACAAAGCTTCGTCCTCAGCTCTCTCTTTGAAAGATTAATGAGTTTGATGTCCCAATAGCCTAATTTGGATGGTAATGAATCTTGACATATGTCTTCAATTTTTGAACTCTGTATACATTTATAGAACAAGATGTATATCAAAATCCTTGTTCCAATTGGTTTCTGAAAAAGAATTTGAGAAATAATTTCCTTTTTTCAATTTGATTACTTTTCTCATGCAATTTGAATCCTTGTTTTCTAATATTCACAATCAAGTCATCTTCATTCCAAAATTATTAAGCCCTTGTTTGACAACCATTAAAAAAAAAAAAAAACTTTTTTTTCCTGAAACTCATTTTCAAGTCAACTATACATTTCTCAAAATAAAATATTTTGCATGTAAATCCAATTTATTTATTTTTACTATTTTTTAACTCCAGATTCTCCACAAAAAAAAAAATAATAATAATAATAAATAAATAAATATTCCAAAATTCATTTTTCCAAAGAAAAAAATAAAAAGATTTTAATGGTTGTCAAACACGGGCTTAATCTCTAAACCTTTCATGTGTTGAATTTAACTACCAAAATTTACGAATTTTTATCCCATGCTCCATTAATACTTCCACTCGATCAATTGAAATCAGATTGAGCTTCAATGCTTCAAATCAACTCAAATTATGCTCCAATTTCACCTATTTCTGACCTAATTCATCCAAGTACATCCAAATTGTGGTTTTACATACAATTAACCATTTTATACAAATATAAGCTCAATTTACCATAAATGATTAAGTAAGGAAATACTAAATAAGTGCATAAAGCATTTATCAACTATCTGCAAGTGTTTTTGTGTGGATTTTAAAAAAGCAGTATTTGTTAAATATAAACTAGTAATAGTATATTTATAATTTTAAAAATAAGAAGTGTGTTTGACATAATTTTCCCTTCTTATGTTTGTCTAAGCCCAATGTAATACTAAAGAATCAAGTCAAGTATAAAGATTGTAGTGCGTATTGTGATTTAAGATTTAAGACGGGAACATAGTTCTCACACAGATTTTGCCTCGTCATTCTGTATAGAACCCCACTTGGCGTATAAGGGTGTCTTCACGAGGGCTTTACAAATAACACACAATGGGCAGTGGGTGAGTTAATTTTTTGCCATTTTACATTTAGGTGGGGCCCACCCATGGCTAGGTCCGGTGAACTCGACTTCTGTATAGGAGGAAAAATTCTTTTGTATATATTCTTTTTATATTCGTATCCCAAAAGAAAAAAGTAATATTAAAAAATAGTTAGTTAATAAAACAAGATGTAAATATAAAATGTTTTTTTAGCCCTCGTTTGAGCCACATTATTGAAATGAAAATGTATTTTTGAATAGTATATTGATAAAAAATATGTGATTAAAAAATAATGAAATGTTTTGAATTTGCGTATGATATTATTTTATTAAATAATGTGTAGTTGAAATAATATCAAATTATTACTGAAAAATATATATTTTTTAAATAATGTGGTTCAATCAAAGCTTTAATTATGTCCGTACTCTCATCCTGTTGGGCCCGTTATCATCCATTCATCCCTTTAATTTTACAGAGCCTCCTTAAATACTAAATTGTTTAAAATTCATTACCTAAAGTGGGGGTAAAGAATTAAAAGAAGAAAAGGAAACGGAGAAAAGAATAGAAAAAGCGAGAAAGAAGAGAGGAATAAAAGGCAAAATCTAGAAACCCATAGAAGGGCAAAAGAGGAAAATCACTCTCCACCAACCCAACAAAACTCTCATTGAAGCCGGCTGGGTGAAGCCAGCTAGCTAAGTTTAAGAGAAGAGCCAGCCGCAATTTGAGTTGCGGATTTCAAACTTTGAATTCAAATCCAGTTAATTGCAACGAAATTAGAAGGGACAGGAAAAACAGGACAGAAAGGAAAATTTAATTCCACTCAAAGGAAGTAAAAGGAAACGAAAAATGAAAAAGCCCGTGAAACGTGATGGGACCCCCTTGTTCCCCCAACCCAATTTCCCCCCTATAAAATGGTTCTTGCCCCATTCTTCACAAACAGAATACAATTTGTCTTTCTATTATAAATCGTTTACTGTTTTGAATTCTCAACACTAAACACGCTTTTCTGTAAATCTTTTATCACGTACCTTTCTAGGCCTTTGGCGATGGGGGAGCACAATGCAGAGAATGCCACTGCTAAAAAACGAGCCCGAGTTGACTCGGACTTGAGATGTGACTCTCCCGAGTCTAAGCGGGTTAACTCGGTTGGAGGTAAGTCGTTCGAAGTCGAATTGGATTCAACTCAGGCGAAGCAAATTTTGGACATACTTGATGAGTTAGACTCGGAAACGGGTCCGGAAGAGGTGATTGAAGATCTCGACTTGGTGATTCGAAGCTTTGAAGAGGAACTCCACCCGAATAACAACGGCTCATCCTCGCCGGAAGTTCTTCAGCTTCAGTCGGAGGCCGGCGAGTCTCAACCGGACCTCGGTTACTTACTTGAAGCCACCGACTACGAGCTCGGCTTGCCACCTACGGTTCCCCATTTCCAGGAGGAACAAGCAAATAATGAGCCAGTTGGTTTACCATTTGCCGTTGATACTGAGTCAGTAAAATTGGAAAATATTAAAGGTTTTGAGGATGAGTTAATTACTTACGACTCGTTCGAGTCAGTACTCGGTGAGCTTGATTGTTCGGAGCCGACTGATTATTTACGGCGGCCCGAGTCATTTCCTGCTTTATAGATTTGTCGTTTTCGGGCCCGTTCTGAGCCCGTTATACTGATAAATGGAAAGATAAAGAAGAACTGGAATTTATGTTATACTTTTATGTTTTTATTTTTTATCACTTGAGTACCATGTTTGTCTAAATCAAAGATTTGGGGTACGTTTAATTGTCAATATTTTTTTTATAAAAAATGTATTATTTCCACCTAAGTTTTTGTTCAAGGAAAATATTTTTCTACTTTTATTACGTGATTATATTTTTTTCAAAATAAAAAAAAATATTTTCTTTCGAGAAGTGGAATTTTATTTTCAAGTGAGTTCAATATTTCTTTCTCTCTCATCTATACGATCTTTCTCATCTATCGATTAATAAAAAATGGATAAATATAATATTTTTTAGTTTATTAACAATCAAGTACCTAAAACTTTTATCTAGAACTTAGAACAATTATCTTTTAGACTTGTTGTTTTAGGTATTTGGAATGTCTAGTGAATAAATTTAAATTCATTATTCGATCTTTTCTTGCTATATTTTCTCTTTCTCTATGTATACTTAAAAGACCAAAATTCAAAAAAAAAAAAAATTAAAAATTAAAAATTAAAAATTAAAAATGAAATAATAGTAATAATAATAATAATAAAATTAAGGGACAAGACAGGATCCTACTTATAGTTGTTAGGATTCAATTGTTAAAATAATTGAATGTGTAGTAGGCACAAACAAAATGCATGTTTTTAATTATAATATAAATAGTAAATAAAGATTCAAACTAATTCTACTGCAAAATTAACTTACGGATGGTAAAACTCTATTGTTGTCTAGATTTTAAATATGAAATAAATGTAGGGTTACAATACCAAATTTGCGTCTTTTATAAAAAAAACCTTAGGAACCTTGGCTACATAGTCCTAATTATGAATATAACATGCGATATCATTTTTTAATAGCGCTCAACAATGTTTGATATATCTTACCGAATAAGTAACTAATATCAACTCTTCATACATTATCATGTATAACAGAGAGCTACAAAGTATCTTGACTGTATCGTCTCCAAGATTTCATATTGAATATCCACTATTTTAATTATTTTAATTTCGTAATTACCAGCGTTACATAAAAAGAGCAAGCATCAATACATAAATAAAAGTGAGAACATGGAAAGAATGGGCCCAAACAAGCGCCATACCCTATTGTTGTTCCGATTGTAAGATAATCAATATTATCGATTAAAGCCTTTATCTCTATATTGCACTGAATGTTCGAAGCATATTGACACGTTAAAGTGAGAACATGTGATGTAATGGGTCCAAAGTGCGCCATAACTCATTATTGTTCT
>NC_036246.1:32553706-32553991 GCF_002742605.1 Olea europaea var. sylvestris | reverse complement strand
GTGAGAATTCTGGCACTTTATACCCTCTAGGCCATGGATATGCTTGGTCTACCCAATCGGGATATGGCTTTGTGTATGTCGGCATAATGACAGGACGTACCCCAAAGGCCATCTGATCCTGCACGATTTCCATGATCTGGTTCCTCAACATGACATTGGGATCATATGGAATTCCTACAGGATGATTAACCGGTTGATTTGCATGAGGTCTGATGTTTGGTCCTTGATTGGCAACAAAATTACCATAATTAGGGCCATTACCATTAGCCTGGACATCTACCCCCT
>NC_036246.1:32531142-32552768 GCF_002742605.1 Olea europaea var. sylvestris | reverse complement strand
TCACCGCATTCTTGGGCCCCTTATTTGGGCCTTCACCCTGATTCGTTTGATTGGACTTCGTTCTTTGGGCTATCCGATTTGGGGATCCTTCAATTGGGCTTTATTCCTTGGGCTGTTCGATTTGGGCTGAATTTTTATGTGTCAACAGTAAAGTTTACACTTATCAATTGAAGATCATCGATCGATTGCATGAGTTATATCAAATTCATTGTAAGAGATCATTGAAGATCAAGAGATATACAGTGCATTATTTGTGAATGTTAGTAGAAATATCATAACATTATCGAGAACATCATGGTCATGGGAAATTTTTTCTGGAGATCACACAACATAAAATTTCATAAATTGTAAGGAGTGTAGTCCGTCTAGACTAGCTATGAATAATGGGCACTCCAATAATTTCTTCATAGTACATTTCTACACGCGTGAATCCTAGATGAATTAGTTTTCATATATGCATATATTTTGATAATTTTTATTTTTATTTTTGAAATAGGTTGTTTTAATATTCAAGCTTCGTACTTAACACAATGACCTTATCTTTTCAGTCCGTTTTAGTTTATTTTTAACATCTTAAAAGGAACACATTTTATACTCAAGCTTCGATCTTAACACATTTTTATTGAATCAGTTCTTTGAATCATCTAGACTATTGAGAATTTGAATATTTTTAGTTAGAACGAAATATGATTACGTCTGTATCATAATTTATGTGTTTGCTTTACAACTTTTATCATTATTTATCATAATTATTTTTATTTGATTGTGTCAGTTGTAAGAAAGAAGTAATGTAACATTATACTGCAACATGAAAGCCTCCTTTTTTTTTTTTTTCCTAGTCACTATCTTGAATTCCAATCGAACCATGCTTTAAAAACATTGGACACATGCCATTGCAGGATGTAGCTTTACTTTGTCTTATCAAGTTGGACCTAATTATATATTTGTTAGATTTCTTTGTCTGTATATCTTTGTGCAATGAATGGTTCCAGCACTATGTTTCCACAAAAAAAATGAATTTACGATTAGAATTCAAATATTGTCTTCTTTCTTTCTCCAATGAAACTCATTATTTCCTCATACTCTTCGCTTTTTTTTTTCTGGATTAATCATATTAGAAAAGGACTATGATTCCTTGGAAGTGAAGTATGGATTGAGTCTACAATAGTGCCGGATTTGTTCTGTTAAGAATTTAAAAAAAAAAAAAAAAAAAAAAAAAAAAAAAAAAAAAAAAAAAAAAAAAAAAAAAAAAAAAAAAAAATTTCAATCATTCTTTTCCACTAGGATTTAGAATTTAGCTTTATTTCAATCCCTTCGAGCTTAGATTGAATACGCATAATAGATAACTGAAACGAAGTTTTGATTCAAGTTGAAATATTAGTTTGACTTCTATTAGGAATTAAAATCCTACCGAAATGAATTAGTGCATCCATTAACAAAAATATGTGTATGCAAAGACAATGAAATTGCAACTTACATGTACAAAATATAGAATAGAATTTTGACTTACAGAAATCAAGATAAGTGCAAGAAAAATAAGTAAAACGACAACTTACGAACATTTAGAAAAATGTAGAAATTAGAAGGGAATGAAATAAAGCGAGATATGCGAACGCAAATTTTCATAAGACAAGTTTTGTCGCCCACACTAGTGCTAACATGATCAAATGGATGTTTGTCACCCATGATACAAAGTTTCTTCCAAAATTAGTATAGCACAATATTAATTTTGTAGGCGAACCAAAGCTTGGCTATACTCTTTTAGAATGGAGGATATTGAATGCTAATTATTGAACAAGAAACTCAAAAATAATTTGAAAATTATTTTGACAAAATTTGGAGAAGGAAAATTGATTTGCAGTGAAAAGAAGGAATTAGGAGGGGTCCTATATATAGATTTTCACGTGTCTCTTAGAATGATTGCATCTTTTGACACAAATTAATTTTAACCATTAGATCACACCATTTCATATGAATAGTGTAGATAGCACCTTATCAAAAGGTAATACCCATTCCAAAACAGCATGACTCTTTGATATGCAATTTGTAATTGAGGGGTCATGTCTAGTAATCACGTACATAGGTGACTTTTCTAATTCATACATTTAAATCGTATAATATTAAACCATTAATTCCAACACCTACTATGTCTAAAAATCTTAAACGTGTAAGAACATTAAGAAAACTCCATAAAAACCATAGAGTAGGCATGTACGAGGCACGCGAGATGAGACTGCTCAGTACACACTTATGATAAACAAAGATGTCTCGTTTTCACCTTTTTTCTTTTTTTCTTTTGGGGGGGAGAAGAACGAACGAGATTTGAATGTCGGAAGCATTAAAGAATATAAAGAACCAAGTCCATCAACCTCGAAGTATCAAGAACTACCATGGAGATCAAGAGTTCAAGATCGAAGACCGAAACTTCATAACTGAAATCATTCATCAACAAGATGATAAGTATAAAAGTTACAATTATTCAAATTTTATTCTTACTTATGGTGATGAACTTGTAAATGCATGTACCTAAAGCCTTACTCAAGGAATTAAAGTCCTTTTAATTCATTTCTAAAAGAAGAGGTTATCTTAGTCAAGTATATCATCATTTCAATCAAGTGATTGACTTGATTAGCTAAAATCCACCTGATTAGTAATGCCCTATTTGTTGTTCCTAACCAAGAGTTTGCGGCACCTAAGTCTTGTGTGACCTAATTCTCCACAATTGAAATTTGTGGGGATGAAATTAGAGGCAGTACTAGGTTTCAAGTTTAGGATTTTAGGTTAGCCAACCTATGTGTTCTCAACTCAACAGAATTGAAATTAATTCTGATTCTGAAACATCCGCTCTTTCTAAATTTGTTGATACAAAAAAAATAATAATAATAAATAAATAAATAAATAACATCCTGTCAACTCTCTATTCAAACCTTATGAAAATGTTCCTCAATTTGGAAATCTCAATATTGAGACTAGCATTCTCAAAGAATTAGCTATTCAGTTATCAAAATTATCCTCAAGTTCTAATAAAATAAATACTATTGACGAACTTGAATCTCAATTTACTGAAGAAAGAGATTTTTCACATCAATAAATTAAAAGGTAGAAAGAATAACTATTCTAAAGTGCCTCCTTATTACCCTCAAAATACTTCTCCTAATTTGCTTTTTGAATAAAAGGTAAAATTTCAAAAAACTTATGATAGTCAATCAGCTGTCGAATGGAATGTCGACGGCTTGACTGAATATCAAATACTTCATCTTCTTGAAGCTATGGCTCTATGTTGTAAAGCATATATAGCTAAAGGAGTTACTTCAAAAGTTGCAACAAATGATATTGTTATTGGATTTACTGGACAACTCAAACAACGATGGTTTAACGATCTCCTTCAAGAAGAAAGAGATGAAATTTGGTAAGACAAAGCCCTTTAAATTGAAATCTTTGAAAAATTAATGTATCCAGGCTTTTGAGAACTTGGAGCATGAGTTATTATAGCAGATCCTGACTTTGTTAAAATAGTTCATAATATTCTCTAGTCTTTTTGAGATTTCTTGCCATAAATTGAAAATTTAGAGGAAATATGTCTTGCAGACATTTGTCAAGAGATGAATATCTATGGGTCCAAGAGGATTCCATTCCAAAGATAGGGTATTGAAGTCGTTTTGTAAGATAATGAAAAGACTTTTGAGTATTAACATCTGGTACTTTTTCAGATCAGTTAACATGGTGTTTTTGAAGTTTGAAGGTTTAATTTCTTTAGAAACCTTTTTGCTCGCTTGGCTAAAAAGATTTTTTGAAGCAAGGGTACTTTTTTGAGAATTGGATGATGAGTTGTGAGATTTTTGAATGTAATCTTCAATTGATAATAAAGGAAGTATTATTTTCTTTTTATTCTTTTTAGAGGAAGAAGCATCCATTTTGAATTTCTCACACAAATGTATTACTCAAGAAGTTTTGTTTTGCAGAAACCCTCTTACGAGAAAATGTATAAGATAGTTTGATTTACCTTTTGTATATAGAATTTGGAAATCAAAGCAAGATACTAGTTTGTCATCTTGTGAAAATTTTCTTTGAAACAAGGTTTTTAATGCCTTTTTGCAAAACGTCCTTTGATGCTTTAGAATCTATTTTAAAAAAAAATCTTTATTAATTAAATCATCTTGAAATTTTGAAATGCACAAAACAATTGATAAAATTTCTTTGGTGATAGTAGAACAATTTCTTTTAGGACCATTCCGTACTCCACTATGAAATCTAACCAATTGTTCTTGATTTGACCTTTTTGGAATCTGCTTTAACATTCCACCAAAACCTATGTTAGAGGCATCAATTTCAACAATAATGGAGGTAGTGGGTCGAGAATTGAAAGGTATGGGATACTTTTGATGGTCTCTTTAACTTTTCGAATAGCTAAAGTATGCTCGAGACTTTATGACTCAGGATTCTTTTGTAGTCTTTTTAAAAGAGGGCAAACATCAGCCTTATATCTTTAATAAAGTCTGACATATAATTGACAAAGCCTAAAAATCGCTGCAAACTTGATTTGTCTATGATTTCATTGGGAAATTTATCGGTGAAATCAAGACTTCTTTGAATTGGGGTAAAACTAATGTGTGTTTGATATAAAACAACTTTTTTAGTAGAAATTGCTAATCCAATTTTCTTGACTATATGAATTTATGTATTTAAATGTTTGAAATGATGTTCTATACTTTCTGAAAATATAAGAATATCATCAATGTAAACGATAATAAAGTTTGAAAAATGATTGAAAATATCATTCAAAACTTTTTTAAAATTCAGAAGAAGCATTTTTTATATTGAATGGCATAACATTCGATTCGTACTATCCAAAAGGAACATTGAAGGCAGTTTTGTATCTATCTTCTTCTTTGATTTTAATTTGAGTGAAAACTTACTTTATATCAAATTCTGAGAAGAAAATTGTCTTGTATAATCTATTTTACAATCTTTCTTTTGAGGTAATAGATATCTAATCCATTGAAGAGCTTTATTTAGAGGCTTATAATTGATAAAAAATGCGGAGAGCCTCGTTTAATTTCGATAGAATTATTGACATAAAAAGATGAACAACTCTAAGGAAATTTACTTGGGCGAATTAGACCATTATCAAATAAATTTTTAATTTCCTTGATACAATGATCTAGTAATTCTTTGTTCATTAAAATGGAACGAGATTTTGTAAAATTGTTTGATTCATGAAAAATCAGAGTTATAAGGAAGAGAAATAATATGTTTCTTTCTATTCCAAAACGCATTAGGAATAGTAGAACATATTTCTTTTTTAATTTGGTTTTGAAATTTTGAAGCATTTTCTTTCATTGAAGAATTTTGTAATTGTTCTTCAATTCTTTTAAATTTAATTTCTTCTTTGAAAAATCTAATAAGAATCTTTTTTAGATTAATATTATTAACAAATTTTGAAATAGACACTTCCTTTAAAGAATTGACATATTTATAAAGAGGATTAGTAAATTTGAAAGATATTTCTTGATGAAAAATATTTTTAGTAAGTCCTTTTGGTTCAGCTCAAAATGGGTAAATTTTGACGATAAAAAGAGTACCAAGAATTATATCTTGGTCTAAATCTTTTAAAAGATAAAATATATTTTTGAAATAAATGTTTGCATTACAAACACGTGCTTTTGAAAGTTTATATTGAATATCAAGTTTTTTACCACTAGTACCATAAAAACGTTCAGTAATTTTTTCAAAATATTTTGTTGGGATCAATCCTTCCCTAATATAATTTTGATCTGCACTTGAATCAATAAAAACTTTGGTGGTAAATTTGAATTCTTTGTTGACAATAAAAGTCATATTACAATACCATTTTTGAAATTAAATTCGGTTTATAACATGGACTTTTTCTTCTTCAGATTGAGGACTGGAATGATATACATGAGAGGTATCAGCTTCTTCCGAGAAGATTCTGGAGAGGATGAAGATGGTTTTGAAGAGGATTTGGATTTAGACATTTGCCTAGTATTATACTCGTGTTCTAAATCTTTAATTTTTAACGATATAACTTCCATTCTAACCACTTTCATTCGACATTCAAGAGTAGAAATTTGAGATTTCATATTGATTTTTTAACTTAAATCAGAACTAGAAGATTTTGAAGATTCAGTTTTAAACCGATTCATAACTTGTAGCATGTTGAAGGGTTCAACTGAAGTTTTTGGAGTTAGAAGAGAAGTAAATTTCTTCTTAAGTTGAGGGTCTTCAATTTTCTCAACTATATCTTGAATTAGTTCTTCTTCTTTTTTAAGAACATTTATGGTTTTACAACCACAAATTTCTGTAATTTGACTGGAAAAGGAAAAGGCATTTGAACTGGTCTAAACATCAAAATCCTCTCGATGTTGATAGACTTGTTCGAAGTCGAAATTTGAGTCCTCATCGGAACTAGAGTTAATAAGGTATAGAAGTTCTAGCTTAATATCTTTATCTATTCGAAGATTGTTAATTTTTTCCTTAACAGGACACTTGTTAGAATAATGTCCTGATTGTTTGCACTCCAACAAATAATATTTGAAGTTTTGAAAAATCTGTTCTTTGAAAATCATTTTTTATAAGGATTTTTTGGATAAGATTTTTGAAAATTTCTTTTTTCTCATATAAGAAGGAAGTTTTTTTGTTTTTAACTTGATGAAGGAGGAGTAATAGTTTCAAAACCATACTGTTCACAGAATAATCCTAGTTTTTTACAACTTTCAAATATTTCAGTTTTTATTTTGGCTTTGAGTTTGAGATCATTGCAGAGTTGCAATCCTTCTGAATTGATAAAACTAATAATTTCTCCATATGTAAGAGTGTCATATGGAATATAATTATCGTTTTTATTTTTGATATTGACTTTTTCAACAAAAAGTTTTGGAATCCAGCCATAAATCCTTTTTTTTTAAACTTGATTGCAATCTTTTCACATAAATGCACGAGGTAAAAACATATTTTTGTACTAGCGAGAATAATCATAAGAACATCAGATCGTTTATTGAGTATATCTTCAAGATTACCTTAAAAATTGTTAACAATGCTGAAGGCAAGAGTCATTTTTTTACGGTGTTTAAAACTTCATCTCTTTCTTCTTGAAGGAGATAATTAAACCACCATTGTTTGAGTTGTCCAGTGAATCCAATAACAATATTACTTGTTGCAACTTTTGAAGTAACTCCTTTAGCTATATATGCTTTATAACCTAAAGCCATAGCTTCAAGAATATGAAGTATTTGATATTCAGTCAAGTCGTGGACATTCCATTCGACACCTGATTAACTATCGTAAGTTTTTTGAAATTTTACCTTTTATTCAAAAAGCAAATTAGAAAAGCATCTGAGGGTAATTAGGAGGCACTTCATAATAGTTATTCTTTCTACCTTTTAGTTTATGATATGAAAATCGTTTTCTTCAGTAAATTGAGATTCAAGTTCATCAACAGTATCTATGTTATTAAAACTTAAGGATAAATTTGATAACTGAGTAGCTATTTCTTTGAGAACGCTAGTCTCAGTATTGAAATTTCTGAATTGAGGAACATTTTCATGAGGTTTGAAAACATAGTTGATAGGTTTTTTGCCTTTATAAACAAATTTAGAAGGAATAGAGGTTTTAGAATTGGAATTAATTTCAATTACATTGAGTGAAGAACACATTGATTGTAGAATAATATTAGTATAATTTTTCTGAAATTGATATTTTAGATATCTTTAGCAACAACTTCAAATTCATCTAGTCTTCAAAAGATATTTTCTTGAGAAGAAGAGCAAGAATTTCAATTTTTTCCTGAGGAACAATAATTTCTTGCATAGGAGGATGAGTTTGGAAAGTATTATCATTAGGTGTTTTCCAAGTCTTTTGAAGAATTTGTATTATGAACAGATTATTCTTTAGTGGGTTTTTTTTTTGTTAAAAGTTTTGAAATATACTCATTCATAAAAACTTAAATTTTATGAAAATTTATAAAATTCTTCCCAAAAAGATTTGGTTTCTTCTTTTGAAAAACTTTTTAGAAGTACTTTTCTAAAATTTTTAATAGTAAAAATTTGATGTTTTAAATTCATTTTTTCTATCTATTGTAGAGAAAATAACATTACATTGCTAATCAAGTCATTCTATAGGAGGTAACATATCTGATAAAGTAGGAGAACCTGGTTGTTCTGATTCATCATCCTTAACGGTACTTTATTGAGGTTTTGGAATATTATGAGTAAAATCAACACCTTTGAGAGAGGATGTTGAAAATATAGTAGATTGAAAAGAAAGCTCTTTAGATCTATCTTTGGATTTGGAAGAACATAATCTTTGAAGGTAGGACGACGAAGATCCTTTGAAGGTTATCTTGATATATAGATCAAGAAAAGAAATAATTTGATTCAGAGTTGTTTGAATAGGAACAGGAATTGGATTTTGAGCATTCTCAAAATTTCATTCAAGTCTTCTGAATTAAAGATTCCATGGTATCCTTTTAGGAGAATCATGGTATTAGAATAAAGAGGGCTAACTTCAACAAGAAGACTCTCTTCTTTTGAAGTTGAGTGAAGAGCACGAATATTGTATTGAATATTTATAAGTTTGTAATATATTCTATATATTACAGTAAATACATTTGAACGATCATCAAAATCAAGATTTTTAGTTCGAACACGGAGATGTAGAGCATTAAGAATAGCTTCATCATTAAGATTGATAGAAAATTTGGATAACAATTTGAAAATATAGGACCACTTTCTATATATGACTCTAGAATAGATAGTAATGAGTTTTTGAATTTGAGAAGTCTTTTATCCCTAAGAGTTAAGAGAATAAGAATATCTAAACCAAGTTGAAACAATAGTTTGACAGCAATTTGAACTAATTCCATTTGAAGATATTTTTCCTATGAGATTGAATAATTTCTTTTGAAAATAAATTTATGTAAACACTTTGATTTTTGATAGTAAGAGTTTTGATAACATAATTTTGAGTAAAATCAAACTTTCCTATTTTATAGATTGATCTGTTATGTACCTTTGAAATAGTCCAATTATGAAGTCTATGTTCAATTTGAACAATTTAAAGTTCATGAGTATTGAAATCATTTGATGTCGATGATGCTTGATCTAATTCTTCTTCATTTTGAAAAGCATTTGAAATATTTTCAGATCTACTACTAGATCTCGTAAATTGGTTTGACATCAAAGACATAATTGAATAAAGTAAACTCTGTCTCTGTGTGTGTGTGTCTATGTTATAATTATAATATAATTATATAAGTAGATGAACATTGATTTTAAGTGAAACTCATGTATATAAATAATAAATAATAATATAATGAGTAAATTTAATCAATGCTCACGCAATTTTACTTTATATTACTACTTGCTCACCGATCAATAAAATATAATACATTGCTCACCCATCTATCTAATTGCTTTTTTATCCATCATCCATCTCATGTTCGTCACTCTCATCAACGGAATGCGCCACTGTGGCACATTACATACATGAAATCAGGAAACATGGCTAATTTTTCCAAAATTAACGTTACAACCACCACTCCTCCTTTTCCTCTCTGTGTGTGTGTGTCTATGTTATAATTATAATATAATTATATAAGTAGATGAACATTGATTTTAAGTGAAACTCATGTATATAAATAATAAATAATAATATAATGAGTAAATTTAATCAATGCTCGCGCAATTTTACTTTATATTACTACTTGCTCACCGATCAATAAAATATAATACATTGCTCACCCATCTATCTAATTGCTTTTTTATCCATCATCCATCTCATGTTCGTCACTCTCATCAACGGAATGCGCCACTGTGGCAGAAGAAAATTTGAGGTGGCACATTACATACATGAAATCAGGAAACATGGCTAATTTTTCCAAAATTAACGTTACAACCACCACTCCTCCTTTTCCTCTCCACTGTCCTTCGCTCCTTCATTTCTCATCCTTCCACCAACAGTGCCACTGCCATCTCCTTCACCAATTCCACCTCCATCCCAAAAAAGGAAACCAACTTTCAATCCATCAAAGTTGTGAAGAACCCTAAAAATTGTCCCAAAAATTCGCCCCCAAATCTATGAAGAACCCAGAAAATCACCCCTAGAATCCTAGTTGAAATCTTGAATTTCATCTTGGAAGTTCAAATTAAAATATGCGACAACTCAACATTCACCATGGTCGAGAGTTTATGAAGGTGGGAGAACTTGTACTCGTCAAGCGCACCTTTCTTCCAATGGGAAATTTCATGAAAATACAGCCGCATTCAACAAAATTCATCCAACTCTCAAAACCAAAATGCAGCCGCATTGAAGAAAATTCATCCAGATGTTTTACATTAATATTTTGGAAACTGAACCTGTCCATGCAATGTCTCATTGAGATGGATTACGATGTGCATAGACATTTAAAAGGTTAAAGAAAAAGATCCAAAATAGGTAGAAAAGGATGAGATTGAAGAACCGACTAACTTTAGGCCATTCATGAGAATGGGTGAGAGACAATTGACCCATTTGGCCTGATTTTAGGTTTGTGATGTGCTACGTCGAATTTCCATCCGCCATGTGGCAAATTCCGTTAGTTGAGGTGACAAAGATGAGATGAGTGTTGAATGGATAAGCAATTGGATTGATTGATGAACAATGGATTATCTTTCATTGTTTAGTGAGCAAGCAGCAATATATATATATATATATATATAAGTTTGAAAATCACCGACAATACCTCGGTGTGGATCCGGATCTCCTGCGGGAATGATTTGGAAGATCCGATCTCTCCTCCGGATGAATCATATAGCCAAGAGAAACCATGAATCAGAATAGAAGAGCTTGCCCCACACAAAGGGCCAACTTGATCCTCTTCCCCAAGGATCTCGGATGAGGGACTCCCGGGAGAGCCGTTGGCTTACTAAAGCAGCAATGTAGAGTAAAGTTGGATGAGCAATGATTAAATTATATATATTAAAATTATAGTAAATATTATTTTATGTTATGTTTAATCTACCATTATATTAATGCAACCTTTAATATATTATATTATGTAGATATAATAAAATTATATCTCTATATGTGAGCTTCAATTTTAAGTAGCAAACTTAATTTTAGTAATGCGATTTAAGTCATTGAGTTTAATTTGACTAATGTAAAATTTAAGTACTACAATATAAAATAATGAACATTACACTTAAATGGATATTAAATGAAGTTAAATTATATTATATTGTACTGAATTAAATATAGAAGGATAGAATTGAGATATAGCTAAATACATGAAGGTAAAATTGGTTTTCAAAAGTTCCTCCTCAATTCACACTTTAAATATTGTAGACTAGTAATATGCACATGTATTGCACATCTTATATATTATATAAATGATATGCGAAATATTTTTTAAGTACTAATGATGTTTTTGAAAGTAGTTGATGTAGGAAAAAAATAAAATTATTAAAAGGAATATATATGAATAACACTTTTTTTTATAAATTTATGTATATATTGTGAAATGTTGAATAAATTGAAATATAATATTTCATTAGAATAATTTCTTTGTACAATATCTTTTTGTCAACGTCCTACAATTTTTCTTCTTTTTATTTTTTTTAGCGTTTTACCAAGACATTTGTTGTTTGCATTGAAACTATACAAAAAGTGTGAGATATAATTGCCTATGAGATAAAACATGTTCAGAAATGTATATTTCAATAGCAAGTATTGTTTGCTCTTGAGCCTTGTTAATGATAATTGCAAACATATTTTTGAAAATTATTTTCTCTTGAATTTGAATGTATATCATTCATCATTTGATAGAGTTAATGGAATGCACGAAAGGAAAATTTATTTTTTAGCATGTCGTTCAACGATTATTTTTGAATGGATAATATATTTTTGGAAATCATGAAAAGTCGAATGTCGCACTGTAAAGATCGTTGGATGGGTCTAGATTCCCTAAGAGTATAACATGACAAATTTTTTTTCAATGTTAACTTATGTGGTGGGATTTCCTTTGAGAACAATGTATTTAGGAACTTCTTTTTGTAAAAATAATTTGTATTTAGATTCAACATAAAAAATTAAAAAAGGAAATCAAATATGAAATGAAATTACAGAAAAGAACATATCTTGAGCATGAAAAACTAAAATTACCGAATTAAATTGACAATAAGTAAGCATGTCAAAACATTACTGAATTCTACACTTCTACAAAAAGTTTTCCTACTTAAATTCATACAATTGATTTTTTATCTTTTTTGCTTTAGTTTGAATGACAACTTCAAATATATTATAAAATTCATACTTCAACGTAACAAAGTTTTTAACTAATCTGTTTGAATATAAATGTGTCAAAATAAATTTAAAGAGTAAAGTATGTATACATCTGAATATTAAAACATAAAAATCGATGCATAATTTATATTCATTAGATATATCCAAAATCACAAAATATAAAAAGTTATACCTATTTGTTGAAAACAGCGATACATTTAGTCTCTTGTTTGGTTTGCCTAGATTCAAGTAAACATATTTGATTCGATTCGACCAGATTAGATTTTGTATCATTGAAGACATGATATATATATATAAATCAAGTTTAGAAAACAAAGAAAATTTTTATACTGAATTGGATAACCGAGTGCAAGTAAATTTTGATTAAAAAATGAAGTATTTGTAAAAAATAATTATCCAATATAATAAATCTTCACATAATTCACACTGTTGAAAAAAATCTATGATTAGTTGTTGTGCCCTATAAAAAAGATTGGCCATCATTCCAATCAAAAGAGATCCATTTAAATTTTCTATCATCATAAAAATAATATAATTTTGATTAATAAATTGATAATTAGTTACTAACATATTACACATCAACAATTACTTAGAGAAAGAAAGATAGAGGAAAAAATAATTTATAAACATATACTCAATTTGTGATCTGTGAGTGATGGATTATGAATGTCAAATTTATAATTGAGACTTGAAGAACAATGAAGTTCTCATATAATTTTGCTCTTTTATTTCCTTCATTTGGTCTAAAATTCTTATTAAAACTATCGATTCAAAGAAAAAGTATTTATATTAGGGACAATGAAATGTTTTATAATTATGTATTTAATTAATAAAAGATTTAAATATTAGAATTATAGATTGAATTTATTATTTTCAATAGAATTTTTTAGAAATGCAAATCTATTTTTAATATGTATTATTAGGTTTGAAAAATTTTAATTGCTTAAGTAATTTTATTTTATTTTATAAATTTCTATATATTAATATCAATCGACTTAATAAAATAAGCCATTTCAAGTTAATTATATATATAATTAGTATTGTTGTAATTTCTTTTAATTGTATATAATAATATTTTTATTAATTGTGTACCAATAATTAGTAATAATTATGTTTAGAGAAAACTAATTGACTTAATTTTTGAAAGCAATAATATTATTAATTATCTTATTTAGAAGAAATAAATTGAATATTAAGGGTATTGTTCACCATAAATATAAAAATGTAAAAGTATCGAATGTTTATCATCTATTCACATTTATGTCATTGTAAAATGATTTTTTGTCTCATATTTTATCAAACTAATGTAAAGTAATCGTGATTAAAGAGTTGATCGGGGATTTTTTTTAAAACTATTATCTTTTATTTTCAATGGAATCTTCTAGGAATGAAAAATTCTTTTAATATGTGATATTAGGTTTTAAAAAATTTAATTGTATATTTAATTTTACTATTTTTATAATTTCTTTTATTAATATTAATTAACTTAATAATCTGTGCAATTCATGTTAATATGTAGTATCGTTATAATTTTTATTTTTTTATATATAGTTTTTATTAATCGTATAAAGATAATTAGTAATAATAGAATGTAGTGGAAATTAATTAACTTAATTTTAAAAAATAAAAAATTTTAATTTTAATAATAATTGTATTCGGTTGAAATAAATCAAATTTTAAGGGTATTATTACCATAAACAAAAAAAAAATGTACGAATAAAATGGAAAACTAAATATATAAAGATAAAGGAGGGTGTATTGAACCTATAGCTAAATATGTAAGGGTAAAATTGATAATAAAAAAAATTCTCTTCAATCCTCACTTTTAATATATTGTAGATAGAGATATCTAAAACCCAGGTAAAGTCTCATAATTCAAACAACAATTCTTGAACTTTTGTAAATGCTCAGCTGAACATTTAGTCACTAGGATGAGATGAACCATTTGTCATATAATTTTAATATTAATTACAAAACTTTGATGTTTACACTTGTTTATCTTGGATGATTGCTATGATTATTAATTTTTTTAAATTAATTTGACACTAGTTAAATTGATGAATAATCTTTATTTTATTCGAGAGAGAGAATAAGGAATATAGCATGTTATAACAATCATTGATGAGTTCGAAAGACGATAGAGATATACGGTTAGACCATGCATTATTAAATTGAATGTTCTTGTGTTCGTAATGTACCTTTTGGTATTCACTTATTTCATAGAGATACATGATGGTTACATGTGAGGATAATTTTAATTTTTACTTGGAGTCTTAGTGCTTGCTTTTAATCGGGTTTATAAATGCTCCATAGTTGCTTGTTGATTAGTTTAGATAGTAGTTAAAAATAAATCAATCACAATTTGGCTATTCAATTAGAGTTAGTACTAATTAGAACTAGATTAAGTACTTGGCCCTCGAAGGAACGATATCTTATTTCATGATAACGTGTACTTGCGGAATTTTAGCGATCACATGTCTCTATCGGACTCGGGTTGTCCAACAAACTTGGGGTGTCTACAACTATGGTTTTGATGGATTTTAAAATATTATAAATTCTAATGAATTTCGTATATTTGAATAGATTTCCACAAATTTCATAAAAAGCTCATCAAATTTGGTGAAATTTTTTAAGTTTGAAATCTATCCAAATATTTTAAAATCCCTCTACTAATGAAATATTTATAAATCTACTAGTTATTTAGGATACTTAAATTTTAAAGAATTTTAATGAAATTCATTAAAATCTCAATTGGTAACACCTAATTTTTTATATATTTCATTAACATCCATTAATATCTCAATTGAGTACACTTAATTTAGAAGGATTTTAAAAATCCATCACAATCTCAATTGAGAACACCCAAATTAAAATGAATGCCATAGTAACACAATAGAAATCAATTCCTACCATTCAACCTCGTCAAACTAAAGTTGGACAAATGCAACAAATTCATAACATTAAATATGGAGTTGCTCAATCTAAGTAAAATAAAATGCCATACACTACCTTTCAATCAAGCGCAAAACTAAATCGAATTTAAGTTACTTGAATACTTACTCCTGAAAATAACTGGTTTCAACATATATATATACACACACACACACACACACAATTGGCCAACCCACTGGGGCCCATGGCCCACTTCTTCCTAACCACTTGACATCTTATCCGAGTCCTAGTAGCCCCCATGCCAACAGTAGTTCACCAGCATACTATAACAACGCAAGACATTGTCCAAGTGCTGTCGTCGAAGCCAATATGTCAAGGAGATCTCGTAGCCGAGGCCCCTCCCCTCTGAAGTCCTAAGGCTCTAAGCATCGCTCCTCTCCAAAGATCCGACACACACACACACACACACTTGGCCAACCCACTGGGGCCCATGGCCCACTTCTTCCTAACCACTTGACATCTTATCCGAGTCCTAGTAGCCCCCATGCCAACAGTAGTTCACCAGCATACTATAACAACGCAAGACATTGTCCAAGTGCTGTCGTCGAAGCTAATATGTCAAGGAGATCTCGTAGCCGAGGCCCCTCCCCTCTGAAGTCCTAAGGCTCTAAGCATCGCTCCTCTCCAAAGATCCGATATTATACAAAGATCCTTCCTGAGTGATTGATGGGACACCCATCATAGAGTACAAGTGCCTTGTCTTATCAATGTAGTGGCGGATCCGCTAATTAATAAATGTGTAGCAGGCTAGGAAGTCAAGTATGATGCCTATAATTTGACATATAAACTTACGGGATGAGGCCACGTGTACTTCCAACCAAGGGCCACGATCTAAGTTGTAATATTATAAATACTCCCCCATGTATCTCTCAAATGGGTAATGCAAGATTCAACTCAAGAACAAACACAATATTCTTTACATTTTACTCTCTTGCAACATACGCGAATTCATACATCCATTCTACAAACATCGATTGGTAATTATTGTACAATCGTTATGCAAACATCTCGCCGGATTTCGAAGATTCTCGTCCTGCGCCTTTGAGTTGCTCCCACGCCCCCTTTTGCTACTAGTTCTAGACCGTCCATGTGTCTTAGCATGTTGGACCAGGCTTACGTGTGCGCGGGTGGGTTCAATACTATTGGCAACATTTTTAGGGTCAACAGATTGGTGCCATAGGTGGGAAACCATACTATAACCATGAGCAACCGTGTGGAGAAAGCTTATCGAAAAGAATATTTGGGCATCCCCTTGAAAAAGGATTTGTTCTTGGAAAAGAACAAGTGGAAGCCCCATAACTTAGCAACAATCTGAGATTGGAACAAAAGAGAATGAGTTCAGATGAGGACGTACCCCCTAGAAAGGTAAGAGAAAATGTGGAAATACCCCACAGACAGCTGCTCCTGCAGCTCGATATCGGCCTTACCACCACCACAGAAGAGGTGGCATGCGGATGGCCGCTCAATTGTCAAGGGAGATGGCCACCATGGCCGCAAACATGAGGGACATTGCTAGCCAAAACATGGCTATGAAAGAACTCATGGCCCAAATGCAAAGCCAAGGAGGCTTCTCTATTCTTCCCTATGCACCCTAAGGAACTACGACCAAGATGAAGAAGTCCAGAGCCAAAGTATTGTATCACCAGAATACAGCCAAGGTAGAAGCCCCGTGGAGAGGGAAGTAGAAGTTGATATTTCCTCCAATTATGCTGCAGGCCGACCCACCGCCCATTATAATGAGGACAACTTTCCACCAGCATATGAACCAGAACAAAGACCTAGGAGGTCTAATAATGTCTTTGATAGAATTAGCCCCACAGAATCGAGGCGCATGCAATAGCAACAACAGCAATGCAAGCCTCATAATAGACTATAGCCCCCACCTCCAATATCTCATCAGTGGGAAAAAAGGTATAAAAATACCCCCTATACTGCTCCGCCTAGAAATAGGTACCAAAGGAGGGAAGAGGAGGCTAGGACCCAAGCTGGACTTTCTCATCAGCCACCCAGGTACGAAGCCGAAGAGAATAATGACTCAGATGAGTAGCAGAGGTCCTGTAACTTGGACGACGACGATGAAAATTTGCCATTCTCAAGGAAACTAAGAAATGCCGAGGTTCCAAGCCATTATGTGATGCCCAAGATACCAAAGTATGATGGAAGAGGCGACTCAGAAAGACACCTAAGTGCTTATAAAACTCATATGAGCCTTAGAGGCCCCACCCCAACTGTGAAGTGTAGAGCTTTTCATTTGACACTTAGTGGAGTGACTGAAATCTGGTATAGTCGACTGTCGCCTGGGAGCATAAAGAGTTGGCCAAAATTCAAGACCACTTTCCTAAAGAGGTTTGCAGTGAGCAAGGAGGGAGAGGTCCCCACCAGCTCCTTCAAGACATGAGGCAGACACATGGGAAATCCCTGAAAAACTTTTTATCACATTTTACCAACGAAATGACGTATTGCCTGCAAGTTACCGATCTTTGTCAGCCCTAAGAAGAAGTCTGAATATGAACACCCTGTTCTGGAGGGACATATAAAACCAAGATCCCACCACCTATGACGCCCTGTTGAAAATGATGAGGAAGGAAATTATTAATGAAGAATTAATTGAGCATCGAAATCAAGCCAGTAGAGGCCTCCCACCTCAACAAAGACAACGCGTCAGGGACCGACCTCCCACCTAATGGACTACTAGATGAACCCACCTGGTAATGGAAATTCAAGGCAAGCACTTTCCACAACCACTTTGAACGCAGTTCCAACTTTGGCATATGAAGATGTCAAACCAACTACCACCAACCTGCAAGCAGGAACTTCACAACAGGTCCCCTGTAGAGGAAGAGGCCGGGGGCATAGTTCAGGACCTAAGAATAGGCCCAATCAGAACCCCCTGATTATTGTATGTACCACAGTTCCTACGGTCATGACATGTCTAAGTGTCGGGAGTATGTATATAGCAACAGACAGGAAAACCCCCAAGACAGGAGGAACGAGTCGCCACAGGCAAACAGACCCCTGCCTAGGAACGACCAGCGACCAAGGCATGAGGAAGTCGTTCCCTGCCAGCAAGATATATCCTTCCACCGAAGGGAACATGGCGTGGAGAGACCCAGGGAAGGACACGGACATCGTGGGAACCGCCATGCATGAGAGGAGGCCCCTATTCACGAGATAGACACCATATTTAGAGGCCCCTACGTGGGGGAAGACTCGGAATGCAAAATGGAACTACGCTCGAGAGGCCAAACGCCTCCCACTGACCAGTTATATCGTGGATAGTAGCTTCTGAAGGAACCAACTACCACCCATCATCTTCACCCAAGAGGACTCTGAAGGGATTCATTACCCCCATTGTGATGCATTTGTAGTAAGGGCGGTGGTGGCCCGAAATAGGCTCAAGCGAATGCTAGTAGATGACGGCAACTCCGTTAACATCCTGTTCGGATCCACCTTTGATAAGATGATCTTGGACCATGAGTTGACGCCCCACAACCACTACTCTATACAGATTTACTGGGGATAGCATCACTTCGAGAGGAAAGATAACACTGGCAGTAGAGATGGGAGAGTCCCCCCAAACTACCATGAACTTCATAAAATTCCTTATTGTAGACAGTCAGTCGGCTTACCATGGAGTTTTGGGTAGGCCAGCCCTGAAGGAGTTAGGAGCCGTCACTTTCATCCACCACTGATGTATGAAACTCCCAACTGAGAGTGGGGTGATAACAGTGAGAGGTGACCAAAGAAGATCTAGAGAATGCTACCTGAGCTCCATCAGGAAAGTCGAGCCCCGAGACGTACATACCATCCTGATTAATGAGGATATGACAGACGTCCCAAGTGAGGCTCCTCCCGAACAAGAGGATGTTGACATGATCGACACACCTCCCGAGCAGGAAGAACTCTCCATGATCGATGAGATCGATCCCCGTGTGATTGAGCACGAACCCCAAACAACTCTGGTTAAGGAACTAGAAGGCTTTTCGATCGACCCCTGTGACCCTACGAAGGTGTTGAAAATAGGTATAGGCCTGAGCAACGACAAGAAAGAAAGAACAAAGCCCGTAACCCTTTCTCCTCGCAAACTCAACATCCTCAAAGAACCGAGCATTTTATGTCTCGAAAATTGCCTTAGTTGTGGGATCATAAAACTTGTAACCCCTGGACCTTTCAGAATATCCAATAAAATAGCAACTGATGATCCTTGTGTCCAGATTCTTTTCATTTGGCTTACAGGGCCTTGCCTCAGCTGGACACCCCAAAATATGTATATGCTTCAAACTAGGCTTCTTGCCCGTCCAAAGCTCATATGGGATTTTATCAGTGGCCTGAGTTGGAACTTTGTTGAGTATATAAGCTATGGTCTTTAATACTTCACCCCAAAGAGATTCTAGTAAGGTAGAATGACTAATCATACTCCTCACCATATCCTTCAGCGTTCTGTTTTGTCTCTCAACAACACCATTCATAGTGGGCTAACTCGACATAATGTACTGTGGGACGATACCGCATTCCTCTAGGAATTTCACAAATGGTCTTGGACGTTCACCTGAACCGTCATATCTGCCATAGTATTCACCCCCACGATCAGATCTGACGCTTTTAATTCTTTTGCCGAATTGGTTCTCAACTTCAGCTTTATAGTTTTTGAACACATCCAGTGACTATGATTTTTCATGAATGAGATATATGTAGCCATATCTTGAAAAGTCATCTATGAACGTTATAAAATATTGTTGACCATTCCAAGAACCCGTAGGGAATGGTCCACAAATATCTGTATGCATAAGTTCTAAGACGTCCGAAGTCCTATTGGCTTGAAATCTCCTTTTATTGGTTTGTTTTCCCTTTATACAGTTGACACATAGATTATAATCTGTGAAATCAAGAGGATCGAGAATCCCGTCAGACACAAGTCTCTCAATTCTCCTTTTGGAGATGTGACCTAATCTCTTGTGCCACAACGAGGCAAAATTCTCACCGGTTAATTTTTGATTTACACCTCGAGTACTTACATGCAAGGATTCATTAAAAGAAGCAATTATATCATTTGAATAAAGATTATCATAACCTGATAAAGAATCAAAACCAACCAATTTTGATTCATGAAACAAACTAAATTTTCCATTTCCAAATGAACAAGTATAACCAAATTTATCCAAAATAGAAATAGAAATCAAATTTCGTCTAAAAGACAATACAATAAATGTCTCAACAAGATCCAAATAAAATCCAGTCTTTAACAATAATCTAAATTTTCCTATTACCTCTACTTCCACGTTCTTGCCATCGCCAGCATAGGAGTATCTTTCACCATCACTTGGTTTTCGACAACTCAGGCAACCCTGCATAGACATACTGATGTGAGTTGTTGCACCAGAATCTATCCACCATGTATGTCTAGGTACCGAAGTTAAATTAACCTCAGAACAAACCAAATGAAAAAGAATACCTTTCTTTACACGTCATGCGTGGTAATTGATGCAATTCTTCTTCTTATGACCTGCAGCTCCACAGAAGAAACAACCACCTTCAGTTGGTTACTTATGCTATTTTTTTGCAGTGTTGTACCCGCAGCTTCCTTATTAATCTTCTTTTTTTTGTTCCTTTTGTACTTAGAAGTGGTGGCTAAATGAGCACTTTCTGTCTTCTCATGCTTCAATCTTTTCTCTTCCTGAACACAGTGTCAGATGAGCTCATTAAGGGACTATGAGTCCTTTTGACAGTTGTAGATCACGTTGAACTGACTAAAATATGCCATAAGGGATATCAGAACCAAGTGCACCAACGAGTCTTCAGATAAATCCAACTTGAGTGCCTTTAGTTTTGAAGCAATGTGAAACATTTCCATAATGTACTCCCGAATGTTTCATTTCTCTTTATACCTCATTGAGACAAGGTTTGCCAAAAGTGTACTTGTTTCAGCCTTTTCATTCTTGGCAAACCTCTTCTCAAGATCCTTAAGGAAACCCTTAGTCGTAGTCACTTTATCGGACATAGTGCCCCCGGAATGTTTCTGGAATAGCATGCTTCATGACCATTAAACTTATGCGATTCGATCATTCCCACTTTTCCATTTCCCTCTTGTCATCAGAGGTACTCTTATCAGTAAGTATAGCAGGTTGATCGACCCATAAAGCAAGGTTCAGGTCCATGACTCTGAGAACAATCATCACGTTCTTTTGCCATGCCCTAAAGTTTGTGCCATTTAACATTGGAATTGAATTGATGCTAGCAGAGATATTAGCAGCAGAACCCGAAACTGAATTAGAGAACGGTTATTATGAATAGCTAACATGAATATCTTTAATATGCAAATAATAATAATCTCAAATAGTGGTAGGGCCCATCACAAGATACCAAGCACAACATCAATA
>NC_036246.1:32517823-32528791 GCF_002742605.1 Olea europaea var. sylvestris | reverse complement strand
AAAAATTTGTACTGAATTGAATAACCAAATGCAAGTAAATTTCGGTTAAAAAATAGAGTATTTGTAGAAAATAAATTCAAAACTAACTATCCAATATAATAAATTTTCACATAATTCACACTACTAAAATTTCATTATAAATAAAAATAAATAAAAAAGATATATATGATTGGTTGTTGTGCCCTATAAAAAAGATTAGCCATCATTCTAATCCAAATAGACCACATTTGGATTTTCTATTATCATAAAAATAATATAATTTTGATTGATAAATTGATAATTCGTTACTAACATATTACATATCAACAATTACTTAGAGAAAGTAAGATATGAAAGAAAACAATTTATAAATACATACTCAATATGTGATCTGTGAGTGATGGATTACGAATGGAAAATTCATAATTGGGGCTTGAAGAGCAAGGAATTCTCATATAGTTTGGACAATGAAATGTTTAATAATTATGAATTTGATTAATAAAAGATTTAAAGATTGCAATTATGGATTAAATTTATTATTTTCAATAGAATTTTTTTGAAATACAATACTAGTTTAAATATGTATTATTAGGTTTGAAAAAATTTAATTGTGTAAGTAATTTTATTTTATTTTTATATTTTCTAGATATTAATATTCATCGACTTAATAAAATATGTCATTTCAAGTTAATTATCTACATAATTAGTATTATTGTAATTTTTTTTTAATTGTGTGTAATAATATTTTTATTAATTGTGTACTAATAATTAGTAATAATTTTTTTTTTGTGAAAAATAATTGATTTAATTTTTGAAAGCAATAATACTTATTAATTATCTTATTTAGAAGAAATGAATTGAATATTATGGGTGATGTTCACCATAAATATAAAAATGTAAAATAAAATGCGAAATCAGATGTTTATCATCTATTCACACCTAGATTATTGCAAAATGACTTTTTGTCTCATAATTTATCGAATTAATGTAAAATAATGGGGATTAAAGAGTTGATGGGTTATTAGAAAATGACTTTTTATTTAATACTTATCAAGTGAATGTTAGTTAACATGATTTTATTTTAACAATTTTGTTTTATTTTCAATGGAATCTTTTAGGAATGCAATATTCTTTTAATATTTAATATTAAGTTTTAAAAAATTTAATTGTATAGATAATTTTTCCATTTTTATGAATTCTATATATTAATATTAATTGACTTAATAGTCTGTGCAATTTCATGCTAATTATATATGCAGTATTGTTATAATTTTTATTTTGTTTTTATATAGTTTTTATTAATCATATACTGATAATTAGTAATAATAGTGTTTAGTAGAAATTGATTGACTTAATTTTAAAAATAAACCATTTTAATTTTAATAATAATTGAATTTAGTTGAAATAAATTTAATTTTAAGGGTATTATTGACCATAAATAAAAAAATGTAAGAGGAAAATGGGAAATTAAAGATATAAGGATAAATGAGGGTATATTGGACCTATAGCTAAATATGTAAGGATAAAATTGATAATCAAAAGTCTCTCCTCAATCCTCATTTTTAATATATTGTAGATAGATATATAAAATCCGAGTGAGGTCTCATAATTCAAACATGAGTCCTTGAATTTTGTAATGCTCGGCTAAACATTTAGTCACTAGGACGTAGATGAACCATTTGTTATAAGGTTTTAATATTAATTAAAAAAATTTGACGTTTAACTTGTTTATCTTGGAATTTGATGGTTGTTATGATTATTAATTTTTTTAATCAATTTGCTACTAGTTAAATTGATGTGTAATCTTTATTTTATTTGAAAGAAAGAATAAGGAATATAGCACGTTATAACAATCATTATTCGATAGACGATAGAGCTATATAGCTAGACCATGCATTATTAAATTGAATGTTCTTGTGTTATTTGCTTATTTCAAAGAGATATAGGGTCGTTACATGTGAGGATAATTTTAATTTTACTCGAAGTCTTAGTGCTTGCATTTAATCAGGTTTTCAAATGCTCCATAGTTGCTCGTTGATGACTTTAGATGCTAGTTAAAAAGTAAATCAATCACAATTTGACAATTCAATTTGAGTTAGTATTAATTTGAACTAGATTAAGCACTTGATCCTCGAATGAACGATATCTTACTTCACACTTTATTACTCGACTAAGATAATGTCCACTTGCGAAATTTTAATGATCACATGTCTCTATCAGACTTAGATTGTCCAACAAACTTAAAATAACACTAAAGCCATATTAACACAGTAGAAATCAATTCTTGCCAATCGACCTAGTCAACCACAGTTGGACATAATGCAACAAATTCATAACAATATGAAGTTGTCGGTCTAAATAAAATAAAATGCCGTACATTACCAATCAATGCAGTCGCGCAAAACTAAATCGAATTTAAGTTACTTGATAATTACTCTTAAAAATAACTGGTTTCAATAGCTGTACTTAAAATTACAGAATAAATTTTTTTATTTTTTTTATTTTTTGCAATACCAGCAACAGCTTATCACATTACTAAACCACAATCAAAACAAAAAGGCGTATACAATCCATCCGTACACTAGTACCAATATCTAACAACACACCAAAAGCGAATTTTTGAACAACTTTATTTCCCTAATGGGGGGATAAAATTGTACGAAACACATTTTAATGAACGCAAATGTAAAATTTGCAATTGGACAGAGGTATTGGGGGACATAGACACAATATTTAATAAGAGTATTATGCTAAATAGTTTTAATAAATGAACCCCCAAAACATAACTGTCTACCCATACCTATAAAGGACGGGTAGAGAGCCACCGGCAAAACATTGCATGACATTCTTGAGGCTTGTACTCTGGTGCCGTATGTCCCGCTCCCTACAAAATAAAGCACACTTTTATTTCATGTCTTTCTTCTAATCATTGTGAGAAAGAATGTAGTCGAATTTGTCTTGCCTTGATTGTTGCAAATGTGAGGAAGAAGTCATTCTTCAAGTACTTCTCTGTGTATCTACAATAGGTAAATTATGTTATAGTTTCATAATATTTAATACAATATATATAAAAATGATCTACTAAAGATTGATACTTATATCAAGTACCGATGACATAGCAAATCAATTCATTGGTCCATAATGAATTTAATTCAAGTTTTGAAATCTGCCATGAACTTATTTAACAATGGTGTGATATGTCACGTCACCGGTACATAACAAATAATTTCTCTATATATATGATCAAGAATTAAAATCAACCCCGCGACTTGGCCATTAATATGCCAAGGTCTCCAATCATCATCAACAGTGAGATTAAGCATCCGAATCCATTTTAAAGTACCCATATATGGTCCAGCCATGTCATGATCACCGCTGAAAACAAAAAATAGCATAGTTAGATAGCATTTATTAAATTTAGGTATTTGTGTAGTTATATTTTTCATATAATGATCTTCAGTGAATTTTAGACCAACATATACTTTAGTTGACACATTAAACTTTGAAAAAACTTATTGACATACCTGAACACCAAAACATGGAATCCTTTCTTGATGAATCTTTTATGATATTCAAGAACACTTTCTATATTCTGTTCATAGGATAAGCTAAGATTGCACCTTTTCCACCTTGTTATCATTCCCTGATGATCGAATTATAAGATTACCCTCAATAATTTGATCAAATATATTGTGTTGCTTTTGTTGATGTCTAGCACATGGTAACGTGTACTAAATCTTTAATATTTTTCTATTTAACATACCTTTCTAATATGAAGAGCTTCTTGGACAATCAGATCATTTGCCCAATCTCTAGATGATAAATAATTTTGAGTCTGTCAAAAGAAACGTGTTCATGAGAAACTAGGCATGCTTTGCAAAGATAGCAAAGATAAAACACAGGGTTACTTTAATCTTCTTTTCTACAAAACATAAAGTTTTAAAAGTTTTATTATTATTATTATTATTATTATTATTATTATTATTATTATTATTATTATTATTATTATTATTATTATTATTATTATTTACTAACAAAGAAACTCTTATCTTACTTCGTAGAAAATTAACTTTTAAGCAACTGTGAATTGATATAAAAATAAAGGATTAGTTAAATTACACGACACCACTGTTTATCTTGTTTAGATGCTGGGAGGAGGAGGTGATCAATTGAATCGTTTTGCAGAAATGTATGATCCCATTCCAAATCGTCTGCTTCACAAAATGGTTCCAATATGTGAACTAGGTTGATATGTTGTATACACTGCAATATTTGATCATACCGTTGAACTTGTTTAGTGCTTGCAACCATAATAAATGTTAAGGAAATTAATAAAATGTGCAAAATGATACCTTGTGGATCCGTTGAAGGACATGAAGACATTGCAGATTATTTTGATCAGGATTGTAATATTTTCCTTTACAACTGATTTTTGCCAACTAAAATTGTGTCAAAGTAACTACATAAGAATAAGATTGAAATATGCTGCATTTTGTCATACAAAATAGTTGAATAAAAAAGATTACATCAAAATATTCATCTGATATAAGCGACATGCGATGAACATATGGAATTCGTTCATTAATATCAATGTTTGGATCCGTTAGTGCATTGCCGATGATATAGCCCTGTTTCAATTTTGAAAAGTGCTCGACCATTAGCAATAAATAAATTATACTATTGACAAATAAATAAGGGAAAAAATTCATATATTTGTGTGAGATAATTAATACATGGAGGGACATCTGTGGCTCTAGTCCTTGTTTGTTTCCTGCATTACATGAAGACTATCAACTTACTAAAAATCAAATAAAATCGTATGAGTTTAATTTTTATTTTTATTTTTAATTATACAGTACCTCGTAATATTTCCATGGCAACGAGGGGAACAAGTTTGGCTCCATAGGATTCACCCGCAAGATATAAACGATTTTTGATAAACAAAGGATGGCTCAATAACCACTGCATTATTCTCAATACATTGTTAGTTCACTACCTCGAGAAAAAGGTGAGCAAAAGCATATAGGTATGAAAGTGTAAGGACTACTTTTGAGTTTCACTCCCAACTTCATTTCTATTGCATTCAATTTATGCTCAGGACTACAACATCTATGATTAATAATGTTAACATACCTTCCTAAGAAATGTGTAATTATCTTTCACTGATTTGGTGTCCGAATTAGAGTAACCTTCTGAAGTGTTTGCATATGAAAATCCAGTACCAGCTGGCCAATCTATGAATATAATATTGGCAACCTAAAACCACATAACTATGTTATAAACAGAGAGCTAATGAAGACATGTATACATGATTTAAAAAATGCATGAAGTGAGAAATGTTTGTGACCTTGGTCCATGAATATGGATTCAGGAGAATAGCGGGTATGTTTCCATCAAAATTTGTAACGTCAAAAGTAAATGGACCTACGCACAATCTCATCAATTGGTGTGAGAATAATAAAGTTATATTTACAAATTATAATTAGAATCATCAAAGTAATAGTATTCAGTATTCAGGGAATTTAAACGTCAAAAACTACAAAGTTACAATAATACTTTTTGCAAGTAAAAGGTTGAGGACAAAAATTACCCATGGGGTAAAATTCAATGACGATTGCAGTTGATTTCTCTTATATCTACTTTGCAAAGTAAAATATAGCCCAGACAAGCAGCCCCTGCCCAAGCCTAGATCAAAAATCAATATGCAAAAATTTATTGTGAAAATTACAGCCTTAGGAGTTTTAATCTTTCTCTTTCAAAATTAAGATTTACATTTTTTTTCAAAAATCAGATCATAATTAAAATTTTAAGTATTAATAATTATAATACATTATTATTATAAAATTAAATTAATCTATATAATCCACCCACCACACCCCAATTTCAAAACCCCAAATCTTTCTCATTCCTCTCTCTCTCTCTCTCTCTCTCTCTCTCTCTCTCTCTCATCCTCTCTTTACTAGAGATGTCACAGCACTGGCGAATTATTCTCCTCTTTCTATTGGAAGCAACACTCTTTCTTTTTCTTGATTTTCACAACAGTGTTGCGGCTACTACTGACGCTATTGTTCGCAGCAACGTCGGTGCTACTGCTGACGCTGTCGTTCGCAGCAACGCCTGCAACAACGTTGGATTTGGGTTTGTAAAGTAGCGCCATCACCAAACTACCATTTTCAACTTCACCATGGCACCAAGCAAAAGTAGCGCCATTTGATTTTTAAAGTTTTAAACCTTCTTTCTTAATTTTGAAATGAATCATAATTAATTTTTTAGATGTGAAATTTTTTCAAATATATTTCTTATATACTATGGCCCAGCCTATTCTTAAAATAGCCAACCCAATGCCCAATTGCACATAACCTGTCATCCCATACCCATAACATGCAACTCCTCCGCCCAATTTAATAACCTAAAACCCAAAACCTATTTAGCCTTAATTTTACTTCGTATTCTAATTTCTAAAACATTGAGAACTTGAACCATAGAGTTCCCATCTCTTGATTATCGTAACCAATTGCAAAACTGTACCAGCGACAATTGTAATTGCAAAGGTACACCGAAAATATTGCACCATCAAAGCCGGCTAGGGAATTGTCCTTCGTAGTTGTTGAAATCCAATCCCCATAGCAAAAACTGTATAGGCTAAGGCTTTCAAGGTGCTTGAGTGTCTTAATCAACATTCTTCAACAAAAAGGATCCTAGGATGAAGCTACTGGTGTTTACGGAAACTTTCCAAATTCCAATCTTAAAATTTTTGTTCTTGCATTAAATGCATAAAATTTTGAGACGTTCTTTGTTAACTCCTTCCAAGAAAATCTTCAGACGTCTTGACTGCTTGGAGATTTATCTTCAATACAAAATCTCTCCTTCAACAGTTTAGAGAAGGCGTTTGGGAAGAATTTCCATAAAAGTGATAACTTTAAAAAAAAAAAAAAATAGATTTAGATTGTATTACAGATAAATTTTATGCTATAAAAATCATCACAGCTCCACTTTGGTAGATAATGTCATACTTCGACCTTTCTATTATATATAAATTTTATTTGTCGATTGACTTTTTTCAAATTTCAACTGCCCAATAGGAACCATAAAATTATGATACGTGTCTTCGCATAAAAACTAAATTGTTGTGTCATTTCTAACCTTTGTGACTTTTTACAATTTTATCCTTAACTTTATTCATCTTCAAATTTAAAATTTAAAAATGATAAAGCAAAAAGTTGTCTAGCCTCGACCACGAGCATGGCCACAGACCAATCGATCTCTAGACAAACCCATCAAAAATGACACTGGTCGGGAACCTTTTTTCCAACCTCCACGACGTGACACTCAAGAATTTGGGTAACCTCAAGGTCGTATCCTAGCCTCAAGATGACTCTCCAAAAGACAGTTTGAGCTTGAGTTCCACCTCTAGCTTGGGTCATAATCACCAAAGTAAAGATCTAACATTTGCCTTCAACCAAAACCTAGTAGCATTTCTTCTACAAGAAACTACATGGAGAACGCGAGCCCAATTCATACATTAAATTATATTTGGATTCGTCTTTTTGTAGTACCAACTCCAAGAGATTTAACACGGTTTGGGAGGTGTTCAACTCCAACCAAGACTACATTAAAAGCACTGTAAATACACACTATTTGTCCCTTCTCATATAGTATGTTCTCCTCTCATCATATTTCCAATCATTGAAGGGGAAGTGAGAACACATTTTGACTTCTTTGTTTTTAAGTACTAGAAATTAGTTTTGTCGAAATTGTTGCTCATTCCACACTGAGCCCCTATTTGGTTCCCATTCTTTTCTCATTAAAATTAAAAATATGACCGTTATCCGTCACATCAAACCACCAAATTTGAATTTATATTTCTTGTGTGAGGCCAGTAACGACTATATTTTTCATTCTCATTCTTTCCAAAAATGATAAACAAACGAAGGCTAAATTCAGGTTGTGTATTACTAGGTGCCATTTTTGGTAGCGTCAAAAGGCATAATTGTCCATACTCATGGTTTCTATTTAAAAAAGAGTTGGTAACAATTTTTTGTTAAAAAAAATAATAAATATTAGAATATACAATCATCTTCTCAACTCCACCTACCCAAAGCAAACGCAGCCCACCTCCCTTACCCCTATCCCTTGTAACAGTCCTAAACCCCACCCTTTCGTTTTATGAAGAAAATCGTCTTTTCAGTGAAGAAAATGATTTATTTGTGCAAACATTGCAAATGGAGAGGGAATATGCTTTGAAAAATAAAATAAAATAAAGGCCAAAAAGTTCATAATAAGTTGAAATCGAAACCTCACATATTATCCAGCAAAAATTTAAGGGTCAGCATTTTTAGAAGGGCACTGATGAAAAAGTAAAATTCTAGCGAAGAATTTGACTTCCCCGGGCCCTCCTTGTCGTACCCATATTTTGATTAAAAATATCACCTCCTATCGTAAGCCAACACCCACTAACATGCAATATATTAAACCTTTAATTTTTAATTCAATTCTATCTTTTCATATTTTTTATTTTCAAGTAAATTGTCATTTTATATGTCACATCTAACAATAATTTTTTTTAATATTTTAACTTATTTTCGTCATATATAAAGTTAAGTCACCATTAATTTATCTCAATAAGTTTACTTTTGATGTATACTATCAACTTTTTATATTATCTAATTTCATATGATCATACATCCATCTAACCTTATAACTTTTTTAGTTGAGTTCATCTTAAAGATTTCAAGTAAATCCATCTAAAAAATAAACTCAAGCCAAGAGACACGAACACTAACAGCAACACTAGGCTCCAACATTTTTCTCAATCACCAGTAAACCTCTTGCAGAAATATCATAACACAAACATATATGCATACATATATTCACAGAGTGATATACCAATTTCATAAACGAGGGATGATAAACCAGAGCAACCAGGTCCACCAGTGATCCAAAGCAAAAGAGGGTCATTTTGAGGATTGTTTTCAGACTCAATGAAATAGTAGAATAGTTGCACTTCATCATTTCTTCCCACACCAATGTATCTAATCAATCATTTGAACAAAAATTATTATAATTTTGCAAAGATTCAGTTTCTTGAATTTACTTTATATTTGATAATTGGATTGGAATGGACAAGTTAAAATCTTGTCAACCCTCTAGTATTATGTACCAAAAGGAAAACAAAGAATGAATGAACTGACCCGGTTTCGAGTTTGAACGGCAAAGTACCCGAATAACCCGGAAGTGTCTTGACAATATGTGATGCTCCATTGTTGAAGAGTAGCAGAAGAAGAAGCGCATACAACCATATCCTCTTCATAATGATCAACCCCAGAAATTAAACAGCTGACAAACCTATTTAAATTTAGGAAAATTTGTAGCAAAGACCCCAAACCTTTATAACATTAGCAGACTTTCCCCAAACCTTTATTTTGTTGTAATCATCACCCAAAATCTTTCAAAACATTGCGGTGGAAGCCCTTTTGGCGGTTTTCATCCAATTGTTTATTACTTGACTAAGAAATTTAACTTTGACCACATTTTTAATATTTTTGAAAGGACAAAATAGTAACTTTCCATTTACTACATTAAGTGCTTGTTTGTGCCCCATTATTTGTAAGTAATGTATTATGGAATAGTGATTAATGTTAAAATGTGTGGTTAAAAAAGAAGAAAAAATTTTTGATTTATATGTAATACAATTTTAATGAAAAATGTGTACTTGAAAATGAGTACTGTAGAAAACATAATTTGATGGAATATGGTAGAATGGTAGACAAACAAAGCCTAAAATAAGTTAGAAATTAAATTGGAAAAAAAATAAGAAATAAGAATTAAACTATGAAAGGGTAAAATAGTAACTTTATCTGTAAACAAACGCAGTCTTCTGTTCGGCCACCATCACTAGGTATGGAAACGCCACCGTATCAAACTCTTGGCCGTTCATAATTAGCTAAATCTCTCATCTTCACCATTTGATAGCCTCTTTCAAAGCTTGCTCACACAGTTTTCTTTTATAAATACCCTCGACTACATCCCCCCTACCCTCGGCCTCGTCTCCAGCCTCACCCTCCTTTTGTCCTCAAAATCCCAAAAATTTTTATCTGGTACTAAGAATTTTGATGAAGATATTGGGGAATGGATTTTATTTACTATCCCAACACCGTTTAATCGGTTTGTAACACTACATTGCCCTTCAATTTATTTTCAAGGGAACGAATTGCTTGAAAATGGTAATGAAAAGCTTCTTAAAGAGCACAGACATTTCCTGAGATTGAACCGTGGGAGAATGCATGGAGTGGAGAATTATGGTGAATTTGATGTGAAATTTGTATATCAGAGGGTTTGTGTGAATACAGAGGATGGTGAGGTTGTGTCCCTGGATTGGTTGGAAGAGAGCGGATTTGATGCAACTGTGTTGGCGGTGATGGAGGTGGCAGTGGCTGATTTTGGGGTGGGGTGGGAGGAAGAAGATGATTTTTTTTTTCTAATTTAATTTTTATCTTATTTTAATGTAATAAATGGAAAGTTACTATTTTACCCTTTCAAAAATATTAAAATTGTAGCCAAAGTCAAATTTCTTAGTCAACTAACGGACATTTAGATGAAAACCATCCAAAAGGGCCTCCATCTCAACGTTTCGAAAGGTTTGGAATAATGGTTACAACAAAACAAAGGTTTGAGAAAAGTCTGCTAATTTTATAAAAGTTTGGAGCCTCTGCTGCAACTTTACCTTAAATTTATAAGGGTTGGTATTGACCTTTGGAGTTTGATACAGTCGTATTTGAACTTTTAGGGACAGAAGTAGACCAGATGCGTGACAATCATAGAATTACTACTTAAAAGTTTATATAAATACTAGTGAAGGCACGTGCTTTGCACGTATAGTAGGTGATGTAGTGTAAGTAATATTGTTATAATTTGGTTATGTAGTATTTGAATGAAAAATGAGACCTATTTTGAATGACAATTAAATTAGATTATATAAACTATTTCCTT
>NC_036246.1:32483911-32515877 GCF_002742605.1 Olea europaea var. sylvestris | reverse complement strand
TGAAATCACTTAACTTCAATTTGCTTGCTGATATGGTTGTTCTATGAATTTCCCTTTCAATTTAGCTAATGTTATATACTGATTTGGATATTAAAACTAACGCACAACTATCATATATGTGTGAGATGCACATCATCAATCGAAAAAAAAATTCTTAAAAAATTTATATAAACTAAACATGAGTTTTTAAACTACGTTTATTCAATATTTTTAATATCAATGTCAGTATTTTTGTTGGTTTAAACCAATAGAAGTAACAAAGCGACAAAATCTACAAGCAAATCGAAGTTGAGTAATTTCACGAAGTGGAAGATGAGTAACTAGATGGGAAAGCATATTAAAGTTGAGTGATCTGATTACACCAAATTAAATTTGAGCGACCTTATGTACCTCCGCTTAAGTTGGGTGATCTGCAGTGCGTTTAATCCAACTTTATTTGCTATTCTTTTTACATTTTTTATTTCAAATATTAAATGTGGATGGAGTTTGTAGGATTATAATAAAACTCTCCTTGTTTCTACTTTAAAATTTGAAACGTGGTTGAAGACCATAGAGTAATAGAATGTAGGGTTTGATTCACGGATCTTAAAATTAGAACTTTACTATTTGTACACTAATTTTTGACACTTTGGTTGACACTAACTTTGTTGTCAAGTGTTATTTGGATAAAAAAAAACAGTTTAAAATTTAAAATGTCCAATAAAATAATGATACGTAACAAAGTGTGAACTAAAGTATATATCATAGTGTTTGGTCTGATTCACGGATCTTAAAATTAGAACTTTGCTATTTGTACCTTATTTTTGACACTTTGATTGACACTTGCTTTGTTGTCAAAGTTCTTAAAATTAAGCGCTTTTCAAATTTGAAATGTGGTGAAGACCAGAGTAGCTAATATTTTACAATCAAAAGTAATGTTACCATAATTAGGTTTGATACAAAGATCTTAAAATAACAATTGTTTTGCACTCAAAATTAATTATATAATAATATTAGGCGTGAAACACAAATCAAAAGTTAAACGCTTGTGTTTGTACTTTAACTAGTCGTGGACCATGATTTCGATTAGTAGTTGTAAATAATAATATTTTGCACTCAAAAGACATAATAATAATAATAATAATAATAATAATAATAATAATAATAATAATAATAATAATAATAATACACAAATCATAAAGATAAAATTATGGGTTAAATGTACTGCAAAAGGTCACCAAATTTTGAGTAGAGGTGCATCTAGATCACTAATATTCAATTTTGATATAATCTAATCATCTATTCAACTTACTTACGTATCTAATAACTCATTTTCAATTTATGCAATCAAATTATTTACATGTGATTTGCTCAAATCAAGTTTATGTATGAATTGTCCTGTCAGTTTAGCTAATGTTATATGTTGATCTAGACATTAAAACTAACATATGACGACCGAACATGTCCACATCATACAACAATACTCATCATTCATCTTAAAAAAATTTCTTAAAAAATTTATAAAAACTAAAAGCATATTTTTACCTGTCAGCTATTCATTATTTTGGTGTCAACATCAACATATTTTGTTGTTTAATAATAATAATAATAATAATAATAATAATAATAATAATAATAATAATAATAATAATAATAATAATAATATGGCAATGTAGTAATTAAAAGAAATCTCACAAATCATAAAGATAAAATTATGGGTTAAATGTACTGCAAAAGGTCACCAAATTTTGAGTAGAGGTGCATCTAGATCACTAATATTCAATTTTGATATAATCTAATCATCTATTCAACTTACTTACGTATCTAATAACTCATTTTCAATTTATGCAATCAAATTATTTACATGTGATTTGCTCAAATCAAGTTTATGTATGAATTGTCCTGTCAGTTTAGCTAATGTTATATGTTGATCTAGACATTAAAACTAACATATGACGACCGAACATGTCCACATCATACAACAATACTCATCATTCATCTTAAAAAAATTTCTTAAAAAATTTATAAAAACTAAAAGCATATTTTTACCTGTCAGCTATTCATTATTTTGGTGTCAACATCAACATATTTTGTTGGTTAAACTCACGGTAGTGGACAAAGTGACCAAATCTACATGAAAATCAAAGTTGGGTGAGTTGATTTTAATTATCAAATTGAAGACGAGTGACTAGATCACTAAGCACATCAAAATTGGGGATCTAATCCCACTAAATTATAGATGAGTGACCTAGATATACCTCCGCTCAAAGTTGGATGATCTGCACTGCATTTAACATCACTTTAAGGGCGGCAAGTCCTTTTTTGTTATTCAAATTTTACGCATGGATGGAGTTTGTCAGATTATAATATTACTTTTGAATCTCAAATTTCTCCTTTTCTTTATTTTCAAATTTTTAAATGTGGTGGAATATTGTAAAGTTATAGTGTTAATTCACATATCTCTGTTTTCCTTTTTCTTTTTTTGCTTTCAAACTTTCAACATGGTTGTTTTATATAATTAGGTATGATTCGCGAATCTTAAAAAGTTAACACGTTTGTTAGAGTTCCAGCTAATATTTGGAATAGTAGCTGTAAAAAATATTTTGCACTCAAAAGTAAGGTTATATATTAATAATATATGCGTATCACAAATCATTAAATTAAACATTTGTGTTTGTATTCCTACTAGTGGTGGACAATTAATTAATATTTTACACTCTAAGGATCCGTTTGATCGCAAAGGTGGAATTTGGGTGGAAAGAAAACGAATTCCAGAAAATTGAATTGATAGGAAATTGTTTTCCTGAGAATTGTAAATTATTGTGTTTGATTGGTATAATTTTCTACTTGGAAAATGTTTAAATTAAAGTATTTTTTTATGTATGTTTGACTTTGTTTTACATGAAAATTGTCAATTAAAGGGATAGAATTTATTGGTATTGGGAATGAAATTTGTTTCTATTGCCAAAACCAAAAAAATAAAAATCAAGAAAATCATCTATCTTTGAATGTTCGTTTGACTTTGTTTTACATGAAATTTGTCAATTAAAAGAAAATATTTTTTTACAATAAATTTTAGAATTTGTTTCCACTACACAAAAAAAATAAAATAAAAAAAAAGTTGCTACGGTGAACCGGGAAAACCAATTCCCACCATTTCCTTCAAAACCAAGAAAACTTCAATTCCCAAGAAAAATTGGAAAATGTAATTTCATAGAAAAAAAAAATTGGTATCAAACACCCTTAAAACTCAAAGTTAGAATTGATTTTCCACTTTTTCTAAAAAAAATTGGCCTATCAAATGGACCCTAAATACAAAAGGCATTGTAATATTTCAATATATATAAATATCTATGACATTTGCATGTGCATAGATCGAACATTTTAATATTTTAGTATCAATCGATCTTGAATAGCATATTCCTTTCAAGTTTATTGTTTGAAATCACATATTTTACACCTAATTGAAGTTTTGGTTGAAAAAATATAATTATATAATTGACTAGTTTTCCTTCTTCACGAGCTTAAACTTTTTCTAGAAAATAGACCAATTACACATTGTGCTTAGTCAGTCATGTGCATGACATATGACGTTTAATGATTACTATAGCGGAAATAAAATTATAGATGCCTCATTACAAAAACCTAATTCACATGCGACTGTGTCATGATAATGTTATTTAAAAATACTAATTACAATGTTAATCATCTTTCAAAATACTAACTTCCAAAATTATAATCCAAACCATATTTTGTAATGGATATATTTTGAATTCAACCCAGTTCACGTTTCTCATTAAATGTTCCTTCCATAATCAGGAGTTAATTCAAAAAACAAAAGAAGAAGAAGAAGGAGGAGGAGGAGGAGGAGGAGGAGGAGGAGGAGAGAAACACTTCTATGTCTCTATGGTGGAAAGCATAATTTGAATAATCTTAATCTCCATATATTAATCAAGATTCATCTCTTGGAGTCATTGCTGGTTTAAATTTTCATTTCGGCACAAGATATGTTTCAATTTTTCATTCGAATTTTATATACAATTTACAGTATTATCTCGGTGCATTTATATAAATCGTTCAGTTGGGAACAAAAATAATAGAATAGATTCACCCATTTTCAAATGTTCTATGAATATATACTGTTTCAAGAAAAAGCTTATTCGATAATGCAAAAATTCTAATAAAAACACTATGAATGTGAGATGGCATACTACATTCTTGCTACAATACAATTGTGGATTGATATTTTTTGGATGATCAACGTATGTCACAAAGGATGCGGATGTTGACACCAACGCTGGTGACATCGTTCCATTGGGTTGTCGCAAACACTAGATGAATGTAAATAACGGATGTCATAATCATATGATCCCACCCAAATCAAAGTTACCAGCTAGGCGATCAAAGAATTCCAGGAGTCGTGCTCGAGTCCATTAATGTCCCCATGTGTGGACGTTGTGGAGGAAAATGTCATGATAAAAGAACTTGTAAGCAGCCTCCCTCACTGTGCCACGTGAGAAAACGAAAGCGCGGATCATAAGTCAATTGTTGATACATGTTTTTTGAAGATCGGTTACATATTTAGTCCTATGCATTAAGCTTCGTATTTACTTCTTTAAATTACTCTTTATATGCAATGCTTTTACATATTCTAGATTTAAAACTTCGAGATTGTTCATTTACTTGAATCCTTTATATAATGATAAAAATTTGACTTGCTTAGGTTTTGATCTCTCAATAAATCCCAACGATGGTTTAAAACGGATAATCTATCGACACCATAGATTTGGCTCAACTTGAATGCGATCGAAACTTTTGGAAGGCCTAATGGTTTGATTAATGTGTGGTTTGTGTGTATGAGAGGAGAAAAACTTGTGCCATTGAGAGATAAAATCCAACTTCCTTTTTGGTGCTAAAATCGGTGACTTCCCTTTCACTTTGTGGTCTTTTCCTTGCCTCCTCCAGTGGTGTCATTTTCTTGCCTTTGTGGTTTACAAATCATCACCATTATTTCATCTTTTGTGAGTGAGATTGAGAAACAGTCAAGGTGAATATATTGGCTGTAAGTTGGAGTAGTTTGGATTGGTTGTTTGGTAGAGAAAGGTAATGTGAAATTGAGTCCAAAAACACCGATTTGACAATCCTTAAAGCAAACTTTTGCAACAATTGATATAAGAGCCATTAGTGTTGAGAAATCTGTTTAGTGTTCAGAAATCTGTGAAAGTATTGTTTATGGCTTTTTTGGTCCAAATGGCCTAACTGACATCTCATGAGCCAAACGACATAAGAACAACACGGTCGGGACCTAAAAAGTGCATACTTTTCCCAGATATAATGAATTCACAACTTCAGAGAAATTATATAGGGCAATTGTCTTCTCTCCTTCAAGACATAACACCTATCAACTTCTTTTCGTATATGAAGCTCTAAGGATTTTGCATGTTGGTGCTGAACTTTCGTTTTTGGGATTGAGTCACATTTTCATGACAAAAACTAAGACTTATTTCCAATAAAAATTTAGGCATAAAGATATTTATGAGGATAAAAGATGAACAAGTTTGCTCACAGTCCGATATCCATGTTGTTTTGTCTAATGAAGCTGAAAGAAATAAAATATGCATTTTTTTCATATCTTAATTGTTAAAACATTACTCTCTTTGCCAATTGCTGCTGGGTGGAATTTACACACAAAGCGAGAAGGGGAATGAGAAAATTTATTCCCCATTCTTGTTAGCTTTAAGATACAATTTACAATATATATATACACACACACACACACACAATGCAAATTTAAAATGTAATATTATGCACATGGATAATTAGTGTAAAATGTCTTTACCTTTCAATGTTATTGTACAAAATGTCCTTACCTTTTATTTTTGACATTTTCCTCCATATTATCACGTTTCATTGTGAAATATATCATTTCCACCCAATTTCTCAGTTAAAAATGTAAAATGAAAAATATATCCTCCTATTTAATAAAATAGAAAAAAGAAAAATTAAAGAATAAATTGCAATTATACTCCCAAACTTTTTTAAAAACTCCAAATAAGTCACATTTAATTGAAATGATTAACATTTTTTTTGTAAAAAATAGTTTTTTTTTTTCAGAACGTTCTAAAATTTTTTTTTTTTTGTTTTGTCCTTTATCCAAGTTTAGCAACTAAATGAAATATTTTCGTGGGCAAATATTGATTGACTACCTCCATTATGTTGTTGCTAGCAAATACCACTATTTTTGGTTTTGGATCTTCCAAATCATTCTCGCAGGAGATCTGAACCCATTAGATAAGTTGAATCAGAGATTAAGAAGTTTCAAATTTTTTATTACGTATCCTAAGATTTCTCGAACAATGTGATATCTTACACTGAGTAAATCCTTAACCCTTCCCCCTTTTAACCGCCCCTTTCCACATGAATCAGATTTCCTATCAGGCTCTCCAATCTAATTCAAGACAAAGATGGGCTGTCAAGAACGTAGATTAGGTAGGATGGACAGTTGGTCAGACCTGGTATGACGGGAAATTAACAAGCAATAAATCTAGTAAGCGGGATCAAGAAGTTATCGATAATTTTCTCTAAGAATTTATGCGGAAGCTGTGGGATGTAAAAATATATCGGTAGGGGAGCGTTCTGCCATGAGCTCCATTGTAAAATTCGGATCTAATCATTAAGTTCGAAGCGATGGGAACGATGGAACCTGTGCATGCAAAAGATTTTATTGCAAAACGTCCATATCTTTCATTTTTTGACATTTTCACCCTATTTTCACATTACATCGCGAAAATCATCATTTTTTCAATTAAAAGATATAAAATAACGAATATACGCCTATTAAAAAAGAAAAATAAAGAATAAATTGCAACTATACTCTCACATTTTTCAAAAAAGTACAAATAAATTTCAAATAAACAATTAAAAGAAGAAAGTGACTTTTTTTTGTTTTTTATTATTTATTTGAAATTTATTTGTACTTTTTTTTTAAAAAAAATTGGAGTATAATTGCAATTTATTCTTTGTTTTCATTTTGTTTAAATAGAACGGTTTATTCATCGTTTTACAACTTTTAATTGAGAAAATGGATGAAAATGATAATTTCTTCACTTAAATGAGGAAATAATGTTGAAAATGCCAAAAAAACGAAAGATATGAACGTTTTGCACAATAATATTAAAAGGTATGAACGTTTTATGTTAATTACCCTTTCAGTTACTTATTTGGACTCATTTGTAATTTCTTAAAAAGTTTGGAAGTATAATTGTAATTTATTCTTTTTTTGCTTTATTTAAATAGGAGAGAATATATTTTCATTTTACATTTTTTTATTGAGAAATTGGATGAAACTGACATTTTCCATAATGAAATGTGATAATAGACGTGAAAATGCTAAAAAACGAAAGGTAATGATGTTTTGCACAATAAAATTGAAAGGTAAGAACATTTCGTTCGAGATTCCACTACATAAACGTTACAACGCTGCAATGGTAGAAGTAGGTAGATATGAAAACATGACTTTCATTGAAAATGAATATCGAAACTATAGAGAACGAGTGAGACAATTACGACTTGGAGAAGGAGAATCTACAGCAATACAAATATATTTTTCAAAAATGCAAGTACAACGCCCTGGATTTTACTTTATTATGGATTTGTACGGCGAGTTGCGTCTTAAAATTGTATTTTGGGCAGATTATCGATGTATGCAACGTACAAAGTGTTTGACGATGTGATTATTTTTAATACCTTGTATTTCACTGATTAGTACGATATGCCTTTAACCCCATTTGTTGGTGTCAATCATCATAGACAATCAATACTGTTTGGTTATGGTATTGAATGAAGACACGGATACTTTTGTGTGGTTGTTCAAGACCTGGCTTCAGTACATACATGGTGAAGCTCCATACAGATAATAACCGATTAAGATATGGCCATGCAAAATGCGATTCAAATTATTTTTTCAAATACAAAGTATAGATAGTTCTTGTGGCACATTTTGAAGAAGCTCTTGAGAAGTTTTGATACCACGTCAATAAGGGTTCGATAGACAAGAACTTGAAGACGGTTGGACAATGATGATTGATACGTATGGCTTGCATGAAAATGATTGATTGTCGCATTATATGAGAACAAGGGTCGTTAGGTTCCTATCTTTTAGAAAACCACTTTCTAGACAGGAAGATCAAGAACATAGAGAAGTCAGAGTATGAATGCATTTTTCGAAGGGCAAGTGCATTAGAAGACCTCATTGAAGCAGTTTGTTGAACAATACAAACGTGCCATGATGAATAAGGTTGAGTAGGAATTTCAAGTTGATTTCAAGTCATTCTCCCAAATGATACCATATGAAACAAAATTTGAAATGGAGTAACAGTATGAGTCAGTTTACACCATTACCAAATTCAAGGAATTTCAGGAAGAGTTCACGAGCAAGGTTTATTACGACATCATAGATATCAAAAGAAACTGTTGATACGATGTACAATGTACGAGAGACTATTATGTATGAGAGCTGTTGTAGGAGGAAAACATTCATCTCATTTGTGAGAGATAAATGTGTAATTGTTTGCAGTTGTCATTGGTTTGAGTTTTGGGGAATACTTTGTAGGCATACGATCATGATGTTGATTTGGAATGACATCACACATATTTTGGATAGGTACATACTTTGGAGATGAAAAAGATATGTTAGTTGAGCACACACAAGGGTTGCAGTTAACTATGATGGATTAGTTAGTACACCTATATATTGAGATACGAAGAGATGTCAAAGGATTTTGTGTAGGTGGCAGACCTTGCTGCAGATGATAAAATGCAGCCAGATGCCATGATTGATTGAATAAAATGTCAATGTGAGGACCTTATGACATCAAAATCAGGTTTCAAAGTTAATTCCATATGGCATCATACTATGCATGTGACCAATGATGGAACTGATTTATCAAAAACTACAAGCAGAAGCATATTGGATCCGAATTGCCACGACTGAAGGGAGTGGCAAAGAAACTTCAGAGAAAGAGCCCATTGAAGATGGCATCAATAAAAGCAAACATATGCTCTTTTGTTTGCTTCAGATGCGTAATTTTTTAGAATTACAAATTATCGATTAACATTGATGCACATGCAATCTAATGCGACGTCAAGCACAAGAGACGAAGAAATAACAATAGCAATATGGTTGATGGTGGAATGAACTTTTCGCTACCTCAACAATACTCCATATCCAATGTCATATTTGGACATTCCATGCCGACACCATTCTCACTTTTACAACTATCGATGCCTGCGCATTCTCCTTTTCACAACATTTATTGGCTGCAAATTTCATCTCTTTGCCCATGGAAAATGTTATTTCAGTTCGAGAGGTATAAACAAGTGTTCATATATGAATTTAAATGTCATTTTTTCATGAATGCATCATTAACTATTTCATATGGTATTCTATTGTAGGTCAAGCATTGCCATATTACTATCCAAACTTATTTGATGAAGGTAGAAGAAGCATGTGATGTTAGGAGTGTGGTTGTTAGTTTCCATTTTTTTCAATTTGTTTTTGCATTGTGTTTGATCAACTATCTTCTAATCAAGTGAAAACTCTCAGCCTCACATGCATTTGCGCTTGCATTGAGCACATGAAACTGCTTGCGATGTTCGATTGTTTGACGACGACGAGATATTGTTGGTTATGCCATGGTGAAACCTTTGGCAAAAGTGCATTATGGCAATCGGAGGTGGAGCGTTTAGATTTTGGGCTTTCAATTTTTCAGATTTCAATTGTGGGATAGGGAAGTTTTTGTTCTATGGATGTTCGCCCCTTTTTTTATGGCGATCGGGATGGTTGGTCGTGCAATGACGACACCGTTGACGAAAATGCGATGCAACGACACCAAAGATGTAGGGTTGGATTTTGGGGCTTTTTGCGGTTTCCGGAGAGAAAAAGTTGTGGGAGAGTGATCTATGTTGTTCGCCTTTTAAATGCTTTGAAATGTCCCTTTTTTAATTTGCAAATGCCTCATCGGCTTGTATTTGAGCCTGTCTTTCAGCCTGTTCGAGTAGTAGGATTGATGATATATTGTGATGGAACATTGTTAGACATTGTACTTTTACACACCCACTCTTGAGGTCGATCCACAAATTTTGATATTTAGTAACGAGTTGGTCCATTGAAAATTTGAGATCCTAATTAAAATAATCAATAAAATTTAATATTGAGATCCAATCTCATTTACGTTAATTTCACTCATTTTATGGTAAAAAGACCTGCCTCTCTAGATGGGTCAAACCACAACATATTCCCAACAAGGATGAGAATGTCCGGGACGATTTGATCCTCCTTTACACCCTTCAATATGATATATTATGGAGCAATTAAGCAAAGCATGAAGATTTTTGAACAACGCGAGAATTCTTAGTGATTCTTCATGAATGACTCGGGAATTCTTACGGAAAGAGTAGTAAGTTGAAAGGGTATACAAATTTTATTGTTCCACCTATTTGTTATATTAGTTAAGAAATTCTTATCTTTTTCCTGAACAATTTAAGTTTACACGTCTTTAATACTTCTACCTAGTTGATGGATTTGAAAAAGATTTACGACATTAGTCATTAGAGTTGGGTGAAAATTTTATCTCAAGAGCAAGATGAGGAACAACAAATGCGTTAGTTAGAGGACTATATTTCAACTGTTATATTAGAGAACAAGTGCACTAAGAAAGAAGTGTCATATAATATTTATGTCCGACAATCAAAATTGCAATGCGTAATTTTAAGATTTTAGCTTTTAAGTGATGTAATTTATATAGTTAACACGGTCTAGATATTAAATTAAACCTAAGAAGTTAAAATCACTGTGGTAATTGATTCCAAATAAATATGACGCAATAAATATGTGCAACAGCAATATGCCTAACCCCTAATATCAAAGAATAATTCTACTCCTATAAAGTTGGTGTACAAAAGTGGAGTGCCAAGTGTGTTGGCAAAATTTGGACCATTGATTTCTGTTTCGCGCGTGTTAGTCGCTAACAATTAAAAGGGATCAGAAGATTGTGTAAGGGACAAACCTCTTGAGACAAAGTCCCAAAAAGGGGTGTTCTTTTATTGGCGATGACTTTATAATTGGAAATCAAAAACAGAATGCCTCCAAGGGGCGCAAGCACACGAGTTACCGAAAGAAGTGTTTAAATCTAAACTAAGGAAATTAAAATTACATATTCTCTGTTCGGGAGTTTTTGATTCGGTCCTTTTGCTCTGTCTTTTCTCCCTTTTATACTCCATGGATAATCTCTTTGTGATCAACCGCCTAAAAATTGCTTGATCGTTCTACAACTGCCCACTTTCCTGGCCAGTTTGTCATGAAAACTGCCTTTTTTAACTGCTGTCATTACTCTTCGTCATTCAACCGTTTTCGATTGAATTCCTTGAATCGTGGAACGTGATAGGGCTGCTTTAATAACTGCTTTGATAACTGCACTTCTTGATAACCACAATGCTTTGTGTTTGCTAAGACCTTGGGCAACTTGAAGGTTTGTGCGAGAATAGAGTAACAGCTCTGGGCGACTGCATGGCACTTGCAAACTTGGGCGATGGCGTTACCGTGTTCTTGGGCCTCCCTATTTGGGCCTTCAACTTGAATTGTTTGATTGGGCTTCGTTCTTTGGGCTATCTGATTTGGGGATCCTCCAATTGGACTTCATTCCTTGGACCGTTCGATTTGGGCTGAATTTTTATGTGTCAACAATTACCCCACAATATGGCAGAATTAATACCAATTATTAAATTTTACCATATTCACTTTGTGTTTCCAGCAACATTCGAAATTCCCAAGAATTTCAATCATTGTTTTCTTCCATAGCTTGAAAAGGTGCGACGTTTTGTAAACCCTTATAACCCCCAAACACGCCATTTCACTGCACCATTAAATCACGCCTCACTTTTTCGCGTCTCTTCCACGATTTACTGTTCATCTTTTGCTTCCCTGCTACGTAACTCTGAAAAACTTCGTTTCATCCCTAATGGCTACGTCACAATCTCAAGCTAGCGACTCCTTTAGTTTTGATGACTTTCAGAAACTTCTGAGTCGTCCATTCATAACTTCGAGTTTTCTCGCGCCCGTCGATGTCGAACGCAATGAGTTCTACTTAGGTCCTTTCTTCAACAATGCAGAGACAGTCGAACAGGCGGCGGTGGGCCAGCTGTTTCCTTGTACTCAAGGCCTTCCATTTCTAAACTTTCTGCCGTTGGGGCCACTTCGCGAAAAAGGTATTCGCACTTGGTCTAAATCTGATATAGCTTTCCGTAGGTAGCATGCTCGTCTTGTGGGCCATGGTCCTACTAAGGCACTTTTTGATAATGCTAGGATTTCTGATTTGTTAGAAATCTCTATTCGCCCCCCTACTTTTGATTCTGCACTTTTTTCGATTGCTTTGAGTTTTTGGTCTTCCGAGTATAATACCTTTATTTTCCCTCTTGACCCCATGTCTATTATTTTAAGGGATGTTGGGGCCCTAGTGAATCTACCACCTTTGGGCGATACCATTTTTCCTGGTATCTTGGTTTCTAGTGGCGCCCCAAAGTTTGGTAAAAACTACACCGAGTCTTATTCAAGCCTGCAAACCCTTCACAATCATTCAAGCGCTGAGTCTTCCCATACTGAGCGAGTGGCTTTTCCTCTAGTTTGGCTTTGTAAATATGTTTTGTGTGTGCCAAGCATAAAGCCCTCCCTGAGTTATTTACCTATAGCGCATGAATTGGCGCGTGGCAGGCCTTTGAATTTATGTTCTTTCTTTTTGGCTGCCCTTTATAGAGACATGGCCTCTCTTCAAACTCAATTGAAGAATGGTGCATCTCCCACTGGTAGTGGACCTCTTTGGTTCACTTAACTGTGGTTGAGATCCTATTTTCCATTGCTTGGTGCTCCATCAATTTCTCGTTTCTCTGCTAGCTGTTATGGGCTAGCCATTGAGCCCTTGACTCCTGTAAATATGTCTAGGAGGGACATTTTTTCATTCTTTTATTCTTTGGATTCAATCCCTTCATTTTTTCCTTTTCTTCCTTTTTTGACTCCAAACTATGTGCATCCCCCCTCCACTATAGACAGCGCGAGCACCTCTTTGCTCATTTGGATCCAGTTTTTAACCGGGAGGGAGCTATTTCATGATATTTTAACTGGGACCAATGCCAAGGCAGGGGTAGAAATTTATGCTCTCCAATTTTTTGCTCGCCAACTTGGTTTCGGCCAAACTTGGCCTGTTCCTCCTTCCTATTCAAGGAACTTAATTGACCGCTTTCATATTATTAATAAGGCTGAGGCAGAGGCTATAAATGCTCGCAATCTTCTCTTAACAAGCTATTTTTCATTAGCCCCCTTCAATTCTAGTCACGCCGTCCATCCTCTTTTTGAACAGCTCTGGCCGTCAGTGAAGCACGGATTGTTTTCGACTGATGCCAATCGTGCCTTTCCTTCACTAGACCAGCCGACCATTTCTGCCCCTCCTCCTGTTTTAGTCACTCCTTTGTCCATCTGGAGTCCTTCTCCTCCTCGTCGCGCTAAACAGTCTGCTCGTCCATCTTCTTCTTTCCCTGGCAAGCCTACTACAGCTAAGAGTGTCCCAAGCCACAAACGGCCAGCCTCAGCATCTCCCATTCTTGAGGATGATGTTGATGATGATGATGATACCCCTCTTATCGTCAGGAGGAAGGTAATTAAATTGGTTTACTCACAAGCATACTTTTCCATACTTGAAACTTTTCTGTGTGCTGATAATTTATTTGGATTCCTCAGAAAAGTTCAGCCTCTCCTTTAAAGGCTTTGACATCGGCAGCTCCTGCTCTATCATTCTCTGCTGAGGCTGCTTCATCCAAACCGATTGATGAGGGGACTACGCTTAAAGAGACATCTTCAGTCTCAGGATCCTCATCACAACCCATGGATGAGCCATCTTCTTCCCAGGGCGTCAACCCCCCAAACATCGAAGCAGAAGGTAATTCAGTTTTTTTTTTATGCCTTACCTTTGCTTGTGCTATTGGTTTCTGATTTGTTGCTCTTGAGTTCTGCAGATACTCCTATGAGTATGCCCGTTGTGGCAATATCTTCTCGCTCAGACAAGGGAAGTCCTCAAGAATGGAGGAGTCACAGGTGGTAGACTTGGCTGAGGATATGCCATCTTCCACGATTGTTGATGAGGTAATCTTTGCTTCACTTTTATTTCCATTTTGTTCGTTGTAGTGAGAATCTTCAATATTGGCAATTTTCTTTGCAGGATGCTGACAAGATTGTGCGTTCTATCCAAGACTTGTTCACTTCCTGGGGACAAGTCAAGACATCTCGCCATGCTCCATCTGATCGTCCTGCTGCTTCTTCAGAGGAAGATTTGAAGTTCCTCAAGCAGTCGATATTTGAGTACGTGTCCTTCATGGATATGGACATTGGTAGGGCTAGTGCTGGCAGACACAAGGATAAACTTGAGCATTTGAATGCGAAGTTGGAGCAAGCACTGACGCTTCCGTCGCTCAATCTTTCTGTCGATTTTAAAGCGACGTTGAAGGTTATCCACTCCGAGGTCCTTTCCTTGCTGGCCAAGAATGCTGAACTAAAGGCCAAAAGTACTCAATATCTTCGCGTCGCATTTGAAAAAGAGTCTCTGCGTCTGGAGATCAACAAGGCTGAGGATGAGTTGAAAGAGATCTCTTCCGAAGTCATGATTGAAGACTCTTTGATGGTTAGTTTGGCTGCTCAGATGAAGGAACTTCAAGCCAAAATGGACGACTGCAAGGTGAGAATGGCTGCTAAAAAGCGCAACGCCTCCCAGGGAATTGAGCGAACTAAGTCCTTGGTTGAGCAGTACAAGAAGTTGGAAGTTGATGATGATGTCGTGGCCGAATTGAACATCACTTCCTCTCGGCAGAACGAGGATTGGGAAAAACTTAGGGAACGAATTCGTTCAGTGTGGGGTGGACTGTAATTAAGACATATGATGCCTTTTTCTTTTGTAATTTGATTTTTCCTTTGTAACTTTGTTCATCATTAATGAACGTATATATTAACTTTTTGTGCATTTATTTGACGTTTGTTTTTAATCGTCAATTCTTCAAGCATTTAACTGCTTTGTGCTAAAAATCTTGCCCATTTTTTTTTTGATATTTCCACCACTTTTCCCAAGACTTTGGGCTATTTAATTCCATTTACTAGGCAGAATGTGGCTGTTCATATTCTGTCTCTTCATCTCCACCCCCTATAAATGTACGTATGTTTCGCACTTTCCATCTCCCATCTTCATCTTCATTTTCTTCTTCGAAACCAGTTTGCTGCCATTGTTTGGCACTCTGACAATCAATCCGATCCGAAATCTTCATCTTTCTATAAAAATTGATTGTTTAGTCCGCCCATTTTGCTTATTTGCCTTGATGTCACCTTTGGTGTGGGAGGTATAGGAAATATTTTTTGGCCAGCAGCAAAGTTTTTACCATCGAAGTTCTTCCCATCATCTCTTTGTCCTTTACAAGGAGTCGATGATAGAAGGCAATTTTCGGGATGCTTGCGGGCCACCTTGCTTGCTGAGAGTGCTTCTCAGCCTCTTTGCCCGCCATTGCAGCGATGCATTTAGGAAGGTGGTGAGGCCAGTCCACCCTCTTACTCAGCGACCCCACCATTGCAGCGATGCATTTAGGAAGGCGGTGCGAGGCTAGTCCACCCTCTTACTCAGCGATCAACCGGGAGATTAGCTTACTTTTGATTGTAATTTGTAGAGCATCTATTATTTGTATTTTTGCATCTTTGTAATGAACGTTTGATAATAAAGGACTTTATTTGAACGTATTTCGCTCTGACCTTGTTATCCTTAATCGTTCAACATATTTTGATTATGCTTTTATCTGTTCACATTCCCATAAAGAAGGAACATATTTTTTCAAATATTTGCCGTTAATGAATCTCACGTGCTTGGTGCCATCTAAATTTTCCAAGTGATACACTCCATTGGGCAACACATTGTTTATTTTGTATGGTCCTTCCCAATTGGGAGACCATTTTCCGTACTTTAGATCTTTGCTATCCAAAGGGAGTATCGTCTTCCAAACTAGTTCACCCAGGCTGAACGACTTGGCTATGACTTTTTTATTATAAAATTTAGCCATTCTTTGTTTTTGAACTTGCAATCTATCTAAGACGTCCAACTTTAATTCGTCTAACCCCAATAAATTTTGAACTAGTGATTCGGCATACTCATCATCATTCAACTTATGTTGCAAGCACACTCTAATCGATTGCACGTTGATTTCCATGGGCAAAACGGCCTCCTGTCCATAAACAAGTTGGAAAGGAGTAACTTTGGTACTTGACCGAGGTGATGTTCTATAAGCCCATAAGACCTTGTTCAGACATTCGTGCCAATTTCTGGCATTTTCGTCTATCATCTTTCTGATGATATTTTTAAGAACCTTATTAGAAGATTCTGCTTGTCCGTTGGATTGAGCATAGTATGGTGTGAAGTTTACTAATTTAACCCCAAACTCGCTCAAAAATTTGTTCACTTGATCTCCATTCAAAAATGTTCTGTGATCTACCATTAACGTTTGTGGAATTCCAAACCTATAAATGATGTGATCACGGATAAACTCTATAACATTCTTCTGGGTGATCTCTTTCAAAGGTACCGCCTCTACCCACTTGGTGAAGTAGTCGGTTGCAACTATAACAAAAGTATGTTGCTTGGACGATGGGGGATAAATTTTCCCTATCAAGTCTATCGCCCAACCCTTGAACGGCCAAGGTTTAATAATAGGTGTCATCTCTCGTGCTGGCGTCCTTTGTATTGGACCATGCTTTTGGCATGCTAAACAACTCTTTGCATACTGAACGCATAATTCTCTCATCTTTGGCCAAAAATGTCCACGCCTAATAATTAACCATCTCATCCTTTGGTCAGCTTGATGAGCTCCACATATCCCTTCGTGCACCTCAGTCATGATCGTCTTGGCTTCTTGCAAACTTACACACTTTAGTAATACACCATCAGAGCGTTTCTTAAACAACTCTTCATCTATTAGTGTATAGTTCAGCAAACACAGCTTCATTTTCCTACTAATCCCTCCATTAGGTTCTTTAAGGAACCTTTTAATCTCTGTTCTCCAATCCATTGCATCTCCATCTTATATGCAGTGAAGTTCAATATTTCTCGCCCTTCTTTGAGTCACGGGCAATATGATTCCATACTCACAAGTAGACTTCCAATTCAAAATCTTTGAGTACCCTGAGGCCATTTGGGCTAATTCATTTGCCACGTCATTATATATCCTATTAATGCATTGAAGTTCTACTTGGTCAAATTCTTCTAACAATTCTTGGGCGATCTCATGTTAACTTTTAATGGAATCACCTTGGCATTTAAAATCACCAATCAATTGGTGGATTACCAATTGAGAATCGCCCCTAACAATCATATTTCTTATTCCCATATCTATCATTAGTTCTAGGCCTACAATTAAGGCTTCATATTCGGCCTGATTGTTGGTGCACATTCTGTCTAAAGTGAATGCGAACTTGTAGCAAATCCCTAAAGGATTAATTAATGCTACTCCTACTCCTGCACCTTTAGAGGTTTTTGATCCATCGAAATACAACACCCAAGGTTTTAGCTCGAACGAATTGATTTCTAGTTCAATTTCTTCAGGTATGTCAAGGCATAGATGATCGGCTAGAAAGTTAGCCAAAGCCTAATTTTTGACTGCCTTTTGAGGTATATATTGTATCTCGAATTCTGATAAAGCTAGTGTCCAAAGGCCTACACTTTGGTGTAAAATAGGGCGCGAGAACATGTACTTAACTAAATTTACTTAAGAAATTAAATAAACGGTTACGGACCGTAAATAAGCCCTCAATTTTGTACATGTGAAATACAATGCAAGACATAATTTTTCGATAGCAGAGTAATTACATTCACATTTCGTTAACCATCTACTTAAGTAGTAAATTGTCCTTTCTTCACCAAATTGGTCTTCCTGTGCGACCATTCCAGCTATTGATTCTTTTTCAGCCGATACATACACTTTCATTGGCCGTCCTTGGATTGGTGACACCAACACTGGTGGACTTGTTAAATATGTCTTCAGACTTTCAAAAACTTTTTGATGTTCTTCTTTCCAGACGAATTCGTCCTGATTTTTCAGCTTTAAAAGCGGCGAAAAGACTTTAATTCGCCCTGCACAGTTAGAAATAAAGCGTCTTAAAAAGTTTACTTGGCCTAGAAACCTTTGCAATTCTTTTTTGTTGCTAGGTGGTTTGGCCTCTAAAATGGCCTTCACTTTATTTTTATCAAGTTCAATCCCTCTCTTGTGTACTAAAAAACTAAGAAAATTCCCTGCATTAACACCAAATGCACACTTCAAGGGATTCAACTTTAGCTTATATTACTTCATTCGCTCAAACGAACATCTTAACTGTTCGAAATGGTCCTCTTCTTTAATGGACTTGACTACTATGTCATCTACATACACTTCAACAAACTTGCCTATCATATCATGAAAGATTAAATTCATTGTCCTTTGATAAGTTGCCCCTACATTTTTTAAGCCGAAAGGCATAACCACCCATTCAAAACATCCTAGAGACCCAGGGCATCTAAAGGCAGTTTTGGGTATGTCTTCTTCAGCTATATAAATTTGATTCTATCCTGAATACCCATCCATGAAAGAATACATGACATGTCTGGCAGTCGAGTCTACTAAAGAATCCGCCGTGGGCATTGGATACTCATCTTTGGATGTAGCTACGTTTAAATTCCTAAAGTCTATACACACCCTTAGTTTACCATTTTTTTTTAGTACTGGCACGATATTGGACAACCATTCGACATATCTGGCTGTTCTAATAAAACCTGCTTTCAATAATCGCTCTATCTCTTTCTTGATTTCAGGGAGTACATTGGGAGCAAAACGGCTAGGAGGCTGCCTATGAGGTTTAAAATTAGGTTTAGTTGGTAACCTATGTTCCACCAAGTCTCTATCTAAACCAGGCATTTGTTCATATTCCCAAGCAAAACAATCTTTATACTCCTTGAGCAAAGCGATTAATTTATTACTAACCTCTTGATCGAGCATCTGGCTGATGAATGTTGGACGATCTTTTCCTTCATTGCCAATGTTTACTTTGGTCAGAGGGTCTTGTGCTTGAGTGTATCCAGGTTTGATAATCCGCATCACTTCGTTGTCCAATTCCCTTGTAAGTATCTCTTCTTCTAAACAGTCCACCTTGTTGACTTCTTGGCCAATGCTTTGTTCTAACTCGAATACTGCTAATTTGTCCTTCAGTGCTTTCAGGACTGTCTCTTCTTTCACCTTGTCATTGCATTCCTTATTGAAAGCCATTAGTCTGGCTTTGAAGGCCTAAATTTCGGCCATTTTCTTTTGTAACTTAGAATCCATTCAATACTCCTTGATTATTCTTTTGCCAAGTACTGGCTCTTCTAGGGCCACTATATTTGGCCTCATCTGTCTGAACATTTCAGTGAGTGCATCCACTAAAAATGGCTCTTCGCTTTGCGCGACAACTTGAGTTTCTTCCTCATCTTGTACTACCCTGACAGGTCCATAGTTTCCTTCGTACATGAACTTTTCCACCGAGTTTGCTTCTGCTACAAAAGGCCTATGATCGGCCTGTACCACCTCTGCTTCACCTTTGTTATTCCAAAAGATCAGGCATTGATGGAGCGATGAGGGTATACAGCGACTTCCGTGTATCCAATCTCTTCCTAGTAGCACATTGTAACTAGTAGGACCATCTATTACAAAGAAGACAGTGATCCTAGTAGTCGTCCCTATAGTTATGTTCAATGGCATAACTCCCTTAGTTGAAGTTGCTCCTCCATTGAAGCTCGTAAGGATGACCTCTGTAGGAATCATGTCACCCTCTGTCTTTGCGAACTTCCTCATCATCCTAGATGGAATGGTGTTTATAGCTACTCCATTGTCGACAAGCACTTTTACCACTGAGATGCCGTTAACTAGAGCTTTAACGTACAATGGCCTCAAGTGTTTAGTCAATTTCATGGTTGGGCGTTTAAAAATAACCTTTTTGGCAACCTCTATTTCTACTTCCTGTTTGTTTTCTATCGAATTATCCCCCTGTGATAAGTCGACGTGCAGTATATCACGCTGATCCTTTGTCCCCTGAACTTCCTTCTTACTTTTTTCTAATGCTTCCTCATCAGTTATCCAACCTGTGGAAGGGGGCATTATTCTTGGAGGTGATCCATACTTTTCAGAGCGAGGCACTCTCTTCTTCCTTTTGGGTATCCCGTACAGTACGTAGAAGTCGAAAGGACGCCCAGATGGTTCTCCCAACAAGTCTACTTCGTGAACTCCCTCTCGATGTAGTTGCTTCAACAGAGTATTGCGCAATACTCCTCTCTTTCTTCCTTCTGCTTCTATGTCGATTTCTTCTTCAATGTCTGTCATCCCGTCATCTTCTTCATCATTGTAGGCCTCTCTAGAAGTCTGGCCTTCTTCACATTCCAGCACGCAAGCCTCTCCTTCATTGTCCTCCCTTTCTTCTTCTTTTTTTTCTTTATTCTTGAATTCATTGGCCAGTAAGTAATTATTGGCCACGACAGGAGGTAACGTACCGAACTGGATAGTAAGGGGCTGATCTGGATCTTCTCTATCCCTTCTATCCCGCTCAAACTTTGATCTTCCAGAAGAAGTTTCTGGCAGTTCTTTCATTGATTCATCTGTACCGATCTCTTCACTATTTTTGAGGACATTTTGATTGGCTACATTGAGAAATTTAGGCACTTTATGATGTGGCACTCCCTGTTGCTGCCTCATCATTCGTCCATAGTTTCGTTGGAAACGCCTTTGTTGGGTTCTAGTCATCTCATCGAAGGGTATTGCCCTTCTTGTATTATACTGGAATGAATGCCATACATTTGGCTAGTGAGGTTGCGGCCTGAATGTTCTTCCATTATCTGCTGGCCTAAACTGCCTCTCAAAAGGCGGTCCTCTATAGAATGATGTACCTCTCCCTCTACCAGGCTGGGTGTTTGAGAAGAAAGCAGGGCGATGGGGATGCTGCCATATCCCTGGTTTCTCCGTATTTTTATTCACTTCTCTTTTACATCTTGCACGCAGAACGTCTTCGTCCTTTTTTGGTTCTTTCCCCTTGATTCGTTCAAAGACACTGGGATGTGGTTTAGGATCTTCTTCTCTATCATCTACGGCCAACTTGAATTTTGACAACTTGTTTTTTAAACCAGACGTCACCATGTTCACTCCAAGTAGCTGTGGAAAAGGATTTTCATCCACTGTCATCTTCTTCTTATCGTCGAACGTAATTCGTCCTGATTCAATGGCATCCTGCAATGCATGGCGAAAAACCAAGTAATTGTTAGTCAAATGTGACCATGCATTATGCCACTTACAATACTTTTTACCCTTAATTTGTTCAGGGTTTGGCAATTTGTGCTTATCGCTCAACTTTATCTGCTTATCCCTATATAATTTATCAAATATAAGGTCAGCTTTGGTTACATCGAACGAAAACGTTCTAGCCTTTATGTTTCCATCTTTTATGGGCTCATCTTTGCCCGATGGTTTAGGCTTGGCCATTATGGGACAAGTATACGTATCTCCTTTGATCAATTCGGCCAAACACATTTCGACCTGATCATATGACTCGTCGCTGATGGTATGAACGTCAAAATTTGGGTCTTTGTAATAAGTCCCTTTACTAGAATTTTTCATCTGTTCTTCCTCTCTTATCAGTCGTTCATACCTAATTACATTCGCACTCAACTGGAAAAGGTTAGGAAATTCCTTGTCCTGGAATTTCTTTTTTAAATCAAAGCTCAAGCAGCCCTGAGCGATTTTGACAAATTCTTTTTCAGGCAGAGGTACAAAACACTTGCTTCTTGCTGTCTTGAACCTTTGGAGAAAACTTTCTGCCCATTCGTTTGGCATTTGACGTAAATTCGCCAAATCAGTCAAAGTGACTTCAGACTCAGTTTTATAAAACTGAGCGTGAAATAGCTGTTCCAATTGTTGCCATGTTTGAACAGAGTTTGTTGGCAAGTTGATGAATCAGGAGAAAGCTACTCCTGTTAATGAACTAGGGAAAAGCCTCATTTTATGGTAATCGGTTACATCACCACTTTGCAATGTGAATCGCCCTATTTGTTCTAGAGTAGACACCTCTCCTAAACCGGTAAATAGTGAGAATTCTAGCACTTTGTACCCTCTAGGTCATGGATATGCTTGGTCTACCCAATCAGGATATGGCTTTGTGTAAGTCGGCCTAACGACTGGACGCACCCCAAAAGCCATCTGATCCTGTACGATTTCCATAATCTGATTCCTCAACATGACGTTGGGGTCATATGGAATTTCTACAGGCTGGTTAACCGGTTGATTTGCATGAGGCCTGATGTTTGGTCCTTGATTGGCAACAAAATTATCATAATTAGAGCCATTACCATTAGCCTGAACATCTATTCCCTCATTAACACGTGGGGTATTTTGTCCATTGTTTAGGACATTATCTCTTATGTTTGGATTACCCCCCAAGTTAGGTATATTACTACCATTGTTCTGATTTAGCACCGCAGTACCCCCTTGGTTTGAAGTAGAGGGACCAGAAAGTGGTTCTACCCCTTGACTCAGATTTAGGACTGAGGGATTATGTCCCACAATTGTCCTAGTTTGAAAGTGATTTGCAAGAGGTATAACCGATTGACATATTTGGCCTACTAACTTATTCATTGTTTCGTTCAAAGTGTTTAGTTGTTTGGCCATGTTGTCATAATGTGCATTCTCATTTTGGGTAAATCTTTCCATATTATGAATATTTCGAAGATTTACCTGTTCAACGACGTCTTGTGTAAGTTCTCAAAGTAATGCACGCATGGTTCGAGGACTCAACTCCGTCATTGGTTCGTAACGACTGTTACTGCTCTGATTCTGTCCATCTGTTCGTGGAGAGACATGCTACTCCTCATATCGCTCGATCACAGACTGGACTCCTCCCTGACTTGCTGCTTCCTTATCGAATCTCTGAGGCATATTGTTTTACCTTTTGTATTTTCAACACCAAATACCACTGTCCCACCGGGCGTGCCAAATTGTTTCGCACAGATTAGTCGCTAACAATTAAAAGGGATCAGACGATTGTATAAGGGACAAACCTCTTAAGACAAAGTCCCAAAAGGGGTGTTCTTTTATTGGCGATGGCTTTACAATTGGAAATCAAAAACAGAATGTCTCCAAGGAGAGCAAGCACACGAGTTACTGAAAGAAGTGTTTAAATCTAAGCTAAGGAAATTAAAATTATATATTCTCTGTTCGAGAGTTTTTGATTCGGTCCTTTTGCTCTATGTCTTTTCTCCCTTTTATACTCCATGGATGATCTCTTTGTGATCAACCGCCTAAAAACTGCTTGATCGTTCTACAACTGCCCACTTTCCTCGTAATGGCCGGCTTGTCATGAAAACTGCCTTTTTTAACTGCTGCCATTACTCTTCGTCGTTCAACCGTTTTCGATTGAATTCCTTGAATCGTAGAACGTGATAGGGCTGCTTTAATAACTGCTTTGATAACTGCACTTCTTGATAACCACAATGCTTTGTGTTTGCTAAGACCTTGGGCGACTTAAAGGTTTGGGCGAGAATAGAGTAACAGCTCTGGGCGACTGCATGGCACTCCATTCGCTCAGATTCTGGGCGACTTGCAAACTTGGGCGATGGCGTTACCGCGTTCTTGGGCCTCCCTATTTGGGCCTTCAACTTGAATTGTTTGATTGAGCTTCGTTTTTTGGGCTATCTGATTTGGGGATCCTCCAATTGGGCTTCATTCCTTGGGTCGTTCGATTTGGGCTGAATTTTTATGTGTCAACAATTTCAAATTATTTAAAAATCTAATTTTGAAATGATAGGTGTAGATTTGATTTTGTAACTTAACTTTGTAAACCTCATTTGTCATTGTAGCATAGTTCAATATCAAATTGCAAAAACTGAGATCAAACAAATTCTTGGCTATTATAAGTTTGTCAAAAAGCTAGTACTCTAAGGACATCAAATACATATAAAGAGCAAAAGGAAAAGGAAAAAATGTGCCAAATATATTGTTCAAGCAATTCGATGTATAATGGGGTCACTGACAATTGTAGGATGGCTAGGGAGGTGACAGCATAATAAAACATACTGCACATGACGGTATAGCACATCATTTGAGAGGCAGCTTTCTACATAGCCAAGGCCACATGCCCCCTGGATTTCCAGAGACAATGTGGCCCTGGCTAAGAAGAATAATTATTGAATAAAGCTCTATGCAAAGGTTCTTTTGCACAGGATTTGTACAATTGCAGGGTTCATCCCATGTGTGTGCGCCTATAAAAATTCTGTGCAAAAGGGTCTGTGCAGGTAGCACAACTAATAATTATTTACCGTCTTTTGCTTATCATTATTTCACAATTTATTAGTCGTGACAATGCTGGATATGCTAAAAAAATTATGTTGTGCTAATATTGATTGTCTTTAATTCGTTAAAACCTAGTCGGACTGTAGCTTAACATAGCCTAAAAGCCCAATTAATTATTTATGATTATAACCGGTTATTAGACTTGGTACAAATTAGTGGTAATTATGCCCATCGCCTATTTTTTGAAAAAAAATAAAAAATCTAAGAAATACTTTTTAACATTTTATATTCCCAAAATACTGTAAATATGTAGTAAAAACGAAATATGAAATAATAATCAAGTTATATAGGATATTAATGGAAACCCATTTTACACCACTAAACAAGCCCCTCATCCATGTTTATCAACATCAAAATCTCCAAAATGGTCTTTTCAAATTTCTTGTTCGTTTCCGTCATTCATCCCGAAAAAACTTCAACTCCTTTCCACTAATCCATCGTTTTCAGATTCCAAGCAAAGTATAACCCATAGCATCCCAAAAAGTACTTTCTTTGACTTGATTCCCTTATCAAATCAACATCAATCTTCTATAATACACATCGAAATACATCATTCCGAACAATATGTCAACGCCCAGAGGCTGTTCTTGTTGGAATTTTTTTATTGGAAATTGGTTATGACCAATTTTAAATGATTATTTAAGTGGAATTCATTATTTGGTGAATGAGAAATTAATTCAAATGTAAACCGCTTAAATACTGAAAATTATTGAAAAAATCGTATAGAATATTGTGGAATATTCTAGAAATATATGAAGGAAAAATGTGATTTTTCATATGAAAGATCATGACTCTTGGTATGGGTATAATTAAAGTCCAATAATTATGAATTCCAAGAGATGTGTCTCTTGGTATACTTGTGTCTTTTGACGTAACTTTCCAACTACAATATATATAGACTCTATGTATTTGAATTTTACTCTTTCAAGAAAAGTCATAGATACCATATCATTTCATTCAAATTTACACTTTGATTTTGCATAAAACATTTGCATCAAAGTCACGGTCATAGTCATGGTAGAGAGGGAATTTCATTCGAGTTCGCTGGTCAAAATCATTTGGAGTGCTCCTATGGCTCGACATGGTCGTTGTATTTTGGGAGATGATTGCCGGAAAACTATTAGCACCGATACGGGGCAAATTAATCTTAAGGACAAAGTGTCCAACAATTACGTCTACCAAAAATTCATCACTTGCATCTTCATCCTCATTTTCTGATTTCCTTTTATTATGATTTGATTTCAAAAAATGATTAATCTAATTTATATATTTATATTGCAAGGTTCAATCGTTCAAGAATCGAAAGAGAAGGTTTCACATTCATATTCTTCGAAATCGGTAAATTCTCATTTTGCCTTATTAAATTCAATTTCAGTAAGTTTGAATACGTTTCGATTTCATGGAAATAAACGATATGTTTATTATGAATATAATATGCACAAATATAGGTGTAATTTTTCAATAATCTTAAGATGAATTTGTGTTGTTGTGTACAAAATATCCTTTTAAAAATTGAGATATATATATATATATATATATATATATATATATATCCGTATCACGTATTGGAATTTATGCATTATATGTCACGTATTGAAATTTATGCAGCACGGCATCATTTTAAACTGTTGTAATCTGGACCGACTAGTCAGTTATATCTCTGAACAATGTGCTGGGACCTTTTAACTCAATGAGTGTTTTGTGAATGAGGAATTTTGATTGGGCCTTGTGCAAAACTAAATATTCTGTCCATAAGTCTCTAAGTGCACATCCTTTTACGTTTGAAAATTTGATAAGTTACATATTCAAATAAATGAAATTTATTTAGGATGAAAACAGTTTATTATAATGCACCTTACGGGTTGTCTCCTCCAATTCTAATTTCGCATGCGAACTGATACCTGTTGAGTTCCAGAAAAATCATTAAGTTGTGAACTTAATCATGTTGTAACTACCGACTATTGTATTATGCCGTCCATTTATTTATAATATGGTGGAAAGTAAATTATTGCATTGGAAGTCTATGAAAAGATGTAAATAAATTATAAAATGCATGGCTACCGTCTGTTCCTAATTACACTCCATGTGCCAATCGTATATTTGTACAAGTCTTTGCATGGCTAGAATAATTGCATGCAAAATAATTTAGATTTGAAATTGAGTTTAGAAAATGTTGGATATATGTTGTTCAAAAGGCAATAAACATGTGCGTGGAATGAAGAAGAGAACTGAAAATTCATAACAAATGTTTCTGCTTTAAATCCATTTCTAATGAATTTGCTATTGGAAATTTACCAAAGTCATATTTATTGATATTGATCATGTCAATTCATAATAAAGAATTCAATTTTCTTTTTTGGTTAATTGGTGGAAGTTTCAAAAGTGAAACGAGAACATTTAAGTTGGCCATGATGACTGTTCAAATTCGACTTCAGTTTTCTTCATCTTTCCATGTATAGTTTATCCTTATGCATGTGATGATTATTGCTTAATACATATAATTTGCAAAGGAAGTCCACTGATGAGAGATTCAAATAATTAGTGATTTATGAGTAAGAGAATTAAAATTTGTCTTACATGTGGTTATGTATCACAAGGCCACTTTTGCATTAGGATGTTGCCTAATTTTTCTAGTGCTACTGTGAAACATTCAAATCCAGAGTTGTGATGTGAATAATAGTCTCTTGATGTTCCGTGAGTATGGAAAATTATGTCTGTTCATTTCATAGCTGCCAAATACAGTAGGCTTCCATATACAGTAGGCTGCAAAATACGGTAAGTATGTAAGCTGCCAAATACGGTAAGCTGTCATACACGGTAGGCTGCCAAATACGGTAAGTTGGTAAGCTTTCATATACGATAAGTTGCATATACAGTATGCGTTAATCCGATAAGTGACATATACGGTATGAAGTTGTAAATTCGGTATATGTCCATGAATTTTGGTTTGAAAATTATACAAACATTGGTTAATGATGATAGTCTCAATTAATTCTATGAAATTAAATGAGATGACTTATGCAAAATTATAGTTGCATAAGAGTGCGACAAAATGTGATTTTATCCTAATTATTTTAAAGTGGAAATTGTTTGCCCAATTATTGGGATATGAAAATATCTCATAGAGCACAAATGGTGTCTATAATTGGCAGTGATGCCGGATATCCTTGAAAATAATGATTGTAAATTAACATTCATTTGTAAAGGATAAAACTATCTTATGGAGAAAAAAAAATTTGTGAAAAATATTATGAAATATTCTAAGATTAATTCCAAGAGGTATGTCCTTTTGTAATGTTGTGACTTTGAGAACAGAACTTGTCAACTTATGGTTGATTAATTCATTCAAATGTGAATATGGTGAATAAGGTGAGATGTACCTTACTATTTGACGAGAATAATATTATTTGTGAAATATCACAAATGAGAAAGTTACATATATTTGAAGATGCCTAGTCTTCTTCATTGTTGAATTTGACTTCAATCGTGGAACCAATTAAATTGGTATATGCTTTAAAAGCATTTTTGGTCTATGTGATGACCTTGATTACTTTGGATGGTCAAGTTAATATGGTTGATTGAAGTACAATTTCAAATGGAAAATGATTTTCATTTATGTGAATCAACGACCACTATTTTGAAAGTACTCGGACTTTCAAGAAGCACTCGATCCGGAGGTTATCTAAGTGTTGATAAACTCTAAGTTTAAAAATAACCCAAAAAATGTGGAGGTTATCATAAATACGTGAGAACTTATGTAAAAAGTTTAAGACATGTGGGTGCAATACTACTACTTGCACATTATTCTTAATTTAGGAATTGTGGGGGCAACTTATTGTAAAATATACTTTTCTGTACCTCTCAAAAAAATGGAAGAGACTTCATATAAGTTATGGAAATGTCGTCCTCTTTCCTACCAACACTTAAAAGTGTGGAAGTGTTTAGCAAAGGTTGAGATTCATAAGCCTAAACAAACAAAGATTATTCCCAATATGATTGATTGCATATTTATTGGATATGCCAATAAAAGTAGTATCAGATATACACATGGGTACCATAATTGAGTCAAGGAATGCGATATTCTTTGAGAATATGTTTCCTTGCAATAACAAGGAAAATGTAAGAACATATGAAACTTCAACTGGGTCTTCAAATGAGAAAGAACCAAAGCGTAGTAAGAGGGCTAGAACGTCCACTTCATTTGGTCCGAATTTTCTCACATATATGGTAGAAAATTACCCAAAGACTTTTGAAGAAACAATGTCTATTATGAAAGTACCGCATTAGAAGGAAGCTATCAATAGTGAGATAGATTCCATAATGCAAATTCATACATGGAAATTGGTAGATGTACCTCTCGAAAATAAGCCTTAGGGTGTAAATGGATTAAAACCTGATGAATCCATTGACAAATATAAGACTAGATTAGTTGCTAAAGGATATGGGCATGAAGAATGATTTTACTTCTTTAATACTCACCCGTGACTAGAATCACTTCGATAAGGTTACTAATTGCAGTTGTGGCAATACATAACCTTGAGATTCACCAAATGGATGTGAAAATGGGATTCCTAGACGGTGAGCTAAAAGAAGAGATATACATGGAGCAACCTGAAAATGTCTTCAAGTGAAAACCACAAAGTTTGTAAATTTGTTGAGTCCTTATATGGATTGAAACAAGCTCCTAAGCAATGACACCAAAAGATTACAAAACAGTGTTGTCAAATGAGTTCAAAATAAATGAATGTGACAAGTGTGTATTCGTGGAAAATACACATAATGCCTATGCGATTATGTGTCTATATGTAGACGATATGTTGATGATGGCCAATAGTCATGAAGTGGTGCTAAATGCAAAGGAAATACTTACGAAGCATTAGACATGAAAGACATAGATGCGGTAGATGTAATACTAGAAATAAAAATCTCTAGAACATTGGAATGGATTGTACTTTCCTGGTCTCATTATGTTGAGAAAATATTTTAAAAAGTTTGATATATTAGAGGAAAGTTCGGGAAAACCCTATTGATACAAGTCTACACTTGGTCAAAATAAGGGTGAAAGCGTATTACAACTGAGTTATTCACAAGTAATTGACAATATAATGTATATTACGAACTGCACTCGGCCTGATAATGCTTTTGATATGAATAAACTTGGTAGATTCACGAGAAATCCATGCCATAATTATTGGGTGGCATTGACAGGGGTCTTTCGGTATCTGAAATATAACATGACCTATGGATTATATTTCACACGATATCCTGCAGTATTAGAAGGATATTATGATGCGATGGTATACACTAAGTCTATGGATGGAAAGGGATGAAAGCCTTAAAGTGGATGAAATGGGATGAAAGCCGATCATGACGATTGTTTCGAGATAGAAGAACAATTGAAATATTTGAGAATATTTATAAAGTTCAAATGCATTACAATGCTTTAATGATGATATTGAATACTTATGTATGAAATCCACTAGTAAATATGATTGACTAGTGTAACAGTTTGTTAGAAATCCTCCAACATTGTTGTTTGGAATTGATTAGGTTTTAAATAAAGCTAATGAGAAGCATGTAGTTTTATGAGAGGATTTCTTAGTTGGTGACAATGTGTATCTATCAAATGAATCGATCGTTGGCTAGCTAAATTGAAAAGATGCTAAGTCACATAAGTCTAAACATGTATATCGTAGACATAATACTATAAGCAGGTGATCTCATTGGTGTAAACTTGTGGATCCATTTATATATGTTTACCAAGAGATCAAGTACATTGCATATCGAAGGGAATGAGATTAAGCCTACTGAGTAAGATCTTTATAATGGTAACCCTACCATGTTGATTGGAGATCCCAAGATCTTGGTTCAAAGGAACAACTAAGTTATGGGGATTCTATGAAGTACTTAGGAAACTAATTTCCTAACTCATTCCTATGATACCAAAGTGCTTTTTGTAGAGTGATTGGAGGTTAAGATAAACTTTTAATGATTCTTATATCTTGATTAAGTCAAGTGGAGTAGGGCAGAATACACTTAATAGGAGATCACCTATGTAAGTGTGAAGTGGGGCCGCTTCAATGAGAATTATTCAAGGTTTTAATTTTTTAAACACTTACAGAACCAAGATGGGTTCAGGGCCAAAATGAATCAAGTCATGAGAACCATGAATGGTTTATAGGAGACATTGTGTGAGTACTGTTGTCTTGATTTATGCTAACGGCTGATGGTTCAAGAACATCGCGTTCACCAATTAGCTAGTAAATTCGATGGTATTTCACTAGGGAAGGTTCAAAACCAGAAGCTACCTTACCTGATGTAGTGTTTTCCCGCTCGCTCTTTACTAGTGTCTGCATAGACATTTGCATTAATTTTTATTCATGTGGGGGATTGTTGGAATTTTTTTTTTGGAAATTGGTTGTGACCAATTTTAAATGATTATTTAAGTGGAATTCGTTATTTGGTGAATGAGAAATTAAGCCAAATGTAAACCGCTTAAATACTGAAAATTATTGGAAAAATCGTATAGAATATTGTGGAATATTCTAGAAATATATGAAGGAAAAAATGTGGCTTTTCATATGAAAGATCATGACTCTTGGTATGGGTATGTTTAATGTCCAATAATTATGAATTCCAAGAGATGTGTTTCTTGGTATACTTGTGTCTTTTGACGTACCTTTCCAACTACTATATATATAAACTCTATGTGTTTGAATTTTATTCATTCAAGAAAAATCATAGATACCATATCATTTCATTCCAATTTACACATTGGTTTTGTATAAAACATTTGCATCAAAGTCACGGTCATGATCATGGTAGAGAGGGAATTTTGTTCGAGTTCGCTGGTCGAAATCATTTGGAGTGCTCCTATGGCTCAAAGTGGTCGTTGTATCTTGGGAGACGATTGCTGGAAAACCGTTAGCATCGATGCGGGGTAAATTCATTTTAAGGACAAAGTATCCAACACTTACCTCGACCAAAAATTCATTACTTGCATCTTCATCCTCATTTTCTGATTTCCTTTTATTATGATTTGATTTCAGAAAATGATTAATCTAATTTATATATTTATATTGGAAGGTTCGATTGTTCAAGAATCGAAAGAGAAGGTTTCACATTCATATTCTTCGAAATCGGTAAATTCTCATTTTGCCTTATTAAATCCAATTTTAGTAAGTTGGAATGCGTTTCGATTTCATGCAGATAAACGATATGTTTATTGTGAATATAATATGTACAATTATCGATGTAATTTTCCAACAGTTCTAAGTTATGTTCCAACAAGAACAATAAAAAAATGGAATCCACAACCTCCGCTCCTGATTCATATTGTCCACCTCCACCAGGATTTGTAAATATACAGTAAAACCTTGATTCAACTTCGATTGCTGCACTCTCAAAACATCGTTTGTCTATGGGACCCACCAAGAGACATTGTCGGCAAGTAGGAAATTTGTCCGAGTCTCTCGAGGTTATTCAAACACAAGTATTTAAACCCCCCCCCCCCCCCACCCCG
>NC_036246.1:32469627-32483865 GCF_002742605.1 Olea europaea var. sylvestris | reverse complement strand
ATTCATCAATCTGCTTTTCATCTCCGCTTTTTTGAATTTTTTTTTTTTTTTGTTGGTTGAAGTCGATACACGAAGAACGAGTATGTTATTGTTCACATTGATATACCAATATGCAAGGCAAGATATATTATTGGTACGTTGATATTTCGTTGAATGCTGATAATGATCTGCACTACTTTTTGTACTACAATTTGCAACAAAAACAACGTGCTTAGTAATATCTTTTAAATATTTCAAGCACAATGTCTCTGTATCATATTTCTATCCATTTGACAGATTCTTCATGCATTAAGAAATAGAAAAATACTATGATTTTCCTCTTATAGAAAATCTACCTCACCTTCTCGGTTGGACCTCTCTCTACTAACTAATGACTTAACTTACTATCAATAATTTTCCTTCCTGAATCATATATGTTGATAGAAACACGACTCGTAAGTTTTTTACACGATTTATTTAGAGTTTTTCTTTAAATATTTCTTCATTTGAGTTATTTGCATCGTCGTGTTATTTGTCAGAAATTTTTCAAGAGCTTCTTTTCTACATTGCATTAAATTGTCTATTCTCCTTTTTCTTCCCTTAACTTTTTCAAAACCTGATGAATTGTTTGTTAGACATGTTCGTCCTTAAATCGGGATTAAGTCAAACAACAGCACTTAAAAAAGAAATAACACGAGAAAAATTCCTATGACTAATCTCCACTTAAATATTAATGCGAGACTTCTTCAAATCAAATTACACTTGTGACTCTTTTCCTCGATGATAATCGAATAAGTTGAATCCTAAAATATGGAAATTAAAACTTGAGTGATAATTGTTAGATACAATTAAATTAATGATTAACAAATGCCAAAACGGTGTAGCAAATTATCGCTCAACAAAGAGTATACATGTGAAAGCAAGATTGATAATCTCTCTGTAAGTATTATGCCCTAGGTCCAATCGACTTTGGACATAAATGCTTTTATATATAATTAATGCAATTAAATGGCAGATCTATTATTTAATTAATTGACAATTAAATAAATAATAGAGTCCGTAGATTCAAATATTTGTAATTTATTAATCACAAGGAGTTGTGATTGTGAGATACAAATTACATCTGATTGAATCTTAAATCATCCGTGGTCGTAAGTAATAACGAGATACGGATATCGTTATTACGGATAGACCATCACGTGTGGCATTTCTTACTTGTGAAGTAAGTAGCCGATCTCACAAGTTAAAGTGTGGTGACACTTAAATGAACACGTGGATGTTTGTTATAGAACAAAACATTGGAGACCCGTCGAGAGATTCCACATGGATAACTATCTGAGTGTCGGTGGTTAATCTCTAACGTTCGTATGATCTGCGTTTCATTCAATTTAGTCAATGATGAAATCCTTGGCCAAGGTGTACTCATAAGTCGAAAAGGAGTTTTCGATTTATATTGACTTAATAGTGGAGTGAAAGATATGATCGATGATCGGGATTGACACAATTCCATATCTCGTAATTGATCGGATCATATTGACGAAGGGATTATAGTTTCACGGTAAACGAACGAATTTGGTTTTGTCATACCACGTGACATTTCCCGTCACATGTATTGCCCTGACACATTGCTAGATGTCAATCAGGGACGGCGAATGTGAATTGACGATAAATTAAAAGGGGTGTTTTAATTTATCAATTTTGATTAGATCAAAATAATATTTCACGTCGTTAGGCATCGTGGTCGGGAACCTAATGGGTCACACACAAAAGAGAATTGGAAGATTGCAAATTGCCAATTGATTAATTTAACAATCGTTGGATAAATTAATTAATTGGATTTGTTATTTATATTTTCGAATTAATTAATTGGATTAATTAATTCACGGACCGGGTTTAATTAATTGGATTAATTAATTATTGGGCCGGACCGGGCCGAACCTATTTGGGTTTATATAAATACATAACTAGGGTTTGAGGTCCATTAAGGTTTTCATTATTCTTGCTAGCACAAGAGAAAACCCTAGAGGCTGCAATCATATTCTCTGTGTGGATCACCGTTGGAGGCTGGACGATTGGACAGCTGTGGTGGCGAATCAAATTTGTGGAACAAAAGAAAAGCAAAAGGATTGCAGATCTGGAAAAGGTACAATCCTATCACAATTCCTAACCAAACACAATGAGATCTATTGGATGGGAATCGAAATATATTTTAAATTCCGCTGTGCATGTATAAGTAGATTCCCAACACTCTCTACAACAAATACATCAAATTTGTTTCCCATTATTAAAATCAATAGTCAATACAGTATTATATTTGAATACACGAATATATAAGAATAAAAGAACTAATTTCTATAGACATTTAATTATAGAAGAAGTGAAATATGAAACAGTGCACAATATTTTTTAGAAACTTGAAAGCTTGCATTCCGCAGAAAAGCCTAGAGGAAACCTTCGAACATCAGCACAATAATTATAAATCATGTGATTTTGTTGTACCCAACAAAGTCTATTTCTTCCCTTTGCATCCAATTCTTGAGTTTGCCATGTCCCGAAATTAGAGGAATCAATGGACTTGTTAGCACAAGATCCAATGTTACATCCAGATTGCTTCTTGGTGATTTTTGAATACTCTAATAGGAATGTCGTCCACCAAGAAGCAGAAATTCATAACAGATGAGGTTTGTGTGGAATAACAGATGCTTGCGTAGATGGAACGCTTAGATTGTCGACGTTCGAAGAAATTAGCATAACTTTCGTATACGGTATCCGTTTTGGGCCCATAAACCCATTTCAGAAAGCTCACAACGATTTTGAATAAACACACGGCTTTGTCGTGAAGTATGATGAATTTTGGCAGTTTGAATTCATTTACTAAGTCAAAATAGCATTTAATGTTTCTTGGTTTGTTATTTTCAGTAATTCTTATTTTCGTTTTGTAACCCAACCCATTAAGGGACCGTTGGCCCTGTAGGTTATTTGTTCTTTTCGTATTTAAGGCTTAGAAAAAGCCTCCTAGGTTTTCTTTGGTTGTTTATGAAATAAGAAAAGTGCTGGTTTCTTGAGTTCAATCCGTTCGTGTTATTATTATTGTGTGGTTGTAGATTCGATATACATCAATAACCAAAAGAATTATTATTAATTTGCTCATAGTTTTAGGATTAATGAAAATGAGACTTAAGGGCTTTGTATATTGACTTACATGATTTTTTGTTGAGAGTTTCAGACGATTGAGAGGGTGTGGAAGGCTGTTTTTGGATCAAACCAGAGATGAAATTGTTGTTCATTTTCCCTTTTCATTCAGAATGCACATTGGTATGATGGTTGTCAAGAAGCATAGCCTAGAGATTCAAATTCAATTTCTTTGCGACCAGGTCCTTGAGACGCTTACTGTTCATCCAAATTTGAATTTTCATTTAACATATATTGTGAATATAGACAAATCACAAAATCAATGTTGCAGTAATTTTGAATTAGGATAACTCATTTCAAACCCAAAATCAGAAACTGAAAGGATCCATGTCTTAATTTTTTTCCAAGAATTGAAATTGAAATCACACAAACAGCCAGGGACACTGCAAGTTCAATTTTCATCGAAATAACAAATATCTCTATGGCACCATATTTAAACAATCATGTCAGCACTAAATGGAAATAAAGATTCTGTGTCATGAACTTTATTTCAGATGATACATATGAATCTGGTGTACATCAACGTGTGATAAAATATATCCAACTGCAGCACATAATAAGTTTCACAACATTTCCTTTAAATTGGAAGAATGAAGCCGAGATTACGTGATTCAGCAATGGCCACAGAAGTTGATTCTTGATTGATAGCTATAGATCAAAGCAAACACAGGATGATGGTCTCCGGAGACGAGCTTGGGTATGTTTGCCCATTTTGCGACTGTGGTTGTTGCTGCTTCTTCTCATTGTGGTTCCCACTTCCACTGGTAGCAGTGCCATTGAAAGCAGCCGGAGGAGTCATCAATTATTAAAAATTCATGATACTGGACCATAATTTCAGCAAGAATCATCCATAAGTAATAAAATACTAAAAGCCTCCAAAAATTTACAATAGGCAATATTAAAGTATAATGGTAAACATTTAAAATTTTAAAATTATAAACATGTTAACATTGAAAGTACAATAACAGTAAACTTTTAAATTAAGCAAATATTGAGAAACAATATTAAAGTATAATAGTAAACATTTTCACAATGTCTAGTGAATTAAATCTCCATGTCTCACAGTGGCTATCATCATTACCGCCACCTTCCACTAATAATATTACCTAAGTAAAATAATAGACAAATGCAAAGACCATGGCAGTTGACCAATTTAAAATTCAAATCCAATTCAGCACACAAATGCAAAGACCATGGCAATGGAGCAATTTAAAATTAAACCCAGCCCTCGGGGCATAACCCAGTGGTGCAAAAGACGGGAGTGATGTAATCTCAGCCTTGCTGGCAGCCGCAGTATGAGAGTTCGATTTCTGAGATATGAAATTAAACTCTTTGTGGGCACCAGTGTACATGCAAGCTCTTGTTCTCTGGTCTGGTAGAGCACATCCCGCAATTTACCTCCCTCACGATACTCTAGCGGCGGGGCGGTGGGGGCCCTCAAGGTTGGGGTTCAACCTTTTACCGATAATAAAAAAAAAATTCAAACCCAATCCAGCCGACCAAAGTGCCCTGATACGCTGCAAGTCTGCAATTCCACTACTGTCTTTGACTGAACTCAAATTGTATATGAAATATACATACACAATCTTCCAGCTATGAAGAAACCAATAAGATGCCCTAACTGGAAAATTGAAATTCCCAAATGAAAAGTTGATTGACGAAAATAAGAAGCAAATTCAAGTTGGAGAACCAAATCAACAGAAGTAGCCTTGAAGCAGAGTGGAGAGAAAAGTGTGTAGCCAGAGACGAGTGGAGAGAAAAGTGCTTTCAGCAGATCCAATCCTCCAGAAATTTCAGTGCGGGCATTGCCTTCAACTGCTGTAAGAAATCCCAGATGAGGCGAGGTGGATGCCTGCACTCGCCTCTGTGTGGCTCCACCCTTGCTGCACAGTATTTTTAAAATACTTACATGACAGTATACTTTGGAATCTTATTTTATAATAATGTAATACTCCGTACATATTACTAGTTTTAGACCCAATTGCGTAATATGATGCTTTAGTGTCGGAACTAGGGTTTCATAATGGGTGAAATTATATAAAGTTATTATATGGCTAGCAGGGCCGGAGAGAGGGACAGGCCTAGGCTCAAAGACTAACTTTTTAAGTTCAGTAGAAACATATTTTATTGTCCCCCGGCACTGCCCCAGATGGCTAGGTTCCACCACCTCTCTAATATAACTGTGCATAATAAATAATTGGGTAGCTAGGCCCCATTGATAATTATCTAACTACAGAAGTAGAGATGACAAAAAAAAAATTTGCTCAACCTGATATCCACGTGCTCCGTCCCAACCTGCCTAATCGGGTAAATGGAGTGGGGACGGGACGGGACGGGACGGGACGGGGCGGGGGTCGTTGCCTCAAAATGAGTATGGAAAACATAGTACCTGTCGCACTACCTGTCTCATTTAAATTTAATTTAAAATTAGGTTTTTATTAAACAAAAACAAAAGATTTATCATAATTTTAAAGAGAACATGCGTCGTTCTTGATAAATCGAAAAAAAAGGTAATAATTTCACTAATTATAGACATAAAATAAATAAACGGGCGATAAATAGGGATATGGGACCTGCCCCACCCCTGCTTTAACCAGATATGGGCGTGGGGTAAGATGATAATAATACCCCCAACAGCATGGGTGTAAGAATGGTCGACCCATCTCATTGCCATTCCTATAGAGAAGATGGAGAAAGAGCCAAATGTGACACGTATGCACATAACATTTAACCAAGTGTAGTATTCGAAAACAAGGTTGGAGTTCTCTCATGGCATCAAAAGGAAAATGTTTTATTTAGCCCCTCATTTGGCTCCTATTATTTGAGATTATAATTTTTGAAATAATATATATATATTTTTTAAATGTGCGGTTAAAAGAGGAAAAAATAATGTTTTAGATTTACATATAATATTATTTTATTAAAAAAACGTGATTAATAAGAAGAGCGAGAAGAATGAATTATAATTTTAATAAGGATCAAACGGGGCTTAATTGCAATAGTTTTGTGTTACATTTTAATATGTACATAGAAAACATTCTAATAAGTAGTATCAAAGATTTAGAGCCAACACATTGATGATAAGTAAATTTTACATGTTTATTTTTGCTCTTAAACATCTGAGTGAATTTTCTACTCATGTTAGTGTAAATATTGTTCTGTATTTAAACTCCAAATTCAAAGATGATTGGTGCAAAAAGAAGTGATTAGTAGCATTGAAAGACAAAGATGCAAAACGAAGAACCTACACGTAGAGAATGAGAGAAAATTAGTGCATAAATTTTGCTGCATAGATCTTAGGATAAATTATGCATCATCGGTAAGAAAAATTTAAAGTTCAACACAAAAAAAAAGTATTTATCTTTTAATGAATTTATAAATTATTTACAAATTGATTATCAAAGGGACGTTACGGTACTTTGCATTTGTCTCAACGACTCAACCCGACCCCATAGAATCCCAAGGTTTGTAGGCCCAGTAAAGCTTTCCTTTTCCTTGCTATTTATTATTATTGGTTTTATTACAAGCGAGGGTACTTGTGACATTTTACGGTTGAAATACACAAATCCGTAAGTAGGAACTAGGAACTAAATATTACATTCTGAAGGGACTCCATCACCAAAATGGCATTGTACTATAGTGACTACTAACTTCAGATTTTTTAATAAACCTACAGACATTGTATATGTAAATATAATACTCGGATACAACTAATTACCCGATCATAGTCGAGAAATGGGAGAACACTACTAAAGATCACAAAAGAAAAAAATCTTCATTGTGCATCAGTCACGAACACTGGGATCACTGCACGATGTTCACTTGCTTTCAGCGACTGGCAGATACACACCCTCGGCTGCCAACCAGACATTATCAGCTCGTTTTTCACGAACACCACAAACCTGCAAAATTTAGTCATTAAAGATGCTAAAGGAGAATGTTGATTCTCCATGATACAAAAAATGAAGTTATAATGTGGCCACCACTACAATCTATTACTAGTTATAATGTGGCCACCACTACAATCTATTACTACATTACCAAATACGGACTTCATTGATAATCCCAATGCCAAACCCATCCTATTCTTACCTCTTGCTGACCCCCAGCTATACGGGAGTATTTCTTGTCATGACTGTGTAGGTATCCACCAGTGTCCACATGATGAAGCCTTACCCTCTGATCTTGCCTCCACGTTTTCCCACTTCCTTCAATATCAATTCTGCAGTACCATAAGGTATTAAAGAGGTAAATATTAGTTTTGCTTGTCATTATAAACATTGAATATAATCCAGAAGACACGAGACAGAAAGTCGCACCTCCAGTAATCCCCAGTATCAGACTCACTATCACCTCCAAAGCAACTCACCTGCACATGCATTTGTTTTTTATCAACTTAGGGCTGGATTTTTTTTCAAGAAATTAAAGGCATTTTGTTAAATAAACAACTCATGTCAATTCAAGTAACAAGAAAGAGACACATGTTAAACAAAAATACAAGAATCTGGAAAGCAGGTAAATCACATGAGTTGGCTTCATTAAAGGCATTTTTATTCAAGATTTGTTGGAAACTTAATTTGTTGAGAACTTGGCTTGTTTGGCACTTGGATTTCGGGGCTTGGATTTGCACTTCAAGACTTGAACTTGAATTTGATTTGATTTGAAGAAGATTTTGACCTTCTTAGACTTAACTTGAATTTACTTGATTTGAAGAAAACTTTGAACTTCTTGATGTTTCCCTGACTGAGGCTTGAGATAGTTTCTTCTCTTCCTCCGACTTTGAAACTTTTTCAGCACTTCGTGATTTTCTCACACACCTTTCACTTGTGAACTTTTTATGGACCTTTGGTCCTATTTATAGAGAAAATTGTAACCACTTTGCAACCTTTCAATTATCTTTATTTAAAAAATAATAATAATTAGATAATCATGGATTTGATAAGTAGGATGGGCTTTTGAATTTTATGGGCCATAGTAGGCTTTAATTTAATAAACTTAGTAGGGCTAAGTATTCAAAATCAACCCAATCAATTAATTATTTTATTTTATTTTATTTTTTTATGTCAACAAACGCCTTACAGAATATCTGCTTTCCTGGGCACTACGGAACTTATTTGGAATACCTTGCCTTGTGGCATACTCTGAGATGCACCTCATATTCACCTTTGGAAACATTGATGATGAAGTATTCTATCAATAATAAGGAGCACCTTACCTCCAATGGACTATATTAAGTTCATTTTTTGTCTGAAAGGTACGGCAACTGGTTTAAGTCTCATGGCTCTTTTACTCATCAACACTCGGCTAACAAAATCGTTTATAGAGCTACACTTATTGAAAAGTGGCATATGCAAGAAAAGATAATAAGTAACCTCGAATTCTCATCATAACCAACCATTCAGTGAATATGCACGAGACAATAAGATATTATCAATAAGAGAACTCTATAGCCATTATTTCAATAAGGGACGAGGAAAAATCTGGGTTTTACCATAAGACAGTTTGCCAAAGGTTTAAATATACAGGTGAGAATCATTAGAGTAAAATGGAACAGAAGGGAGGTTGAGGAAGGGATCCTAAGGAAACCCATGCGTGCTAACCTCTAGATTGCCAGATATAGGAGATGCATGCAAGTGGCTATGCAGCCATTTCCTAGTCCTCATATGCTGCAACCTAATGATGGTACCACTTTTAATTTGGTCTCCTTGTTTTGCAGATGAGTCTGGTGTAGGCCTGACAATCTGCAAAATAAGAAAAATAATGAAAGATAAATGACGAAACTCTACTTCTATCCATCCAGTTCCACATCATGTGGAAACTTCAAGGAAAAAGCACATGGAAATGGAATAGCATTAAAATACCCAGTAGCTGTTGGAATCATCAACATTAGGGAAACCAGTAACAGACTGTTGCCCACTGCCAGAGCCATAAGGCACATCATGTGAATGCAACCGGAACTTCGACCTCTCATGCATCATCTTAATCACTGAACCATATGTAATCTACAAAATAATTTGAGGTTACATCAAACCTAAAGCATTTAATTCTATGCTGTCTGCACATTATATTGACAGACTAATAATTAAAGTTACAACAAAAAATGTCATGTTTGTGTAAGATTAGTTTTTCAGAAGTATTCAATTGTATTGTATTGTACATTGTTATCGTAGAAAATTTGAACTGGTCATTTAGCAATTGTAGATAAGTGTCTTTGCAGGTTCACTTGAATTTCCAATGAATGGCTTAAATTGATATCCTGATCCTGGTTTCATCAAAGATTTGTGCCACCAAGCACTTGGTAAAAACTCTTATCCATATATGTGGTATAATAGCATTCTCAAAGTATTTTATGATGCGGTTACTAACGAGAAAAATGAGCCAGGAAGAGGTAAAAGAACAAGTAGATGCACTCTTTGCATATCCATCGTGGACAAAGTTTACGAAAGGCTTTGTGATATTACAATATCTGCATTAAGTATAGGGACTTTTGATTACGTGATTTCATGTCGAAATCTTGTGTGCTTTGTTGGAAGAAAAAATTATATTTGTAACCAAATCACCCAAGAAACAGCATTGGTGTTGATTCTGGTAATTTTGGTTATACAGCTTTAGGGTACTCATCCCTTGCAGACGAATTCAAAATGATCTGTTGGTTTGGACAGGATGATCGCTCCAATATGGGGAGCGAAATTTCCAGATTCCCCATTCTTTCCCAGTGTTTCCCCAACTCTCCAACTTCACAAGCCCATGTAAATATATATCACATAAGTATTGGCCGTCCTTTTGAAACATTCAATTATTGCCTTTTTTTAATAGAAAAAATCCCAAAATTAAACTCAACTTTCAACTCATTTTCTCAATCCACAATAATCCATATACCAATCAAAACTTAATCAACCTATACATACACATGGGAACGTCTAGTTCTCTGTGTATTGATTGAAAAACGAATAATCAATTACCTGAACGCCTTCAGAGGCGGCAGAAACAGGAGTCGAATTATCATCGGAGTCGAGGGTTAGCAACAGAACAATCGCAAATGTGAAAAAACAGAGCGCCATGACTAGCAATAGCAGTATAAACCAAGTCTTTTGCCAAAACGGTAAATTCGAATCCGAAACACTGGATTCTCGGTAGATGAGTCGGGTCGAACCCGAATTCTTCGACGATGACGGCGGCGCTGATTTTCTCCGGGTGAGGTTATTCAGCTGTCGTTGGCCGGAGGGAGCCACGGTGGGAGCTATGTATAGGAATCCGATTGAATTTCGATTCAGCGTCTCCTGATTGAAGTATAAAGATTCTGTTTTTCGAGCATTTTCATTATGTGGTGGGTTATGATTTTGATCTCTGATTTAGGGGTGAGTGGGTACGTCACACGGGAAATAGAAATATGTTTAAGACGTATGATGTTATCCCACGTGGAGGTGTAGTGACGTGTACAGTTGTGATTTGATATTGGTTTTCCACGTCTTGCATGCCCTAGTCGTATTTAAAGAAAAATGAAAAAAATTCCACATTGCTATCGCCCTGGTCCATACAAGATAATTTTCTGTTTATTGAAAAAATAATAAATTCCACATTGCTATCACCCTTGTCTTTACAAGATAATTTTCTGTTTATTGAAAAACTAATATAATTGAGAGATTTTTTTTTTAAAGTTTTTTATTGAAATGTCTTTCGTGCACGAATAATTAATCATCTTTGCTTGATATTTTCTCCTGATTGCTAGTTTTTTCCGTCAAAAATCAAAAGTAATTAGCTTGTTATTTTGCATCTTGTTTCTTATGCAGTAGTAGTATTCACTATATATCCACTGATCAAGATAGATACCTTTTTTGCAATTGAATTTATTGATTACTAAAATAGACATAAAATAAAAATAAAATAAGTGTAGAGTGACTGCTAGAATTTATGAAAACAAGAGGTTAACTATATCGATTGAAGTATGGAGTGTATTGAAGAATACATTGAGTTCAATTTTATGGAGGGGACCATTTGCCCCATTTATAGACCTTCAAACTAAACAACTCGATCGTCTAATGTCATATTAGCTACAGTACTGATCTTGAATTGCGTATCGCCATCCAAATTCGAATGCCTCCATTTGGTTCCTGGGATCGGCCAATAGGCCATCATGACGCCTAAGTAGTAGCTATGGCTTGAATCATTATTACTTGACGCCAAGTAATCATTGCTAACTTTTTATTGGTTAGGAATAAGGAGATGGCATTGCCAGTTTCACTTTGTCACTTTAAGAGTGGCAGATGGTGATGACGTCATTCAGGAGAGACATGTTCAAGGTGATAATGATGATGTTTTTAGATGACGACAATCAAGATCCGTGCTGATTTGGTAATCTTCTAATCCATCCTTTTTTGATGTTACTGTTGAACTCTCGTAAATTTTTATTCTTAAATTAAGCTATCTCGGACTAATTTTTGTGAGTTTGGGCATCAACATAATTTATTCTAGTAATATATTAATCTTATGATGCTTTGTAATTTTGGCATTAAAAATTGAGGGTCAAAGCGAATGGTGTTGAGTTGGCATTTGGGGGGTCGTTGGTGATGATAACAGTGTTAGATGGACAAACAAATTCATTAAAAATATACAAGAAATCCACTTTTATACAATATAACCTTAGAGGTGAAAAGTAGCCACATTTCAATAAGTTGCAATCGATAATATTAAAGGTAGGATTAGTTACATGAAAATATGAATGACACAATAGTCCAATAAGGAACCTTAATGGACAAACATCGAGACATCATATTTATTGTATTGAAAATGTGACAATATGTAAATAAGAAAATTACACGTAGAATTTTTTGTATTATTGAAAAGTGGGTGACAAATGTAACAAGTTCTAAAGTTATTTTTATCATAAAGTGCAGTTTCAGTTATTACGCAAAGTATTTAAGTGGCACCTTTCAAAGACAATGCCTTTCAATTGTCCAAAAACAAATTGTAAATTAGGGTTTAAAAAATTTCTCATCCTGTCACAAATAGTAAATCTGAGGGTAAGTGAAACATAGTCTCATTTCCTAAACTTGTATCTAATTTTTTCATTTTAATATTATTTTTTATTCAAATCATATTTAAAAATTAAAAAAATAACTAAATAGGGGATAAACGATGACTTATTAATTTACCCCACCTGCTCCCGCTTCTCGATGTTGACCGTGCATTGGGTGCCATCACTACTTCAATCAAAAAGTAGTATGCCCTACTTATGCATGAGTTTGGTGATTCTCACGATCCAATTCTCGTTGCAAGACGAATCAACACAAATTCTAGCATATATCACACTCTATTCTAGAACGTTCAATCAAATATGTTAAGTGTATTCATTCAAAACCCATTACGATGGTCACATAGATCTAAATCTGGGCAATGAAGTCCAAAGGAACTCACTTAAGGATATTGTTGACACGTTAAAAGTACAGCCCAACTCGAATAGCCCAAAGAATGAAGCCCAATTGGACAATTCAGGATAAAGGCTCAAATAGGGTTATTAATGAATGCACTGGAAGCCCATGAACGCGGTAATACCATCGCCCAAACTTGCAAGACGTCCAAGATCTGAGCGAATGAAGTACCTTGCAGTCGCCCAGAGTTATGACCATGTTCTCGCCCAAACCTTCGAATCGCCCAGGATCTAAGCAAACATAAGATATTATGGTTATCCAAAAGTGCAGTTATCGAAACAGTTATTGGATAATCTCATCACGTTCCACGATTCAAGGAGTTCAATTGAAGACGGTTGAACGACAAAGAGTAGTGGCAGCATTTAAAGACGACAGTTCCACGATAAGTTGGCCACCATGAAGAAACTGGGCAGTTATAAAGCAACTAAGCAGTTTCTAAGTGGTTGATCACAAAGAGAGCATCAAGGGAATATAAAAGAAAGAAAGACATAGAGCAAAAGACCCCAAATCAAACACTCTCAAACAGAGAATATGTAATTTCAATTCCTTAATTTAGATTTAAAACATTTTTTTTCAGTACTCGTGTGCTTGTGCCCCTTGGAGGCATTCTGTTTAAGTTCCAATTGTAAAGTCATCACCAATAAAACACCCCTTTTTGGGACTTTATCTCAAGAGGTTTGTTCTTTTCACAATCGTCTGATCCCTTTTTAATTGTTAGTGACAACCCGCGCGAAACAATTTGGCACGCCCAGTGGGACAATTGGTGTTCGGTGTTGAAGATACAAAAGGTGAAACAATATGCCTCAAAAATTCGATAAGGAAGCAGCAAGTCAGGGAGGAGTCCAGTCTGTGATCGAACGATATGAGGAGCAGCATAGCCCTCTATGAACAGATGGACAAAATCAGAGCAATCACAGTCGTTACGAACTAATGACAGAGTTGAATCCTCGAACCATGCGTGCATTACTCGTAGAACTCACACAAGATATCGTTGAACAGGTAAATCTACAAAGTATTAATAATATGGAAAGATTTACCCAGAATGGGAATACACATTATGACAACATGGCCAAACAACTGAATACTTTGAACGAAATAATGAATAAGTTAGTAGGCCAAATTTGTCAGCCAGTTGTACCTCTTGCAAACCACTCTCAAATTAGGACAATTGTGGGACATAATCCCCAGTCCTAAGTTTAAATCAAGGGGCAGAATCACCTTTTGACCCCTCTACTTCAAACCAGGGGGTGGTGTAATACCAAATCAGAATAGTGGCATTGGTACATCTAACTTGGGAGGTAACCTAAATGTAAGAGATAATGTCCTAAATAATGGGCAAAATACCCCATGTGTTAATGATGGAATAAATGTTCAGGCCAATAGTAACAATGACCCAAATTATGGTAACTTTGTTGTCAATCAAGGACCAAATATCGGGCCTCAAGCAAATCAATCGATCAACCAACCTGTAGGAATTCCATATGACCCAACGTCATGTTGAGAAATCAGATTATGGAAATCGTACAAGAGCAGATGGCTTTTGGAGTACGTCCTGTCATTAGGCCGACTTACACAAAGTCATATCCTGATTGGGTAGATCAAGCATATCCATGGCCTAGAGGGTATAAAGTGCCAAAAT
>NC_036246.1:32463022-32468242 GCF_002742605.1 Olea europaea var. sylvestris | reverse complement strand
GTTCTCGTTCGATGTAACCAAAGCTGACCTTATATTTGATAAATTATATAAGGATAAGTAGATAAAGATGAGTGATAAATATAAATTGTCAAGCCCTGAACAAGTTAAGGGTAAAAAATATTGTAAGTGGCATAATGCATGGTCACATTTGACTAACAACTGCTTGGTTTTTTCTCACGTGTTATAGGATGCCATTGAATCGGGACGAATTACGTTCTAGGATAAGAGAAAGATGGCAGTGAATGAAAATCCTTTTCCACAGCCACTTGGAGTGAACATGGTGACATTTGGTTTCAAAAATAAATTGCCAAAATTCAAGTTGGTTTTAGATGATGGAGAAGAAGACCCTGGACCACATCCCAGTGTCTTTGAACGTATCAAAGGGAAGGAGCCCAAAAAGGACAAAGACGTCCTATGTGCAAGATGCAAAAAAGAAGTGAGTGCAAATGCAGAGAAACCAGGGATATGGCAGCATCACCATCGCCCTAGTTTTTTTCCAAACGCTCAGCCTGGTAGAGAGCAGGGTACATCGTTCTATAAGGGACCGCCTTTTGAGAGGCAATTCAGGCTAGTAAATAATGGGAGAACATTCAAACCGCAATCTCGTCAACCAAATATTTGGCATTCGTTCTAGTATGAGGCTGGAAGGGCGATACCTTTCAACGAGATGATTAGAACCCAACAAAGCCTTTTCAACGGAACTACGGGCGAATGATGAGGCAACAACAGGGAATGCTACTTCCTAAGGCACCTAGACTACTCGAGGCGACCAATCAGAATGTTCTCAAAGACAGTGAAGAGACTGATACAGGCGAACCTATGGAAGAATTGCCAAAGACTTCTTCTGGAAGATTGAAGTTTGAACGAGACAGAGGGGATGGAGAAGATCCAGATCAGCCCCTTATTATCCAATTTGGTACGTTACCTCCTGTCGTGGCTATTAACTATTTACTAGCCAATGAGTTCAAGAATAAAGAGAAAGGAGAAGAAGAAAAGGAGGATAACGAAGAGGAAGCATGCATGCTGGAATATGAAGAAGGCCAAACTTCTAGAGAGGCCTACAATGGTGAAGAAGATAATGGTATGACAGATATCGAAGAGAAAATTGATTTAGAAGCGGAAAGGAGAAAGCCTGAAGACATATTTATCAAGTCCACCAGTGTTGGTGTCACCAATCCAAGGACGGCCAATGAAAGTGTATGTATCAGCTAAAAAAGAATCAATAGCTGGAATGGTCGCACAGGAATACCAATTTGGTGAAGAAAGGACGATTTACTACTTGAGTAGACTATTAACAAAATGTGAATGTAATTATTCTGCCATTGAAAGATTATGTCTTGCATTGTATTTCACATGTATAAAATTAAGGGCTTATTTACGGCCAGTAACCGTTTATTTAATTTCTAAAGTAATTTGGTTAAGTATATGTTCTCTCGCCCTATTTTGCACCAAAGGGTAGGCCTTTGGATATTAGCTTTATTAGAATTCGAAATACAATACATACCCCAAAAGGCAGTCAAAAATCAGGCTTTGGCTAATTTTCTGGCCGATCATCCATGCCTTGATATGCCTGAAGAAATTGAGTTAGAGATCAATTCATTCGAATTAAAACCTTGGGTTTTATATTTTGATGGATCGAAAACCTCTAAAGGTGCAGGAGTAGGAGTGACATTGATAAATCTTTTAGAGATTTGTTACAAGTTCGCATTCATTTTGGACAGGATGTGCACCAACAATCAGGCCGAATACGAAGCCTTAATCGTGGGCCTAGAATTAATGATAGATATAGGGGTAAAGAATGTAATCATTAGAGGCAATTCTCAATTGGTAATTCACCAATTGATTGGTGATTTTAAATGCCAAAGTGATTCCATTATGAGTCAGCATGAAATCGCACAAGAGTTGTTGGAAGAATTCGACCAAATAGAGTTTCAATGTGTTAATATGATATATAATGATGTAGCAAACGAATTGGCCCAGATGGCCTCAGAGTACTTAAAGGTTTTAAATTGGAAGTCTACTTGTGAGTATGGAACAATATTGTCCGTGATCCAAAGAAGGGCGAGAACGATTGAAATTCATTGCATATAGGATAGAGATGCAATAGATTGGAGGGCAGAGACTAAAAGGTTCCTTAAAGAACCTAATAAGGGAGATAGTAGAAAAATGAAGTTGCGTTTGCTAAACTATACACTAATAGATGAAGAGTTGTTTAAGAAACGCTCTGATGGTATATTGCTAAAATGTGTAAGTTTGCAAGAAGTCAGGACGATCATGGCTGAAGTGCACAAAGGGATCTGTGGAGCTCATCAAGCTGGCCAAAGGATGAGATGGTTAATTATTAAGAATGGATATTTTTGGCCAAAGATAGGAGAATCATGCGTTCAGTATACAAAGAGTTGTCTAGCATTCCAAAAGTATGGTCCAATACAAAGGGCGCCAGCACGAGAGATGGCACCTATTATCAAACCTTACCCGTTTAAGAGTTAGACGATAGACCTGATAGGGAAGATTTATCCCCCGTCATCCAAGCAACATACCTTTGTTATAGTTGCAACTGATTATTTCACTAAATGGGTAGAAGCGATACCTTTAAAGGAGATCACCCAAAAGAATGTCATAGAATTTATCCGTGATCACATCATTTATAGATTTGGAATTCCACAAACTTTGATGGTAGATCACGGAACATCTTTAAATGGGGATCAAGTGAATAAATCCTTGAGCGAGTTTGGAGTTAAATTAGTGAGCTCCACACCATATTACGCTCAATCCAACGGATGAGCAGAATCTTCTAATAAGATTCTAAAAAATATCATAAGAAAAATTATAGATGAAGATGTCAGAAATTGGCACGAATGTCTAAACAATGCCTTATGGGCTTATAGGACGTCGCCTCGGTCAAGTACCAAAATTACTCATTTCCAACTTACTTATGGACAGAAGGCCATTTTGCTTATGGAAATCAACATGCAATCGATTAGAGTGTGTTTGCAACATAAGTTAAGTGGTGATGAGTATACTGAATCACTAGTTCAAAACGTATTGGAGTTGGACGAAGTAAAGTTGGACGTCCTAGATAGATTGCAAGTTCAAAAACGAAGAATTGCTAAATTTTATAATAAAAAAGTTATAGCCAAGTCGTTCAGCCTGGGTGAATTGGTTTGGAAAACAATACTCCCTTTGGATAGTAAAAATCCAAAGTATGGCAAGTGGTCGCCCAATTGGGAAAGACCATATAAAGTAAATAATGTGTTGCTTAATGGAGCCTATCATTTGGAAGATTTAGACGACACCAAGCACATGAGGTTCATTAATGGCAAATATTTAAAAAATATATGTTCCTTCCTTATGGGAAAGTGAACAAATAAAAGCGTAATCAAATCGCGTTAAACGATCGTAGATTAAAAGGGGTCAGAGCGAAATACGTTCAAATAAATTCCTTTATTATCAAACATTCATTACAAAGTTGCAAAATACAAAATACTAAATACTCTACAAGCAAACTAATCTCCCGGTCGATCGTCGAGTAAGAGGGTGAACTGGCCTTGATTGCCATCCTGATCGCACTGCTGCAAAGGCAAGCAGAGAGGCCAAGAAGGACTCTCAGCAATCAGAAAGGAAGAAGAAGCACCCTCACATCGCCTTCCTAAATGCATCGCTGTAATGACGGGCAAGGAGGCTGAGATGCACTCTCAGCAAGCAAGGTGGCTTGCAGGCGTCCTCAAAAATTGTCTTCCATCATCGAACTCCTTGTAAAGAACATGGAGACGATGGGAAGAACTTTGCTGGCCAAAGAATATTTCCTATATCTCCCATACCAAAGGCGACATCAAGAAAGATGGCAAAATGGGTGGATCAAATGATCCATTTCCATTAAAGACGAAGGTTTTAGATCGATTGTCAAAATGCCAAACAATGGCAGCAAATTGGTTTTGAAGAAGAGAATGGAAGTGAAAATGACAAGTGAGGAATATAAGTGCATTTATAGAGGCGTGAAGGTGAAGAGACAAAATATGAACAGCCACATTCGTGCCTAGTAACTAGAATAAAATGGGCTGAAGTTTTGGGAAAAGAGATAGAAACACCAAGAGAAAATGTGCGTGAATCTTAGCATAAAGCAGTTAAATGCTTGGGGGTTGACGATTACAGACAACGTTAGTAAATACACAAGAAGACAAATTAATCATTCATTAATGATAATGACTACTAATATGTTTAGAATTACCAATGGACATCAGTACGAGGTTACAAAGGGAAAGTTAATACGAAGTTACAAAAAGACAAGTTAAGGCATTAAATGTCTTAATTACAATTCGCCCCAAACTGAACGAATTCTTTCCCTAAGTCTTCCCCAATCCTCGCTCTGTTGAGAAGTGGTGACATTCAATTCAGCCACAAAATCATCATCAACCTCCAGCTTCTTGTACTGCTCGACCGAACACTTGGTTCGCTCAATTCCTTGGGAGGCATTGCGTTTCTTAGCAGCCATTCTCGCCTTGCAGTCGTCCATCCTTGCTTGAAGCTCCTTCATTTGTGCAGCCAAACTGATCATCAAAGAGTCTTCAATCATGACTTCAGAAGAGATTTCTTTCAGTTCGTCCTTAGCTTTGTTGATCTCCATGAGCAAAGACTCTCTTTCAGATATAGCGCGAAGATATTGAGTACTTTTGGCCTTCAGTTCGACATTTTTCGCCAGCAAGGAGAGAATCTCGAAATGGACAACTTTCAACGTCGCTTTAAAATCAATAGAAAGATTGAGCGACGGAAGTGTCAGTGCTTGCGCCAACTTCATACTCAAATGCTCAAGCTTATCCCTATGTTTGGCAGCACTAGCCTAACCGATGTCCATATCCATAAAAGACACATACTCAAATATTGACTGCTTGAGGAACTTCATATCTTCCTCTGAAGAAGTTGAAGGACGACTGGTTAAAGCAGGGCGAGACGTCTTAACTTGCCCCCAGGAAGTGAACAAGTCCTGGATGGAACGCACAATCCTATCAGCATCCTATAAAGAAAGTCGCCAACATTGAAGGTTTTCACTACAATGAACAAAGTGGAAGTAAAAGTGCAACAAAGATTACCTCATCAGCAATCTTGGGAGATGGCATATCCCCAGCCAAATCTATCATCTGTGGCTCCACCACTTGTGAGGACTTCCCCTTGTCTGAGCGAGAAGACTTTGTCACAACGGGCAAACCCATGGGAGCATCTGCA
>NC_036246.1:32458677-32462647 GCF_002742605.1 Olea europaea var. sylvestris | reverse complement strand
AACAAGGGGGAACAGGCCAAGTTTGGCCAAAACCAAGTTGATGAGCAAAAAATTGGGGAGCATATATTTCAACCCTAGCTTTGGCATTAGTTCCAATCAAAATATCATGGAACAACTCCCTCCCGGTTAAAAACTGAACTCAAATGAGCAGAGAGGTGCTCGCATTGTCCAGGGTAGATGGGGGATGCACATAATCAGGAGTTAAAAAGGGAGGAAAAGGAAAGAAAGAAGGAATTGAATTCAAAGTATAAAAGAATGAAAAAATGTCCCTTTTGGACATATGTACAGGGCTCAGTGGGTCAATAGCTAGCCCATAGCAACTAGTAGAATGAAGGGAAAAGGATAGAGCACCAAGTGATGGAAAATACACTCTCAACCACATTTGAGTGAACCAAAGAGGCCCATTGCCAGTGGGAGATGCATCATTCTTCAATTGGAATTGAAGAGAAGCCATGGCTCTATAGAGGGCCGCCAAAAAGAAAGAACACAAATTCAGAGGCCTACCACGCGCCAATTCGTGTGCTATGGGTAAATAGCTCATAGAAGGCTTCAGGCTTGGCACACACAGAATATATTTACAAAGCCAAATCTGAAGGAAGGCCACACGCTCATTATGAGAAGACTCAGCGCTTGAGTGATTATAACAGTTTTGCAGGCTTGAATAGGACTCGGTGAGTTTTTTATCAAATTTTGGGGCGACACCAAAAATCAAAATACCAGGGAAAATGGTATCGCCCAAAGGTGGCAAATTTACTAAGGCCCCAACATCCCTTAAAGTAATGGACATGGGACCAAGGGAGAAAGCAAAAGTATTATACTCAGAAGACCAAAAACTTAAAGCAATAGGGAAAAGCGCTGGATCAAAAGTAGGGGGTTGAAGAGAGATTTCTAGCAAATCAGAAATCTTAGCACTATCAAAAATTGCCTTGGTAGGACCATGGTCCACAAGGCGAGCATGCCATCTACAGAAAACAACATTAGACTTAGGCCAAATGCGAATACCTCTTTCGCGAAGCGGTCTCAGCGGCAAAGAGTTTAGAAATGGAGGGCCTTGAGTACAAGGGAACAACTGGCCCACTGCCACTTGTTCGACGACCTCGGCATTGTTGAATGAAGGACCTAGATAGAACTTGTTGAGTTCAGCATTGGCTGGTACAAGTAAGTTCGGAGTTATATATGGCCGAGTGAGGATTTTCTGGAAGTCTTCGAAACTGAAAGAGTCACCAGATTGGGATTGTGAAGTAGCCATTAGGAATGAAATAAAGTTTTGTTGAAGTTTGCTTGAGAAACGTAGCAGAGAAGCAAGAAGATGAACAGTAATATTGCGAGAGAGAAGCGCAAAACAATGAGGCGTGATTTAGTAGTGCGATAAAATGGCGTGTATTTGGGGGTTATAAGGGTTTACAATGTCGCACCTTTTCAGGCTATAGAGGAAAATAATGATTGAAATTATTGGGAATTTCAAATGTTGTTGGGAAACACAAAGTGAATATGGCAAAAAATTAATAATTGGTATTAATTCTGCCATGTTGGGGGTAATTGTTGACATGTTAAAAGTGCAGCCCAACTCGAATAGCCCAAAGAATGAAACCCAACTGGGCAATTTAGGATAAAGGTCCAAATAGGGTCATTAATGAATGTAGTGGAAGCCCACGAACGAGATAATACCATCGCCCAAACTTACAAGATGCCCAAGATCTGAGCGAATGAAGTACCTTGCAGTCACCCAGAGTTATGACCCTGTTCTCGCTCAAACTTTCGAATCGCCCAAGATCTTAGCAAACATAAGATATTATGGTTATCCAAAAGTGTGGTTATCGAAGCAGTTATTGGGTAATCTCATTACGTTCCACGATTCAAGGAGTTCAATTGAAGACGGTTGAACGACAAAGAGTAGTGACAGCATTTAGAGACGACAGTTTCACGATAAGTTGGCCACCATGAAGAAAGTGGGCAGTTATAAAACAATTAAGCAGTTTCTAAGCGGTTGATCACAAAGAGAGCATCAAGTGAATATAAAAGGAAGAAAAGACATAAAGCAAAAGACCCCGAATCAAAGACTCTCAAATAGAGAATATGTAATTTCAATTCCTTAGTTTAGATTTAAAACATTTCTTTTCAGTACTCATGTGTTTGCGCCCCTTGGAGGCATTCTGTTTAAATTACAATTGTAAAGTCATCACCAATAAAACACCCCTTTTTGGGACTTTGTCTCGAGAGGTTTGTTCATTTCACAATCGTCTGATCCCTTTTTAATTGTTAGCGACAACCCGCGCGAAACAGATATCCTTCACAATATTGAAAAGAACATCTTCTCAACGAACTTCCTTTCTCTCCGTAATTTTTTCGTGAATAACTTTATTTCTAAAATAAGGATACATTAGTTTAACAGGTATGGAGGGAGATTTTTTTGCTTTTTTAAAACCTCTATCTATATTAAAAATTTTATGACATATTTGATAAGTTGAATTTGATAAGATTAAAGAATAAATAGATGCAAAATATATATTCTTTATCTTATTTTTTATAACACACAAAACATTCCAAGTGATTACTTGGATGAAAATAATCAAATTTATGTAACTATGAAATGTTACAATAATCGAAGAAGGAATATTAAAGCACACAGAGACATAACTTTCTACATTATTTAATTGAAAATGGGACAAATGTGAAACTATGAAAGGTTACATGTAGAAATTCTAGAGATGAGATTTGCTGATCAATTTTGTTGACTAAATGGTTATCCATCTAATGAATTGTTGATATGTTATCAATAATTAATATATCATCTCAAATTTACCCTAATTAACTTTACACTAACCAATCAAATAAATGACATGTCAATAATTCATTGAATTGATAGTCATTTGGACAGTAAAATTGGACAACGGATCTCATCTCGAACTTTTATATAGTAATGTTTGTGACATTTGTAGTCCCTATATGGCTCCTATTATTCTAACATTTATTTTTCTCCAAATTTATATTTAACCACACATTTCATGAAAATTGCAACTTTCATTAACTTTTTAATTAGAAATTTTATCAACCTTTATTAAAAAAATAATAATACTAAAAATCTACTTTTAGCTAAAATAAACAGGGGCGTAATAAGTTTTAAAGTTTTTTTTTTTTTTATGTCAAATGCAGTTTAAATTATTACCCAAAGTAATTTAGAGGAATTTTAAAAAGAATTTTGCTAGAAAAATAGGGGTCTGATAGCCCCCTGACCGAACCCACCCATGGGGGTGGGTCCGGCGTAAAAAAATGGGACCACCCACCTATTGGTGGGGTTCGATCAGGGGCTGTCAACCTCCTATTTTGTAGCAAAGCCCATTTTAAAAACCAATGCCTTTCAATTGTACAAAAACAAATTGTAGATTAAGGCTCATACTATCTCAAATAGTCAATGTGAGTGGACGGAAACATAGTCTTCATCTCGAATTCCCTAAACTCTTACTGAATCTTTTAATTTTAATTGTTATATTTTTTTAAAATAATAAATAAATAAAAACTAAAAAGGTGATAAATGGGGACTTATTAATTCCAACCCCCTTCTTCCCGTCACGGTGCCATCTCTGTAATGTATGCCATCACTACTTAATAAAAAAATTGTATGCCTTTCTCATGCAGGAGCTTGATGTTTCTTGCGATCCAATTCTTGTTGCAAGATGAATCAACACAAATTCAAGCAAAAATCACACTCTACAATGCTCAATTAAATATGTTTAGTATATTCATTCAAGAACTATTATGATAGTTGCATGGATTAAAATCAGGAAAATGAAGTCCAACGAACTTAATGAAGTATATCATACACAATATTACAAGGAATATATTCCCAAAGGACTTTCTTTCTACGAGTTCCACCCCCCTTTTTTCTCTTACTTCGTGAATAACTTTGTTTCTAAAATAAGGATACGGAACATTAGTTTGATGGTTATGGACGGAATTTCATTTTTTTTTT
>NC_036246.1:32448926-32458556 GCF_002742605.1 Olea europaea var. sylvestris | reverse complement strand
AAAGAAAAAAAAAAATAAATGGACCAAATATATTAATAGAAACTGGAGCTAGTGAGTGTCATATAACTTCAATTAGAAATAAAGGTCTAATGACTAATAAAACTGAGCCATATAAGTATGTAAATTTTGATGAATAAATACATATTACAGATTTAGAAGTTTAGGTACCAATAAAATTTTTATTTTTTTAAAAAAAATTTACAATTTTTTTTAAAAAAAAAAAAAAAAAATATCCCCCCCCCCCCCCCCCCCACAAAATCAAACAGGGCATAATAATTTTTAAAGTAATTTATGTCAAATGCAGTTTCCATTATTACCCAAAGTATTTTAGCAGCCCCTTTCAAGACCAACTCCTTTTCATTTGTACCTAAGCCAATTCCAAATTAGGGATAGTAAAAATTTCCGCTCCACCTCCTAATAGGGTGAGGCAAAATCTGATATCCAATTGTACTGTAATTCAATTAATTATTGACACATTGTCAATTTAGTGGGTTTAATGAGTGTAAATTTGAGACAACATGTTAACTATTAATGATATTTCAAGAATTAATTGAATAAATCGACAAATTGGGCAGTAAATCTCGACATTAATAGGGTGGAGACAGGAAATATAAGTCATGTCCCGAATTCATCAAACCCGCTTCAAGTCTTTTAATTTTATTATAATACTAGTCGTTTGCACGTACGTTGCACAAGTTTTGTATTTATTGTATTTTTATTAACTTGTAGATTTTTCAAAACTTGTTGAAGATTCAAAATATTTGGTGAAATCCGATTGTTTGATTCATTACATTATCGCAGGATGCACGAAGAGTGATCTCCATGCTACACGGAGATTTGCTTTTCGTTTTTCATTTTTTTCCTCATTTATTTTTCCTTTTTTTAATTTTTTTTGTTCATATTATAAATATTTTTTTATTTAAAATTCTTTTTAATTCTTTTCTCTCTATAATAAAACTTAATTTTTTTCAATTTTAATTAAATAATATTTATTCTTATTTAATTTTTATAATTTTCTTTTGTTTAATTTGTTTTTTATTTATTATATATTTTTTGAAAATTATTTTTAATTCTTTTCGTTTTATGATAAACATATTTTTTCAATTTTAATTAAATAACGTTTATTTTTAATTATAATTATTTCAATTTAATTTAAAAACTTTATAGTGATTTTTTTTTAATTTTCGCCTACAATTTTTTTCTTTAATTTGTTAAATCATTTATTTTTTTATTCATATTAGTGTAAAATGATAGTTACAATTTGGTTCACTTAATTTTTTGAGATTATGCTTAATTCCATTATTAATTGTTCAATGTTCTAACATTTGAATTTTTGCAGGATGGAATACCATCTAGATGCGGAGTTGAGAAAGATAATCCTTAAAATTAGATTTTCGATTTTAGTCATTATCTTTATTTTTTAAATTTTTGGAAAAAAAAATTCATCTCAAACATTAAGGTAAGGAGTGAATATAACATATATTGATCAAGATTTAATTATTATTCTCTAAATAATTAATATTTAGAGAGAAGAAGAAATTATAGGTGATTTGTGTGGAGAAATGAAGAAGTAAAGAGGTTGTAGCATGTGAAAATAGAGAAAAAATAAAGAAGGCTCTGCGAGAATTGAGGTAAAGCAAAAACGTCAGAATCATGAAAATAATTGAAGACAAAACGACTTCCTTTTTGCTCCCACGATTAAAAAAATTTACTAAAATGTGATAAAATGGAAGAATTCACTGTTCCTAACTATAGTACATTCACATTCCCTCTTTTATATAGTATGAATTATATTTTTTGTTTTTAATTGAAACTGTAGTAAATAAAAAAATTAATGTTAAAAATAATTAAATAAATCATATGGGTGTACTAAATGAGAATTTTTTAATATCCATCCCACCTCTTCCTCTTTCAAACTCTCAAAAATTCCAAACGAGATAAGGATGATTAGTCATTGTACCAATCTTGTTCCACCCTGATGCCATCTCTATAATGTAAATGGATAAAGCTATTTGTATATCTCCTTTTACCACTTGGTTGACAAATGAATGATGTTGACCTCAAAAAATGTACATCTAATGTGGCTAACAGATCCCAAGATCTCTCATGTCCAAGCAAGCCGTATTCCTGCACACTAAGACAAACTGTTAGTTACACGTGGCATTTTTCGATGGGGGTGGAGCTGGCCTCATGTACTTCAACAATCAAGTTAGTTTGGGAAGAAGAAATATGAGTGTGGGAAGGCTTTAAACGTGAGCCTCCAATGTAAAAAGAGGGGGTCATTATTGGGAGTGAAATGAAAAATGTGGAGAGTAAAGTTACAATTTAAAGTCTAAACTTGCATTATCTTTCAATGGCATTCCTGTGAGCTTTTATAGTGTAAGAGAGTCAGTAAGAACTGTCAGATGAGAGAACACATGGCCTCATCCATGTGATTTTAACTTCATATCATGGGCGTCCATCAATCTAGAGACATAAATGCTAATGCCAATTTGTCTTCCATAAGTCGTAGCCTATGGCGATAAACTTGACCAAATGGATTGGTTGTAACTGCGGTGGCAGGGAGTTGTCACATGAATCACTTCAATATATCTGATTTAGAAGATCTTTTGCTAGGCTCTTTCTTTAGCCTTGCGCCCTGCCTAAGGTGTTCAACCTCAAGAGTTTGGCTACAACATGAGTTCGGTCACAAACATAGGTTCGTAAGATTTTACCACCTGGTTTCGCATACATGGGTCTTACCCATGTGGGGCCGACTGCCACATGGAATGTATCTAGGGCCTCGTTGGAAAAAGCATAAAAATAGTCCTCGACGTTCAAGTATGGATATTTATATAATGTATAGACTTGAAGTTAGGAGAAAAAAAAGAACGTGGTATAACACATAGTACTCGATGTCCAAGGATGGATATTTATATAATGCGTGGACTTCAAGTTTTGGAGAAAGAAAAAGAACGTGGTATAACACATTGTCGTCAAAGTTCAGGGATGGATATTTATATAATGCGTTGACTTGAAAGTTAGGAGAAAGAAAAAGAACATGGTATAACACATAGTCTGGACTTGAAAGTTAGGAAAACGATGTGTGGACTTGAAAATTGTGGAAGTAGGAATAGTGCAATTGTTAGGTTATTGCAACGTATATGCTTAGGATTGAGAAAATGCCAAGTCGGACATGTTCTTCATGAGGCGGCTCACTGAAGAGAGAAAGGAAGAAGCCTCTAAGTTTTGGTTCAACTACATATAATAATCAACGGGTTGAGCTGGCAGGGTTGTCAAAGCTGATCCCTGTGCCATCACTTGCAATGTTAAAATGAAAAGGCGCGCATTAGGATTTTGAATCAACGACCTTGATAAACTCATGCTTCCCACGTGCTACAAATTCGTATCAATTTTTCTAGTTATCCCAACATCAATATTGCATAGTTAATACTCACATAACACGAAAAGTGGGTGCTGTCAAAACCACAATCTTGCCATATCTTAGGAACTAGCATCGATGTCAAATCATAATGACACGCGTGCAAAACTTCTCTTTGAAACCTCATCACGCTTCCATCCAAGCACAACAGGCCCGTCTCTCTTCAAGGCATCGCCTTGTCTCTTTAAAGCCTCGTCACGGCTTCCACAGTCTATTAGGCTCGCCTCTCTTCAAAGCATTGCCTCTTTCCTTTGAAGCACGACTTCCACAATCTATTAGTCTCGCCTCTTTTCAAAGCATCACCTCTTTTTTTTAAGCCTCACCATGGCTTCCACCCAAGTACAACAGGGCTAACCTCTCTTCAAGGCATAGCCTCTTCTTTTTGAAGAATCATCACGGTTTCTACCCAAGTACAATAGGCTTGCCTATCATCAAGGCATCGCCTCCTCTCTTTGAAGCTTCATCATGGCTAATGCAGAGGCGATGCTCTGAATGTAAGTAGCAAAAATGATACTTTGGATGTGAGTGGCAAAGACCATGCTCTGAATATATATAGCTGTAAGAAGTTGACGTCCTTATATGGGAATGACACATCCATATCTGTGCAAGGATTTTCTCCATGGTGTTTGATCCAGCCACGGAAAGCTTCATTTTCTTAGGTAATAAGATGGGTCCACCCCTCTCCTCACGAAGCGGTAAATGACATCCTTGCATGGTAGATGATTCATCCATGTCAAGAGCTTCCTGCATGGTGGATGGTTCATCCATGCAGGGGTTAATATAAGCTCTTTGAAGATAAGTAGATGTAACATGGCTAAAGCATAATCAAAACTCTGAAAGATAGGTAGCTGAAAATCCAGTCGATGCAGAGGCGTGATGAGTTCTCTGAAAATAGATGTAATTGTGATGCAATAACCCATATGGTGAGACATCTCACAAAGTGAAGGATGAATATCGAGCTGATGGATTGTCTCGAACTATTGGAGCCTTATAAACTAGCATCGAAATTTTGAGGTCTTACTGCAAAGCTTGACATAGTGAAGAGCGAGGGATAATCATCTCATGAAGTCAAGAATTAGTGTATGGTGATGTGGGAAATAAATATCCCGTGAATAATTCTCGAACTATCGGAGCCTTATAAGTAGCCTCGGATAGACAATGTTTTACAGTTAGGCTCAACGACAGTGAGAGGCGAGGAATAAGTATCTTGCAAAGCCAAAGATAAGCATCTGGCGAGGCGGGGAATAAACATCCCACGGATAACTCTCGAATTATCGAAGTCTTATAAGCGGCCTCGGATAGATGAGGTCTTACAGTTTGGTTCGACGATGGTGAGAGGCGAGGAATAAACATCTCACGAATCTGTGATATACTGACCTGGCATCGACTATTCATTGGGCCTATTTTAATTAAATAATTGCATCTTGGGCTTGGCCATTAATCACTCGGCCCATTTACATTTCTCTCTGTATATATCTATATATATGTGGATTCATTAGCATATAAGGTATGCTTTCACAACCCTAGCCAATTTCCCCTGCCGACTCTTGCACTCTTCTTATATTTCGTCTGGCCGTTGACTTGACTGTCGAAGTACAAATGGTCGTCGAACCTTTTTCTCGGCCGACGGCCTTTGCCTTCTAACGAGATGTTCGGTCTGCAGGTGAGGTCCATGTGGAAGGGGTGAGATCGAGATTTTGTTGATGCATTTTTTGAGGTCAACATATGATAAAACAAATTTATAATGGTAGATTAAATGTGTGAGATGTGAAAGGTAATGTGAGATTGTGCTAATTGTAAATTCGATAAACCAAGTGTAAAGGAAGGTGTATATATAGCAAGATTATATATAACACATCCCTGCATGATAGTGGCATAATAGTTCCATGAGTACTATTAATTGATCACGAAATTTTGATAGCAATCACCATGGAGTGAAAACCACTTAAATAACTTAGTCTTCATTAACATACTATTAATTGAATATCACTCGACTAAGTCTCTAATGATCGAGCTATGCTTACCATATCCCATGGCACATGTTGAACAATAATTGCTCTTTTTGCCCTTGTTCGATGACCATTAAATTAATTTACTTTACTTTAATTTGTTTTTCAATCATTTACATAATAAAATGTTATACACATAAATTTAAAAAATTTCATATCTTTTAACCACATATTCTACAAAATATATTATTCAAAACATAGTTTTTTTTTATAAACTAAAGAGAAAAAGAGATAAGAAAGGAGAAAAGTCAATGAACATGTGCGTTTTATTGATAACCAAAGTCCCATATTTATAAGAAAGAATTACAGCTATAAAGAATACAACTGTCATAATAATTAGGGCTGCTGGAGTATGAAAGTCATTTATAAACACTACTATATTTACAATTCTCCATCTTGACTGACTATTTACATAATAACTATTTTATTGAAACATTATTTGGCAAAAATTTGACGGGACAAAAATGCAAACAAATGAAAAAAGTACAAATAATTTGGAGTAATAAACTGCTACATCATTAAAACCTTATCAAGAAAATCCAATGGGACAAATCTTGATTGAGGGAAAAAATAAAGCTAGTTCTTTGATTTCAATTCTTGTATTAAGTGATACATGTCTTGTATGTTAATGTCTTCAATATTAATGTCTTGTAATTCAATGTTTTCAAGAAAATTCAGTGAGACAAAACTTGATAATTGTATTAACATGATGATTCAAAAATAGCTATTGTTGATTTTTTTTGGGGATCCTCATACATATAAAAATATTATTTTAAGGATAAATATCTTATTTGTTATAGACATTCATCGTACAAAGAATATGTCTCATTGAAACCCTTATTAGGGAAAAAAATTATTTGGAAAAATCCTAATGAAAAAAAAATGTATACTTATTCTTTTAACTGCGCTACAAATGTTGCTCATCAAAAATATTGCCAAAAAAATTCATTGCGACAAATCATTAGTCAAGAAAAAAAGAGTGCAACAAGTGTTTACTTCTCCTCATGATAATTTCACTTGAATAATGTTTCAAACATATTAAATCGTTCGACAACGGTATTAAATTTATATAAGATAAGTTGATTGTAAATCACATTTATTATATGCATATAAAATTTCATGCATCGTCACACTAACAAGGTAGAGACCTGTGATTACGTCCATCATATGATAACTAATCAATTTATATAAGTCTTCACGCAATTTATTACGTAAAGAGTTATGCATTTCATATTATGATTTTATTTTATTATTTTCATTTCGCATAAGTACACACCTTTAAGTATTCAGACTGTAGATCCAGAAATATCACATTTCTCTAGCAAATTCAATTTTAATATGATTGCTTATTTTATTTGGTCGACCATTACTTCGATCGATATGTTTCAACGAATTTATTTAGATTCCTCACTTTCATAATTTGATGCAATATATCATGTACAAGAGTATTGTTGACAACTTTTTTCTTTTCTTTTTTCGATTTTATTTCTTTTTTCATAATGACATAATTTATTGAAATATTTCAAGTTTCATTATTTCAGGTACATGAACCTTTTCCGAGGTTTTAAAACCTTTTCTATCTAAATACTCTTCAACAGTATATGCCTTCTTATTGGAATAATCTTTGCTAATTTCTTCACTTCCAATTGGAGATTTTTATACTAGAATCAAATATCATCATGTTTCTGGTGTGCCATCAAATATTATATAAACTAATTGTTTTCTAAGATGTTAATTCGAGTTGGAGCATTTAAAACTGATGTGTGAGATTATGTACATCTCTTTGGTTAGTAAATGCATCTAAATAAATCTTTCGAACTTCTGGTTTGAATGATCTTTTGCGACATTTTAGATTATGATGCATTAGTACATTATTTTCAATTTTTCAATTTCTTCCTCTAATACTGAGAGAATTGTCCAATCAAAATTGACAATTAGTAAATTGCGTTATCAAATATCACTCATTTGAAATAGCGTTAGAACTATGCATTTCTTATCATCATTATTCACCTTTCATATCATTGCAATGTGGAGGATTAATTGCATTTTGAAATAATCTAATAAAGAAATTAGGCTTCGATCATAAGCTAATTTTAATGTGAAAAACTATGATATTGATATGATACATAATAGCATTCCCTAAACAAAATGAGAAGAACTCTGATTAATTGGAGACGTATAACAAATAATAATATTAAACCATTTATCGACATCTCAATTAATACTTATTAAAAAATTGAAATTTAGGATCACTAACACTAACAAGACACACCATTTTGATTGTGTAATTTGAGAATTATGCTCATAATTCGAACCGTAATTTTGCGAACTGTAAGTTGCGAATATTATACAATCATCTAGTATATGTATCAAATCTATTAGATACAAATAATATTTATATGGTCAACATGGAGGATGATGTGACCCCATTTATCACACTGACTAATTTTCAAAAATATAAGGGATTTAGTCTGTATTTTAGCTAGTGATGGTCAATAAAAATTTTCATTAGAGAGAACAAGCATAAAAAATTTAAGGAATTCAATTTGACTATTTTTCAGAAATATAAGGAATTCAGTCCATATTTTAGCCAGTGATGATTAATTAAAAGTTTTCACAAAAAATAAAAAATATTATATAAGATTCATTGGATTGAGAAATCTTATGATTTTTCATTGAATATCCATTTGAATTTTTAATTTCGCATCGTTATTGATCCAGTGATGATCAAACTGATCATACCAACAATAAAATTAAATTGAAATTCTAGTTTAATATAAGAAATAATTTAATATTTAATTTTGAAAAATATAATTAAAAATTGTGTAATCATATATCATTCAAGTAGTCAAACTAATCAATGTTAACATGACAAGAAATATATATTTTCCTTTGTGGATAAATATTAATTCAAAATGTTATATGTTTCGAAGCATGTGCTATTTCGAAAGCACATTGTATTTATAATTGCTTTTTCAAGAACAATATATCAATATTCTTTTATAATATTATAATTTTAATGTCACGTTCTTCGGATGCAATAACGTATTACTATTTGAAATAATAAATTATATAAGAATTCACTCTTTAGGAGTAAAAATCTTATTTTTTATTATGCTCTTTAGGAGCAAGTACAATATAACTATAACATCAATATATAAATACGTATACAGATTTATTGATAAAATTGAAGTAATTTTAATTTGTATTTTTTTACTAGAAATCAATCAATATTCTTCTGAAATATTGACATTAATGATTCGATTTATCTTTCGAGTTAATTAACATAATATTAAAATTTGTACTTTATGCGAGCAACAATGCAATATTCTTCTTGAATATTTCTATAACATCGGTTGTGTTTCCTCTAAATCATTCACACTGTATTCGTGTAAAATAAATATAATTTAAGTTATGCTTCTTTAGGAACATTGAGTCAATATTCTACTGAAATATTAAATTTGTAATGATGTGCTTTTCTGGAACATGTAATATTCTATTAGAATATTATTACTTATAATGATGTACTACTTTAGGAGCAACAACTTGATGGGTTATAAATTTAAAGTTTTATAAAGGAGTGTCTAAAAATATTTAATCATGTTAAAAATTTTAATTACCATTCAAATTTGATATGATATAAAATTAATTATGAAATAGATATGATATGAATTTATATATAAAAATTAATTACTACACACACATTACGAAAAAGAATTTTCATACATAGAAGTTAACAAAATTAATTAGACCTTTTATTACATGGTTTTTTTACCACATGTAAAAGATACCAACTATGCATGTGAATTCCACATATATAAAAAATTCAAGATTGGATTAAAGGAAGATCTAATATGTGAATAATATGTGGAAGAATCGATTGTGTGTGAATTAAAAGGCTGAACTAATGTCAAACCATGAATTTACTTGATCCTTGCTTGAGCTATATTATTTTTCATATAATGAAATTTTGAATAGTGTATTGATAGAAAATGTGTGATTAAAAAAGAAAAAAAAAGTTTTTGATTAGCGTGCAATATTATTTTATTGAAGAATGTGGTTGAAATGATGTCAAATCACTATTTAAGAATGTATTTTTTTTAAATGTGGCTCAAACATGCCCTTAATAAACTATGTACAAATTAGACATACGAACGAAACTTAGAAGTAACATGCATATAAACAAAAAACAGAGAAGAA
>NC_036246.1:32435983-32448841 GCF_002742605.1 Olea europaea var. sylvestris | reverse complement strand
CTAGCATCCATTTGGCCTCCATTCTCTTTTAATTTTTTCCTCTATTATTTTCAACTACACAATCTTCTATAAAATAATATTACAAATAAATTGAAAACTTTTCATTCTTTTTTAACTACGCATTTTTAAAAAAAAAATTCTACTCCAAAATTAAAATTTGAAAAAAAAATAGGGCCAAACGTGGCCTAATTTTAGTCTCATCAAACACCATCTTATTATTTATCAGGGACGAAGATTTGTCATCTTTTCCTGCCATAGCCAAAGGTGTGCCACCTTTAGCCTCTGTCATTCGTTTGAATCAATTGCTCTGCTGTGTATTCAGCTCAAGAATTTCATCTTATTTTTCCCACTTTTGGGATTGATCTGTGGTATGTCATTGCATTAAGTTTTCATCTTTCAAGTTAATTTGTTTAAAATCTTATGGCAGCAATGCAATTTTCCAAAATTATAAGCTGTATACATTTGACACATATATTTTTCTATTCAGAAACTACAAATTGAAATCGAAGGCTAATCCATCTGAGCTTTTATATTTCTTTTTCATTTTCCTTTCATTGGTTGAATAAAATTAACCTCAAGGTTTATTAGAGGTCTTTGATTCCTGTGAGGAGATTGGGGAAGCTAGAAAGGGCTAATTAAAAGTCAATCGTAATATCCATTTTTAAAAAAAAATTATCTGAAAATCTTTGAAATAATGTTGCTAGTTTGAATATATTTTTCCCCAAGTATGCTTTTGTACTGATTTTGCTATTGTTTCCTTTCCATTTCTTACTGAAGTGTGCCACTGATGAATTTAAAACTTCTGTGTAGTTCCCTCTTCCTATTATTGATTTGCTCTATATTGTTGCAGTATTTTCTGATATTGCTGAAAAATATGCCATTAGCTCAAATTTCTTTTCCCTACTATATAAAAAGGGGAATGTAAGGGCACTGTAGAAAGTAACAGTAACTTGATCCATCTTTACTGCAGCATTTTTGTTTTTTTTTTTCAATTGGGGGCAAAAAATGACGCCGTTTGCTTAATATATATTTTATTTTATTGTACACTACCTCCAAGTTTACTGCAACACTCAATTTTCATTCCTCCCTCACTCCGATATAGATATATATAGTAGGGATATAAGAAAAATATCACTTTTATAAATAAAAAAAGATAGAGATAATATGCAACAGAATTTTTTTTACAACATATTACTTGTAAGTAAAAATTTTGAAGAGAATTTTAAATTGAAAAAAAAAATTACAACGTAAAACAACACAGCAAAAAAATAAAAAAAAATTAATCTCTCCATGCACGGAGCAAAAGCCTCCGTGCACGGAGACATTAGTCTCCATGCACGGAGACATTGTCTCCATGCACAGAGGAAACAAAAAATAATAATAATAATAAAAATTGGAAGGGCTGGCCTCCGTGCACGGAGAGAGAAATAAATCTTTTTCTTTTTTTCTACTTTTGTTTTTACTTATATTTTTGTGTTCATTTTCAGACTCATTAAGGGATATCAAACGAAGTCGAAATATTACATTCTTAATATCGTTTTGAAGTACTCACGGCATAGTATTGAACGTCGTTAACGGTGCGTGAAATGGTCAATCATAGAAAATGTTATGGGACGTCAAAGTAGGCATTTTCAAACTATATTTCGAAATTTTCGATGACAAGCTAACTTTAAAAATTCATCAACGATTGTACGATAGTCGAATCGATAAATGTTTTACATTCTCTCGAAACTCATTTTGAGAACTATATCGTAGAGACATCGAATGATCTAAATAAATATCGAAAATAGTTAAACGGAGATTAAACGTATGTGTTAAAAAATACGCATAAGTCGTTTTTCTTTAAAAAATCAATTATTTTATTATTATTTCGAAATTTTCGATAACAAGCTAATTTTAAAAATTAATCGACGATTGTACGATAATCGAATTGATAAATATTTTACATTCTCTATAAAAACTCATTTTGAGAACTATATTGTAGAAATATCAGATGATCTAAATAAATATCGAAAATAGTTAAACGGAGATTAAACGTATGTGTTAAAAATGCGTATATCTCATTTTTTCCTAAAAAAATCAATTATTTTATTACTATTTATTCTTTTTTCGCAACAATTTTCTCAATGCATCATTTTGTTCAAAAAAAAGTATGTGGTATAATGAAATTTTTTTTCTCCATACACGGAGTGAATATGTTTTTTTCATCATTTAATATATTAAATTATTACTAGAAAATTAAATTTTATCTCAAACTATTAAAAAATAATGATTAATAATAAAAAATTTGAAGAAAAAAATTAAAAAGAATTCTAAATTGAAAAAAACTATTATTTATAATGTAAAACTACAAAGAAAAAAAATTCTCAAATCTAAGTTTCTGTTTGGAATTATTAAGAGAAAATAATTATAAATTAAAAAAAAATTATAATGTGAACAATTTAGAATATATATAGTAGGGATATAAGAAAAAAATCACTTTTATATATATATAAAAAAAAAAGATAGAGATAATATGTGACAGAAATTTTTTTTACAACATATTACTTGTAAGTAAAAAATTTGCAGGGAAAAGAATTAAATATAATTTTAAATTGAAAAAAAATAATAATGTAAAACTACACAGTAAAAAAAAATTAATCTCTCCGTGCACGGAGCAAAAGCCTCCGTAGTCTCCATGTCTCCGTGCACGAAGGAAACAAAAATAAATAAATAAATAAATAAAATTGGAAGGACTGGCCTCCATGCACGGAGACCTTTGGTTTCCGTGCATGGAGAGAGAAATAAATTTATTATTATTATTATTTTTACTTATGTTTTTTTTTCAAGCTCACTACGGAATATCAAACGAAATCGAAATATTGCATTCTTAATATCGTTTTGAAGTACTCACGGCATAGTATTGCACGTCGTTAACGGTGCGTGAAACGGTCAATCATAGCAAATGTTATGGGACGTTAAAGTAGGCATTTTCAAACTATATTTCGAAATTTTCGATAATAAGTTAACTTTAAATATTTATCGACGATTGTACGATAGTCGAATCGATAAATGTTTTACATTCTCTCGAAACTCATTTTGAAAACTATATCGTAGAAATATCGAATGATCTAAATAGATATAAAAAAATAGTTAAACGGACATTAAACGTATGTGTTAAAAATACGTATACGTCGTTTTTCTTAAAAAATCAATTATTTTATAACTATTTATTCTTTTTTCGCAACAATTTTCTCAATGCATCATTTTGTTCAAAAAAAATTATGTGGTGTGACGAAATTTTTTTCTCCAAGCACAGAGTGAATATGCTTTTTTTTCATCATTTTATATATTAAATTATTACTAGAAAATTAAATTTTATCTCAAACTATTAAAAAATATTGATTAATAATAAAAAATTTGAAGAAAAAAAATTAAAAAGAATCCTAAATTGAAAAAAACTATTATTTATAAATAACATAAAACTACACAGAAAAAAAATTCTCAAATCTAAGTTTCTGTTTGGAATTATTAAGAGAAAAGAATTATAAATTAAAAAAAATTATAATGTGAACAATAAAAATTAAAATTCTTTTTAATTCTTTTTTCTTCAAATTTCTTACTTAAAGTAACTTTTTGTAAAATATTTTTTTATTTTTTTTATATAAAAATAATTTTTTTCTTATATCCGTATTATATATATCTATATAAGAGTGGTTGAGCATGGAGTGGTGGGAGGTATGGAAATTACGTGTTGCAACAATTTCTTACAGTATAATAAAATATTTTAAAGTAAAATTTTTTTTATATATTTTATTACTATAAAATTAAATATTATCTGAAATTATTAAAAATAAAAATACTAATAATATAAGATAGAAAATATTTCTAAGAGGTAAAAAGTTACTTGTGAGTAAAGAAATTAAAGAGAAAGAAATTAAAAAAGAATTTTAATTTGAAAAGAAAAATTATTTATAATGCAAATCAAAACTAAGTTTCTGTTTAGAATTATTAAGAGAAAAGAATTTTAAATTGAAAAAAACTTATAATGTAAACAACATAAATATTTAAAAAAAATAAAAAATAGTTAAACGAATATTAAAAATATGTGTTTAAAAATACGCATAAGTCGTTTTTTCTTTAAAAAAATCAATTATTTTATTACTATTTCGAGATTTTCGATAACAAGCTAACTTTAAAAATTCGTCAACTATTATACGAATAATAAATATTTTACATTCTCTCGAAACTCATTTTGAGAATTATATTGTAGAGATATCGAATGATCTAAATAAATATCGAAAAATAGTTAGACGAACATTAAATGTATGTGTTAAAAACTGCATATAAGTCGATTTTCTTAAAAAAATTAATTTTTTTATTACTATTTATTATTTTTTCGCAACATTTTTCTCAATACATCATTTTGTTAAAAAAAATTATGCGGTATGACGTAAATTTTTTTTTCAATTATTTAAAATTTCATTTTTTTCCAAGTGGGGAGCAAAAACGACGTGTTCCTCCATGCATAGAGTGTATGGATATATTTTTTTTTACATTATTATCGATATAGAAAACTAAAAAAAAAAAATATTAAAACTATATCATCCTAGTTGGATATATCTAATAATTTCAGACAATATTTAATTTTATAGTAATTTTTTTAGTAATATTGAATTTTTAAATTAATGTTATCTAAATATTACTTTAGATTAAATATTAACTCAAAGTTTTAAGTATATTTCTTTACATAGTAAAAAGTTTGCTTCAAGTTGTAAAAAAATTAAAAAATTAAAAAAAATATATACATATATATGTGCATATATATAGTATAAAGAGGTATTAACTTTTATTTAAAAAAAAAAAAAAATAAGAGGACTCCGTGCACGGAGACATGAGTCTTCCTGCACAGAGAGAGAGAAATTTTTGTGTTCATTTTCAGACTCATTATGGGATATCAAACGAAGTCGAAATATTTCATTCTTAATATCGTTTTGAAGTACTCGCGGCATAGTATTGCACGTCGTTAACGGTGTGTGAAACGCTCAATCATAGCAAATGTTATAAGACGTCAAAGTAAGTATTTTCAAACTATATTTCGAAATTTTCGATAACAAGCTAACTTTAAAAATTTATCAACAATTGTACGATAGTCGAATCGATAAATGTTTTACATTCTCTCGAAACTCATTTTGAGAACTATGTCGTAGAGACATCGAATGATCTAAATAGATATCGAAAATAGTTAAACGGACATTAAACGTATGTATTAAAAAATACGCATAAGTCGTTTTTTCATAAAAAAAATCAATTATTTTATTACTATTTCGAAATTTTCGATAACAAGCTAACTTTAAAAATTCATCGACGATTGTACGATAGTCGAATCGATAAATGTTTTACATTCTCTCGAAACTCATTTTGAGAACTATATCGTAGAGACATCAAATGATCTAAATAGATATCGAAAATAGTTAAACGGAGATTAAACGTATGTGTTAACAAATACGTTTTTTCTTAAAAAAAATTAATTACTTTTTCTTTTTAATTCTTTTGTCTTCCAAATAAAACTTAATTTTTCAGTTTTAAGGAAATGTTATTTGTAGGTTAAAAAAATTGAAGAGAAAAGAATTAAAAAAAATTATATACAGTGTGGTCTTCATTCAAATTTTTTTTTGTACTTTTCCGTTCTCCATTTTCATACGCTATGGCCACGCCTTTTCAAATCAACTTATTTGCTTATATTATTATATTATATATATAGTGTAAGAGAGACAATGTGAATCTATGTAAAAAATAATTGAAAATTAAAATTGAAAAATTTACTTTATAAATAATTGATTTTTTTATCAATTTATTTAAATTTCTTTTTAATTCTTTTCTCTTTCAAATAAAATTTATTTAATTTTTTTTAAGAATTCTTTTGCCCTACCAACCTTGGAGTGATTGTTGTATCGTCCGAAGAATAGGCCTGCTGTTAGGGTTCTAATTCTTACACCAACAAGGGAGTTGGCCATTCAGTAAGTTTCACTTCAAGTTATTTTACGTGCGAACCTAAGTTTGTTATTTAAATGTTTGTGTATGTGGATATTCTCTTACAATTTACAACTGCATGGGTTATTTTTGAACTACAAGTATAGCCTCTCGAATAGAAGTTGCTAAAGAAAAGCATTTTGCGAAATTCAATTTACAACTTATTTGCAATATCAAATAAAAAAAAATCTTCATCTACATTAAACAAAAAAATACAATAAATAATTAAAAATAAATTATCGTTGACATATATACAATCACAACATTTATTATACTTATTTATAAGAATAAAAATAAATTATCGTGACATAAAATATACAGTCGACCAAAAGATGAGAACCAAACAAACATTTCTTATTTCCAAATTCTTTTTGTATAATCTATAAATTTTATGCTAATAAAACCAAAATAAGTACAAAATTCGTGCAACGCATGAGACTCAAACTAGTCTTTTAGGAATATGATGAGTCAAATAGACTAGTAACATAGTTCTTGATTGATATAATGGAGTGTCTATTAAAAGATTCAAGCTTTAGATTCCATTTTGTTGGATTTAGAGCATAGAAGCCACCACCTTACTGGGTGGTTTAGCATGACTTCTTATGGGCTTAGATGATGTTCTTTTAATGAATAAAGGATGAGTAATGTTACTGGGAGCCCAAGTATCTCAATTGCTGCATCAAACATAAATGTGACGTGTATATAATTCTGAGGGATAATACATTACAATTCTCGTGTTCATGCCTCTTACATTGCTTCACTCGTTAAGAGTAGAGTGTATCTCCTTTTTTGCAGTTCTATGGTTTAACTTCTAAGGCAAATGGAAGTGACTAGTGATGTCAAAATTTTTGGTGAGGAATTGGTTGGCTCCAGGGTAAAGCTCTGGTGGCCAAAGGACAATAAGTGTTATGGAATACAACTAGCGTTTAATCGTTTCTGTTATATTGCTCTTTGTAGTTAATCATTAATTGTTGTACCTCATGATGGGCATGATTCTTTGCTATAGCACCCCTGTTTTCTCGTGGCACTTGCAGTTGACCTTGGAAAATGTGTCAACTTATCTTCATTCTTCTGTAGTTTTTTACTATAATAATAATTATCGTGGATATTTTCCTCATCTCAAATTCTTACTTTACAGATTCTGTGAGGGGGTTGCTGCGTCCTATGGCCTTTCAGGAAAGAAAAACTTGGTAGGATGACTCTTAAGTGAGGCCTGTAATTATAATGACCAAGGATAATTCTTTTGCCACTCGGTTTTCTATTTAGGCATATATAGTGCTCCTTCCGTTCCATAGAAATAAACTTGCTTCTTTTTTCATTTGTTCCAAATTATAGGACACTTTCATTGTTGAGAGTATAATTGTTTTCTTAATTTTCTTAAATGCCCCTATTTAATGTTTCTTGTTATTAACAAATATGAACCACTCCTATTTAAACCATTATTCAGTGTAGGGCTATATTAGGAAATGTAAGTAAAATTTATTATTCCAACTATATTAATTACATTTTCTTAATTTATGTGTAAATGGAAGCAACTCTATCTTTGTAGAAAGGAAGGAGTATGAAGTATAGATCTTGATGTCACCTACCATGCTAATATTTTTCTCTTAATTATTTCAACACCCCCCTATAGGTGTTTATACCAATGGCGTTGAAGAAATTTTGAAAAAGGAATCAGTTGAAGATGTTTCTTCTGATCAAGTAGGATACTTTTGATTTAGTATCTTCTATTCTTTCGGCTTGCTCTTTCTCAATACTTAACTTCTGTGTTTACTATAGGAAAAGACGTACTTCGGCCTTGCTTCATCTTCTATGTAAGTGTCATTAAAAATTGGCCTGGCCCTTTGATTTGCAAATGCAGTTTAAATGTTTTTGGCTACATTGCACACATGAAAAGGAATGCTTGGAAAACCCAACTTGTATATTTGGCTAAATCATCTCAATTTTGTTACTTCCATTTTCCTGTTATCATGGAAAAGAAGATGGCTAGAAGCTTTTATTTACTTTCTGCTATTACCTGAAATGTTTTTGAATTTCAAACTAACATTATCTCGGGAATTTGTTTTGGTGCATGTTTGGTATTGATTTTTCACCCCAAAAAAATCAATTTTTTGATCGTTAATTCACTATTCAAGCCTTCATTTTTGAATTCTTTTTTTACAGGTAGAACCATTTTCTCTAACGGTAAAAAAATCAATTTTCAAAATTACTACCGAACAAGCCCTTGATCTTGGATTTAACATTGGAAAGAAAAGTGAGAAACTAGAGTGAAGGGATTCCTTCAACCCTTCTCTTCTGACAAAAAACTACCCAAATCTGTATATTTCTAAAACTACAGTCTTAACATTGCAAAAATGAAGTAAACTTTGAGTTTTTTATTCCTCACTCGAAACTTAACCAGGTAAAATTTTCATTTTTTGGTTAATGTTTCCTTTCCATTTCCTCTGGGGATAGAGCCTAATATATTTTAAACCTGTTTAATATCCCGTTTCTGTTATTTCTGATTTATTATTTGGACTTTCAAGCCATTAACTAGTTCCATTTAAGAAAATGATGAATTGAAGGGTCTGTTTGTGGATTTCTAACTTACTTGTTGTGCTGATTTGAGAAAAAAGTTGGTGAATAATGGATTTAGATTTATGTGATTAACTTTTTCTTGTTTTTTCCCTGTGGAAAGCCACCATGCATAGTGGGGTTTTTGTCATGAAAGATGAAGGTATTATCAACGACATTATAGACGGATTAGAGCTTGTGACCCTTTCTGCAAGCCTGAATATCTTCATTGCCATATCAACCTTATTTGGACCAGGAACATGAGCTTGAGTTGCAGTCTAGTCTATTTGATGTGTGTATCTTTTTTTGCCTAACTTGTCGAAAGGAGAATTTCACGAAGCATATGAACCATTGTCTCCTTCCCTCACTTGAAAGAATTTTCTTAAATTCAGAATCCCTGAGATGGCTATTGGTGTCAATGATCATGGAGAGGATTTGGTTGGCAGTAAAGTAAAGGTTTGGCAGCCCAAAGACAAAAGGTGAGTGCTTTAGAATGCAGCCAGACTGCTCTACTGTCTTTATTTATTGATCAGTCTTCTTATTATTTGACACGCATCATTTTTTGTTATACCACTGCCTAGTGCCTTCTACTCTCACCATGTGCTTTGGGCTCTGTAATCTCTATTTGACATGCATCATTTTTTGTTACACCACTGCCTTCAACTCCACCATGTGCTTTGGACTCTGTAATCTCTATCAACTAATTTTGGATGCAAATTTTCCCAATAATAAGAGTTCTCTTGATTATTTATTCTGCAGGTGTCGTGAGGGGGTTGTTGCTTCATATGACCCTTCAAAAAAGAAGCACTTGGTAGGATGACTCTCTAAGCTAGGCTTGCAATTTTAACTGCTGAGTATACTTTTTGCGATCCTGAATGTAGTCTGAATTATCTAATCCTTTTGGCCCCTCACCCACCTCCTGTGAATGCCTGTATAAACCGTGAACTTTAATATCCTCTGGTTTCCTAATATACTTTCATATCTGTTTACCAACATCTCCTATTAGGTGGTTTATACTGATGGCGTTGGGGAAATGTTGAACTTAAGAATCCTAAAGGGTAGCTCAGTGGTCAGGCTTTGAATTTACTCTCCAATAATCACCAGTTCGAGTTTCTTAGGGCCATTGAGGTGAGTATCCGACTGTAAACTTTAGGATCTCGTGAGATTAGTCGAAGTGCACGTAAACTGGCCCGAAACCCATGGTTATCAAAAAAAAAAAATAATAAAAAATGTTTAACTTAAGAAAGGAGCATGGGGTAACATATGTAAGCAACCTCTAGATTTATTATCTTTGCCTTGTTTTCTTTGTCTGGCCTCTTCGGATTTTGTCAGTTGCTTATGTAAATTTTGTCCACAACAGAACCAAAAAACAGGCACTCCAGCTTACATGTAAGTGCTTTAAGTATTCGCCTTGACTGTTGATCTTGTACAAATTTGTTGCTATTCAAGTATATATTTTTTGGGACGTTTATTGACTGTTATTGCTAATGTTTCAAACTGCAAACGTTAGCAGGGATCATGGAAAATCTGTGGCTATAAATATATGTTTATGATATATTAAATTGCAGGATTATGAAATCTCATCCCTTTGCTATGTGACTTGACTCTAGCACAGATGTTATTTCTGGGCATTCCAAATATTTGATTCATAAAACTCTTAATATGGGCAATAAGGAATTTTTTTTTTTTTTTTTTATCAAGGTGTCCGCTTTCGACGACTATTCCTTGGGTCTGTGATCCGGCCCCTCTTCACACAAATCAATTAAATCGCGGGATGTGTCTCCTACTGACCAGAGTCCGAGCATCTCTCCAATTGAACTGTCAAAGTGTCCAGTGAGTCAAACCACGTTGCGCCTTGCCTTCCAAAATAAATCATGCCTTTCAGTATATGTCTTGCTTTCCAAGAGCCCCACGAATCGAACCCACGACCTCTGAATTGTCAGCATTGGAAGAATCCTTCCTTTGTCAGTGGAGAAATATCCCAAATACAATAAGAACCTTTTTCTTTATATTGAAGGTGAACTGGTGTACGGTGTTGTAAAAGTCGTGCCATATTTTCTTTCAAGCCACTTAAAACATCTGTGAAACTGAAACCTATGGTTCACCTTTTATATGCTTTCTGAATCAGTACTTAATACACTGTAATGCCCCCATGTCAATTACTCTTTTATTTAATTTATAAATAGAGAGATTTGAAATTTTACTGAATATCTCCTCTATCTAATTTAAGCAAAATTTTCTCTCTTTATTATTTTTTGTGATTTGATCGATAAATTGATAATGATAATTCAGCAATTTAAATAAAATTTTTCATATAAATTAACATATTAAAATATTACAAATTTCAAACAGAAATTCAAATTTAACATAGAATGTCCAAAGCTCGAACAAAAAAATAAAAATAAAAAATAATGTGCACATAAAGATATTCTTAGAATAAAATTTGGCAATAATCATTTCTAAAATTTTTACTTGGTGACTCCATAAACATCATTCGATCAATCTTTCACATGTCTACACGACTCGTTCTAATCTAAAAGGTTATTATAATAGTGAATATTTTGAAAACACTCGTAAAAATACGGGCATATTCTTATTAACATGATATAAATATAAAATAACATAGCATACTGGCATTTTTTAGATTTTAGAGAATCTGGTGGCAATATCCAATAGCTCAAAGAATTTATTAAGAATTCATATATCCCTTAGGATTTACATATTTTACTTAACGGTTTATCCTGAAGGATTTAACATGGAAATTGACCTTAAGGTCTTAAAGTATTTCATGCCAAGATTATATAAACATCAAGAAAATAAGAATGTATCGTTTTCGTACTATGTATTCTTATCTCAATTGATATCAAAAATTCTAAAAATATTCTTTGAGACAATAATTAAAATGGGATAGAATGTTTGGAAGAGAATGAAAATCCAATTTGTGAAATTCTAAATGTGGTTGATGAAATAAAATAATACTCCTTTTTAATAAGTATATGTGTTAACGTGTGAAAATGCATCTCTAAAGGAAAAAAACTTCTCACATTTTATATATATAATATACACTTGTGTCAGTTTAAGTTTACCAAATTAACTATCAATTCGAAACGTCCAAATTAGGGGTGTAATCGGTCCGATTTTACCGATTTTTGACAGATTTTCAAACCAAATCGTTTAAAATGATTTGAGAAAAATCCAAACCTAAACCAAACCATTTTGAACGGTTTGAAAAAAACTCAAACATAAAGCTAACGGTTTGGCCCGGTTTTAAACCACCTGTTTCGTCATATTTTTTTTGTCCGTCTACTTTTATATCATTAATTCATTGAATTCAATATATATTTATATCTTACTAGTAATAAATTTAAAACAAATTAAACCCCTGTTTGAACCAAATTTTTGAGATAAAAAAAAATGAAAATTTGGACCTTTATCCCACAAGTTCAGCTGCCTTTGTTGACCTGCTGTTTCATGTGTGGGAATCAGCCTCCTCTCTAATAGTCAATTTTCTCATTATGATGATATAAAAAATATGGCTCAAACATGAGTTAAATATATTTACTATAAATTTAAATACCAATTAAATCAAAGTGAAATCACAATAAGCTAAAACATAATTTTTTTTTTCATTTTTTTCACCTTTTTAAGCTAATGACGACACAATAACATTACAATAAAAGTCTACTAAACTAGATATAAGGCCCAAAAAATATAATTATGTCTAATAAGATCTCGTGATCATCATATCTTGAAAAATGATACTAATTAAATAAAGAGAATAACCAACCACAATAATAAAGTAATTGTTTATAATATCTAAACATAACAATTACACAAGTTTACATTTGTATGATATTACGAAACACATTTAATTTCAAATTCTTATCTTAATTTGCTTCAAAAAAATTATTGATCTGAAACTTTATTCGTAGCAAATATTATCACCGAAGGTCTAGAATCTCTTTGTCTCCGATTTGGTGTAATGGATTTCAATTCAACTTTGAAAATGCGTGAAAAATCTGAAAAAGAAGTGTGTGGTACTGATGGCTCAAGACTGTGTTGGGAGCCGATTGGAGTTCATCTAAATTCTAAAGAAGAAAAATATTTTTGATAGATTATGTTAGTTTTGAAATTATTAGATATATATTATGATGATGATGATGATGATGATGATGATAATAATAATAATAATAATAATAATAATAATAATATATCTATATTAGAAAATTAGAAATTGACAAAAATATTCACAAATGACAAAAATATTAAATTTTACATATTTGGATGAATTTT
>NC_036246.1:32361895-32435933 GCF_002742605.1 Olea europaea var. sylvestris | reverse complement strand
TATATTCATTCTATCAATTTTTATGATACTTGAATATTCGATTCAAAAATATATATACGATAAATTTTATAAAATACATATAAGAAATAAGTTTATCACTTTCACCTTTGTACTTTATTGTGATGGTAAAATTAGATATGGACTATTCCACTTGTTAAATGACCATCATTAAATTTACGTCAATGTGAAAATAGTAAATAAAATATAGGGGTGTTACATATACTATCAGAAACATGTTCTGTGCCCGTGTCCAAGTGTAGGATGTCAGATATGACTACTCAATTGCTTTTAGATGTACTGAATTGACATAGAACTCTCTCTCTCTCTCTCTCTCTCTCTCTCTCTCTCTCTCTCTCTCACACACACACACAAATGCACACACTCACTTGTGCCTAGGCCACCCTTGTTGCAAAGGGTGCATTATATGTTTTAGAAGTGCACTTTACACTTCGCATGTAAGCATGCTATGAAGTGTGGTTTTAGAAACTGAAAGCACCGTGGTAGGGATTGGAAATGACGTGTAAGTGTTATGCTCTAAATTCAATTAATCTTGATGACATAAATATTTATAATCTATAATTAATGCAATTTAATGGTAGATTTATTATTTAATTAATATACAATTAAATTAAATAATAGAGACTGTAGATTCAAATTTTTGTAATTTGTTAATCACAAGGAGTTGTGATTGTGAGATACAAATTACATATGATTGAATTTTAAATCGTCCGTGATCGTAAGTAATAACGAGATACAGATATCGTTATTACGGATAGACCATCACGTGTGTCATTTCTTACTTGTGAAGCAAATAGCCGATCTCACAAGTTAAAGTGTGATAACACTTGAATGAACACGTGGATGTTTTGTTATAGAACAAAACATTGGAGACTCACCTAGAGATTCCACATGGATAATTATCTAAGTGTCAGTGGTTAATCTCTAACGTTCGGTAGTGGGATTGGTCCTTTGACATTATATGAGGACAGTCATGCTTTGACGGTATAGGATGTTACTTTGCCAAGGGCCGCTAATACGGCATCGTTATAGTATGTCAATAATCGTATGAATGTTGTGAATGACCAATAGAAGATTCGTCACTCTTAAATAATAAGAGATTATGATTTGCGTTTCATTCAATTAAATCGATAACGAAATCCTTAACTAAGGTGTACTCATAAGTCGAAAAGAAGTTTCGACTTATATTGACTTAATAGTAGAGTGAAAGATATTATCAATAATCGAGATTAACACACTTCCATATCTAATAATTGATCGGATCATATTAACGAACGAATTATAGTTTCACGGTAAACGAACGAGTTTGGTTTTATCATACCACGTGATATTTTTCGTCACTTGTATTGCCTTAACACATTGCTAGATGTCAATCTGGAACGACGAGTGTGAATTGGTGATAAATTAAAAGGGTGTTTTAATCTATCAATTTCGATTAGATCAAAATAATATTTCACTTCGTTAGGCATCGTGATCAGGAACTTGATGGGTCGCACACAAAAGAGAATTGAAAGATTGTAATTTGTCAATTAATTAATTTAACAATCGTTAGATAAATTAATTAATTGGATTGATTAATTCACGGACCGAATTTGATTAAATGGATTAATTAAATATTGAATCGGGTCAGGCCAAACCTGTTTGAGCTTATATAAAGAACTGATTAGGGTTTATAATTTAGTAGAGAATTTATTATTCGTGCTAGCACAAGAAAAAAATTTGAATCTGTAATCTTGTTCTTTGTGTGAATTACCGTTGAAGGCTGAACAATTAGACAGCTGTGGAAGACAGATCCAAGTTGCTGGAACAAAGATATGACAAAGGAGTTTGCAGATCTTGTAAAAGGTACATCTTTATCACAGTTTCTATCTAAACACAAAGACGATTCTCGGTGGGAATCGAAATCTGTTTTAATTTTCCGCTGCATATGTTAAGTAAATTACCAACAGTGGTATCAGAGCCTACTTTATATTTGTTAGAAATTGCTTTATATGTTGGAACAATTAAAAGTTAATTGTTTTTCTTGTTTTAGCAATTGAGAACATAATTTTTATATTCAAAATCAGATTTTGAATTGAAAATATTTTGGATTGGAAAATATATAATTATTAAAATAAAAAAAGGGGTCCACTGGCTGCAACAGTAGGCGCCAGTCGGAAAGGGGACGACGGTGAGGCGGTAGACATCGCTGGCCTGCAGCGGCTTCAGCAGTGGCATCGCTGCTGCTATTTTTGATGCCGCTGCTGTTTTCAACAGTGCAAAAGCACTACTGATGCTGTAGGAGCCGTCGCGCCAGGCAACTCCTGCTATGGGCTATACAACGGCGTCGCCAGATGAAGGAAGAAAAAAAATATCTAGGCTTTTCAGATTTTGGGTGAGAGAAGATGGAGGCGGGGGCATCCACTGCAATTAATATAATTGCGAGCTCTCCGCCTACAATTATAGAATAAGAGGTGATTTTACAATTTTAAATAAAGGGCTGCTATGCAATTTTCGAAATTTGGAGAGCCGCACTCAATTAAGGGAAATGGGGTCAGTTTGCAAAATTTTAAAAGGGGACTTGCTCTGCAATTTTTTAAATTGGAAGGGTTTGGTTTAAATTTGGAACTTGGGCCAATTTGCAAATTTCAAAATGGTTTTGATTTTAAATTTTAAAATGGTTTTAAAATTATATTCTAAATGGGTTTGACCTATGATTTTAATTTTGACCAAAATTAAAATTTTATTTAAATTTGAATATTTTTTATATTTTTGTTAAAATATGATTTTAACTTAAATATTAAACTTTGACTCAAAATTGAATTTATTCTATTTAGGAGTGTTATCCTAGAGTAAAATATTAATTCAATTTAAATTAGAGTTTGAACCTAATTTAATAGTTAATTAAAATTTGACTTTAATTAATTTTGCACCCGAATACGTTCTTGAAATTAGAATTGGATTCTAATTTCATCTTTAATTAAAATTTGATTTTCATTAAATTGTCTCGCCCTAAATTTCTTTTTGAGATTAGAGTTAAACTCTAATTTGACATTTAATTAAAAATTGATTTTAATTAAATATGTTCACCCTAGAATCTTGAAATTAGAGTTGGACTCTAATTTTGCTATTTAATGAAAATTTGATTTTAATTAAATTCAACCGCCTTAAATTAGGAAATTAGAGTTGGACTCTAATTTAATATTTAATTGAAATGTGATTTTAATTAAATAGTCCCGCCTTATAATTATGGAATTAGAGTTTGACTCTAATTCGGTATTCGGTATTTAATTAAAATTTAATTTTAATTAAATATGTCCACTAATTCAATTAATTGATTAATATGATTAATTAATTATCTAATTGTTCCGGTGCATTTTATTTAAAATAGTTTAGATGACTTTATTATTAGAAACTTGAAATATGTTTGTATATAATATTAGATATTATATAGGCATACATTTATGTGATGAATGTATTATTAGTGGATGATTATGGATTCGACCGTGTGGATGCGTTGAACAGTTAATTTTATTTTTGTCGTTTTATGAGCCGCGAGCTCTTATTCATTTTAGACCTGCGAGTCCGTTATTGATATTGTTATTTTGGGCCTACGTGTTCAATTTCATCTAGGTCTGCGTGCCAACTAGCATAGAATACAGGTTGCAGTTAGACTAACTGCGGACACACGGAGAGGAGGAAACCATGAAGATGGTGCAATAATACTGATCAATGCAATACCCCCTATGAATTGACCAACTAGTCATCCTTATGGCTCGAGAAGACTAGATAGTATAGTCCATAATCGTCCACACTAATACATTATATTATATATATATATATTTATTTGCATGGTAAATGTGTAATACAACATATATGATGTTTCGATGAAACTTTTGAATGCAATACCCCTCAATAAAATATTAAGTCACTTTTATAATTGTCTTCTATCATTATATTGAAAAATCAGAGTCCTAAATCGTCTCAATTTCTTGAGTACACTCAAAGCTGGTCTATTAGGAATATGTTTGACACTATGAAATATTTGATATTTCTAAATGATGGGTTTGACTTAACTAAAATTTATCTTTTATTGAATACACTCAAGAAGATAAATTTTAGAGGCATATTAAGTTAACACATAAGATGTGTGAAAACAAAGAGTTGTTGACTTAATGATCTGAGAGTTGTATGAAAATACAATTAATAATAGTATCTACCCAAATATTTTATTAAAACTTGTTGAGTACAATCAATGTTTTAATATAACAGATGGGATCCCAGCCCATTAGGAGTCAAGTGTGGACTCCATAAATTTTTGTGAGTGTCATAAATTTTAGTTTAACAGTGGGAGCATAATTAATTAATAAAAATTCATGTTAAATTAATTAATGCATTTTATATATTATTCGTTTTCTTTTCGTCATTTATATTTATTGAATCGTGAGTAACCATATATTTTGAATGGCATACAGGATACCAACAATCAAATTAAATTTTCTTGATTAGCATCGCAACTTGAAAATTGTTATCAAGTATGAGAAAATTGGTTACGTCCTTGAGTAGCCCTTTTCGAAGACACCCGTTGATGACTCGATTAAGGAAGATGTGGCTACTGTAATCAAAACAGTGGTAACAATAGTAATGCACATATGTAATGCTTGCAACTATGTCACCTGAGTTATAAAAGCAACTTGAGAGTATAGATACTAACGCATGATTTTTCATTTCAAAGAGTTGTATGATAATAATCATGTGTGGAAGGATATGAGATTTCCAAGCAACTATACCAATGCAAAATGACAGAGTAATCTTCAGTCGATGCTTAGATACTGAAGATGACTAATGTTGTGAAATGTCTTAATTGCGTTCAATCATAAACCATGAACTAAATAGACACTTGGTTCTGCAATCTCTGTTAGAGAAAGTTATTCACAACTAATTATGAATTTAACGTGAATAAGCTCCAATGCACAATTATTAAATTGCTTAACATGCTTAAGATTGTTATGCCCAATATCAAAGTTACGAGTGGACAAACCATTGATTTCTTTAATAATATTAAGAGGAAGTTTAAAGGGGCTTTGTGAAAGCGTCCAATATGGCTAAGGCCGTCAAAGTGAAGGACAATACCAAATCTAATGACCTTTGGTTTTATTATAGAATGAAAGGTCATTGGAAAAAATATTGCAAGGCTTACATCTACTTCATGAGTAACATTTATATTCTAAATACTAAGCATTCTATAATGAGTATAGAAATTAAGAGGTATAAAAGTGATAATCTAAATAATTCCTAAATCTGGGATTGCAAACTTGTCATACAGATGAAATGCACTTTCAATATTACATAGAGATGTATATGTGAAATCAATTGTTTTTGAATTATTTGATAAGTGCATAATATGCTTATTTGGTACAATGACCAAATTCCCTTTTACTTGAAAAGAAATAAGTCTGCACAAATATTGGCATAATATATAGTGATGTATATGGACCCATGTCAATTAATGACGGATGAGATTTCTCTTATGTCATCAATTATTATATATATTTGATGAAATTCAAGCATGAAGTTCTTGAAAGGATTTAAGCTAGAAGTAGAGAAATAAATAAGATACTCTCACATTAAGATCCGATTGAAGTGAGAATATTTTAAAGATAAAATTTAGATTATCTACGAGAGAATGAGATTCTCTTGCAGTGAACTCCTTCATATACACTACAACATTGTGGTGTATCTGAACGGAGGAATCGTAAACTATTAGATATAGTCCAATTAATAGCGAGCCATGCAAATCTCCTAAAATCGTTTTGGGGGTCATGCACTAATTGCAGTGTGCTGTACACTAAATCATGTCACATCTAAGTTGGTTAACAGAATTTCGTATGAGCTGTAGAAAGGTAATAGTCCCAACTCATCTCGTATGAAAATTTGGGAATGTGACGCTTGTCTAAAGCGCATTGAATTGGATAAACTTGAGAATATATATATATATATATCCGATGAATACATATTTGTGGGATATCCAAAACAAATATTTAGATATCAGTTCTATTAACCCATTGAGAAGAAAGTCTTCGTCTCACGACATATCGCCCTCTTAGAGAAAAGGTTTACTTTAGGAGAGGACAGTGGGAGCAAAATAGAACGTGAAAGAGTTCAAGAGTCCACAGATATAGTTAACCAAGTAGATGAATCAAGTTTTATCCCATATCTGATATGGGACATATTCTTAATCAGGGAGTAGAGATTCCAGAGGACATGTCAACACTATGTGAGTCTAGTAGGATCATTCGACCTTCAAGAAGGTGCGAATTAATGATTACTAATCAAGTATTACTGATCTAGGATGATGACCTACTAATTGCACAAAGATAAAGTCAAGTGTTGACTTAAAAGAGACAGCAAGAAGTCATGAAACTCGAGATGAACTCGGCGTATGTGAATAAGGTTTAGACGTTGGTCGACCCTCCTGATGAGATAAAACCCATAGGTTATAAATGATTTATAAGGAAAAGGTCGAGACGGATGGGAATATCCATACATACAAAGCAAGGCTTGTAACAAAATGTTAAGCATTGACCTTGACGAAACTTTTCGCCTGTAGCCATGCTAAAGTTCATTTAAATTTTGATTGCATACCATGATTATGCGTTAAGAGAAGTCTCTTGGAGCTGAAATCTTCGATTTGATGAAAAAGTCAAAATGTTTGATTTTATCAAATTTAAAGACAAATTGTGTGTTTACAAGAAGATAATGGGAGCATTCTCGTATTTCTAATATTATAGAAAACGACATCCCTATGTTTCAATCGTTGAAATAATAGTTGTTAAATGATTTATTCATGAACGATATGGGAGAAGCAACTTAATCTATAGAGGTAGATCTAGAAGATTGATTAACTCATCCCAATTGACATAGATGAAATCTTGAGAAGATTTCATATGGAGAAACTGGTTTACTCTTAAGCGGTATGTTGGAAAGGTTCCAAACGTGAAGTAACCGTTGATTCAATAGCAAAAACCTAATACATGATTACTTCAGAAGCAGCAAAGAGTTGCAATGTGGATCATGATATTCATTAATGAACTTGAAATAGTTCCTGATATTGTTGATTACATGTCATTGTATTGTGATAACAATAGAGCTATCGTGAAAGCGAAGGAACTAATGTCTCATCAATGATCCAAACATGTATTAAGGCGATATAATCTCATCAAAGAGATAATACATAGAAATGACTAAAGAGAAGAAAGAATTCCCACATTTGACAATATTGCAGATCCACATACAAAAGAGTTGTCGTAGCATAAACATGACCGTCATGTAGACTCTTATGATAATTGACACATAAATGATTGGATCTAGTGCAAGTTGGAGTTTGTAAGTATTATGCCCTAAGTCTAATCAACCTTAGTGACATAAATACTTTTAATATATAATTAATGCAATTTAATGGCAGATCTATTATTTAATTAATATACAATTAAATTAAATAATAGAGTCTGTAAATTCAAATTTTCGTAATTTTTTAATTACAAGGAGTTGTGATTGTGAGATATAAATTACATATGATTGAATCTTAAATCGTCCGTGGTCGTAAGTAATAATGAGATACGGATATCGTTATTACGGATAGACCATCACGTGTGATATTTCTTACTTGTGAAATAAGTGGTTGATCTCATAAGCTAAAGTGTGATGATACTTGAATGAACACGTGGATATTTTGTTATAGAACAAAACATTGGAGACCCGCCTAGAGATTCCACATGGATAACTATCTAAGTGCCAGTGATTAATCTCTAACGTTCAGTAGTGAGATTTGTCCTTTGACTTGAGGTCGTCATAGTATCTTATATGAGGACAGTCATGTTTTGACGGTGTTGGATATTACTCTGCCAAGGACCATTAATACGGCATCGTTCGGGTATGTCAAGAATCGTATGAAGGTTGTGAATGACCAATAGAGAATTCGTCACTTTTAGATAGTAAGAGATTATAATCTGCCTTTCATTCAATTAAGTCGATAATGAAATCTTTGGCCAATGTGTACTCATAAGTCGAAAAGGAGTATCGACTTATATTGACTTAATAGTGGAGTGAAAGATATGATCAATAATCGAAATTGACACACTTCCATATCTAGTAATTGATCGGATTATATTGACGAACAGATTATAGTTTCACGGTAAACGAACGAGCTTGGTTTTGTCATACCACGTGACATTTCTCGTCACATATATTATCCTGACACATTACTAGATGTCAATTTGGGACGGCGAGTGTAAATTGGTGATAAAGTAAAAGGGTGTTTTCATTTATCAATTTTGATTAGATCAAAATAATATTTCACGTCGTTAGGCATCGTGATCGGGAACCTGATGGATCGCATACAAAAGAGAATTGGAATATTGTAATTTGTCAATTAATTATTTTAACAATCGTTAAATAAATTAATTAATTGGGTTGATTATTTATAGGCTCGAATTAATTAATTGGATTAATTAATTCACGAACCGAATTTGGTTAAATGAATTAATTAAATATTGGATCGAGTCAGGTCAAGCTCGTTTGGGCTTATATAAATAACTTATTAGAGTTTATAATTTAGTAGAGAATTCATTATTCTTGCTAGCACAAGAAGAAAACACGAATCTGTAATCTTGTTCTCTGTTTAGATTATCGTTGGAGACTGGACAATTGGACAACTGTGAGAGACAGATCCAAATTGTTGGAACAAAGATATGACAAACGAATTTGCAGATCTTGTAAAAGGTACATCTTTATCACAATTTCTATCTAAACATAAAGACGATTTTTGATGGGACTCGAAATCTGCTTTAATTTTTCGCTGCACATGTTAAGTAGATTACCAACACCAAGTCTCTCCGAGTTTCTTAGTTTTCTCTATGCACAAAATACATCTACTACAGATTTTATATTGCCACAGTTACACAATCAATTTAGTAAAGAGTCGGTAAAATTTTCTAGTCAGTATATTAGCTACCAGCTCACTCATCAATTGACAGCAATCTGATTAGCTGAAATCAAGAGCCATAAATCAACATAAACACACAATATCTTAATCGATGACAACGATGCTGGAAGCAAAGGTGCCCGAGCCAAAGATTTATGGACTCATTATTAAATCTAATAATATCATAACTTTTGATATTTTTTTAAGTTCTATATTTTCATCAAAATCTTTGATGTTTTATTTTCGTAATTTTCCTTTTCTGGGATTTTTCTATCATATGTTGAATTTCTTGTTTCAGTGTAATTGCTTTTTATAATGTCAGTAGAGTCATAACAAGTGAACAATTTGTCTCAAATACAGTTGTTTAAGGTATTAAAGTTTGATTCTTAATGAGTAGAACTGGCAACACAACGTAATATATAGGATGAAAGTGAGTATTAAATACCTTCTAGACAACATTTATAGTAGTCCCCTTAAACTCTGTAATGTCTTGTGTTGGGTTAAGGATAAATGGCTACTGGATGAATGTGGCATAAATTAGGATAGGATAGATGTGTGGTCATCTTAGAATATATTAAAAAAAGAACTAATTCAGGACTAATTCAGGGAACAATGACTTCGATGCTTGGAGCATGTCTTGTTATCCAATAGAATAGTTTAGAGGAGCTAGAGTTACAACGAAATTAATATGGCTTGATGTCGTTCCAAATAATTTGGTTTCATTGGACCCCTAAGATATAGTGTTGGATAGAAGACACTGATAAAAAATGATTTAACTGAACCCTGAAGGGTAGCTCAATAGTCAGGCCTTGTGTTTGTTCTCCAATGATTACCAGATCGAGTCCCCTCAAGATCACTGAAGTGAGTATTCGACTGTAAACTTCAGGGCCTCGTGGGATTAGTCGAGGTGCGCGTAAGTTGGCCCGAACACCCATGGTCATAAAAAAAAAAAAATGATTTAAGTGACCACAATGTTTATTGGGAATAAAGCATAATTTGTTGTATAGATTTTGGGTTTAATTTGAGATGGAGCAACTTTCACCAACAAAACTGCAATTTTTTATTAATCTAATAACAACTAACAACAGATGTACTGCCCATCAGAAAAAAAAAAAAAAAAAAAAGATGTTATTTTAAAACTAACTAGGAACAATCTACATAAACTTAAGAAGTTACTGTTTTTTTAATTATAATGTAAATAGGAAATAATTGGATCTTGATTATTTTGGTCCTGAATTTGTGAATGATGGTGGCTTGGTTATTTGTGTGTGGTTTAGATGGAAGCGGTTGGTTGGTTAAGATTTATGGATTTGGGAATAAAAGATGGTTAAAGTAGACCGACTTGCTCTAATACCAAGTGGACGCATGAACATATCAATTTTATAACGAACTAAAAAAGGAACATGAAAGAAAGGGGTTCTTAGAAGAGAAGAAGAATTTAGGGCAAAGAGAAAATCAAATTATTCATATATTTCAGGGTATCTATTATAATGAATAAACCTTCTCTATATAGAGCAAAAAAACTAAAAGAAGTTAAAATCAAACAAACTTCTTATAAATAGAACTTTATTGAAATATTAAAACTAACCTTTTCTAATTTAAACAAACATAATTTGAATTAAACTCTATTTTAAAATTAGATTTAAATCTTATCTTTATTTTATCTCCTTCAATAGTGTTTGCTTAAAGTACGAGTGAAGTGATTAAAAATTGTGGAGCTGTCATCGTTTATGATGGTATCAATCCGTCCTTGGTTATGCAAAAGATTCTTGGATTTTCAAAAATTGACAACCTTCTTTGATTTTCAAGTTTTCTCCTTAGGGTTTGAGTCTACCGACGATGGAGTTGATCGTAGTACAATGCATAGTCATCATGGTTTGCCATAGCGTGAAAAAAAAAAAAGAAGAAAAAAAAAGAGAGAGGCCTGTTAACAATTGAACTACGTTTTTGAAAGTGTTGTTTTGGGTGGACCATCAACTTTTTGGTTTTGAACCGATGCAAACCATTTAGAAATGGTTCAATAAAACCATTTGAGCCAAATTGAACCATTTAACATAATTAAAAAAAAATTAAAATCAAAATTGAAAAAACGATTCAAATTAAACCAAATCCACTATTAGTCTCTATTTCACCTATTCAGTGATCATTATATCACTTATGGAGTTAAACATGCACCCACTCTAATCCTCCACTTCGAAGTTCGAATTTCCTAACCCTAACCATGGAGTTATCATAATTTGAACAAGTTTGCTTGTTTTCCCAGCAATTAATTTCCATATGGTTCATGTGTCTATTGTGATGTAGTTTGAAAATTGAGTTATTTCGTATGTTTAGCGATGCATCTAGACATAATATTGCACACATAAAAGCTATTTTTTGTTGTTCCCTGAATTTACACTTGACATTAACATATATTATCCATTGAAGTTGTTTCTTCTTTTAAACTATTAAATTTCTGGGCGATATTTTGGGTGATTATTTTATTATGAAAGTCAACTAGCGAAATTTTTTTCAATGTATGGAAATTCTACTTCAGAAGTTTGTACTTGGATTGTTGAATTATTTGTTGATTGACGATTTTAATACTTGTATATTTAAATTTCAACATGCTTGAAAATGTTACTTTTATGTCGCTATGTAAACTGTGGTTTGAAACCGAACTAAATTGCCAAAAATGGTTTGTTTTGGTTTGGCAGGCGAAACAGTTCGGTTTGATTTGGAATTCTCCCAAAATGTTATAAATAGTGGTTTGAAAATAGGCTAAAGAAATTGCCAAAACTCTAGTCGTTTTCACCCGCAGTTTGCCAATCTCATCCATAGTGTTGAATTCATAAATTTTATGGCTTGCTGATATGCAGGACGTGTGATGATGACTTGAATACTTGTTGGCATGCAAGGAAGAAGCACAAGGTAAGTTGGCTTTCTTGGAGACAAATATCTCTGGTGTAAATGGAAATGTGTTCGTCTGCTTGAGAATTGTCTTTGAGTGCACATTCTTACAATCCATAGCAGTATTGAATCAGATAAAGAAATGTTCGTTTTATGACAACTATTTTAGAACTTTCACTACACCAAAAATTGCCTTTTGCAGTGGGCAAAAAACGTTGCCATTGACCTCTTGCAGCGTTTGGGTGTATGTTGCGGGTTTTGATATGGCCGTAGAGTGGAAGGTTTTGGTAACGTTCTTTGCGTGTTGTCTTAAGTTTTTCACAACGTTCTTTGCGTGTTGTCTTCAGGTCTTTGGCAACGTTCATTGCTTGTTGTCTTAAGGTCTTTGGCAACGTTCATTGCGTGTTGTCTTAAGGTCTTTGGCAGTTCGGTGCATGTTGTCTTAAGGTTTTTGGCAACGTTCTATGCGTGTTGTCGTTTCTTTTTGGCAACGTTCAATGCGTTTTGTATTAAGGTCTTTGGCAACATTCATTGCCTGTTGTCTTAAGGTCTTTGGCAACGTTCATTGCATGTTGTCTTAAATCTTTGGCAACGTTCATTGCTTGTTGTCTTAAGTTTTCGACAACATTAAATGTGCGTTGTCGTTTCTTTTACCCCTTTTTTGGCACATGTCCGCCCTATCCTTTCCTAATAATAGTTCTCCATTTTTACTATTTCTCTATAAAATATTGACAAATAAAATTAAAAACACTAAGACTACGAAATTAAAATTATAACTTCATTATAAAACATTTAATCCGTACACAATAAACATAAAACACGTACAATTACTTCTTCAAAACACAATAAAACGAGAGCCAAAAAACTAGCAAATATGTCAAGAATATACACAATGAGTCAACTAGAAGATTTACATTAGAAAAGCTAATGCCAAACACTGGAAGGCAAAGATTACTCTCACAATCGGCTCCACCCATTTAACCAAAAACGGTCACAAAACATCCGGAAACAAGCTGCTTACATAAATGAGGTCCAAGAAGGCACATGCACAAGAGAACTCAATTTCAAATTCTTCTCTTAACTCAGCTTGACTCTATTTAACTACAATAAGAAAAGAATATAGATGTTAGGTACATTAATTTTTTTGATAAGGAGGTTAGATACATTAATTAATAATTTAGGAAACTCAAATACACACAACATTAACTATGTGTCCATCATATTCAGAATAAAGATACATAACCTGAGGAGTAAAAGCACGTGAACTCATGTCATTTACATTCTTATTTTGACTTTGTAAAATAATAACATAATTAAAAAGTTATTCTATGTAGTTATGTAAAGCTATCTTATCATATTATATATAATGATAAAGTATGTAACCTGAGATAACATCAGAAGTGCTTCAACTTTTTCTTCTAGTGCTCCAACCCTTTCTGACTGCGTTTGTAGTTGGCTTTCAAGTTCTCTCACTTGAGAATTACTTTGAATTTGCTCATCGACCTTTGATAGTGTAACTCCAAATCCAAGTCCCCTTACTCTTCCATGACATTCAGGACTTAGAACTCGAGCAACAACATCATCATGAATTGAATCTTCTGCTGGTGTATCGAAAATAGATTGAGCGCAAGCTTCTATCTTTTTCTGCAGTTATGGAACTTAATTTTTATATTAGCAAGTGATACACATAATAAGTTTAATTATTATTAACAAAATTCAGATATAATACACATACCAAAGTGTCAGCAACAAATTCATTTATAGGTTTTCCATCCCTTCTCAGATGTCCATGAGTCCAGACTCTAGTTCTTAACCCTTTCATCTCTGGATACTTTTTTTCTGCAATACAAATCGTGTCATTAGATATACTAGTATTGGACATATGCAAGAAACTTGATATAAACTATAAGGAATGAAGATAAATAAGAAAATCATTATAGCTAGGTACAGAAGTAAAGATAGTTTGTATGTGTACCAAATCGTAAGTCGTACGTTGATAATCCTTTCGACCCATAATGTGTAGAAGCTTCTGATTAGCTCTCATTTTGCTGAACTTGGTACTTTTTTCCTATTAAGAGAACATAAAAATTGAACAATTAATCAACTAAATTTTAAACTCAATTAGAAAATACAACTTACTTGAAAGTCAGTAGAAAGAGTATCTTCTACAAACTTCTTCCATGCTTCTTCGGAGTTTACATTCTTCGGTCTAAAAAGGAAAATAGCGCGTGTTTTATTCATAGAAGATGCTGTTTGAATTCTGATTTGTTTTCTCAATCTTGATTTGTATGGCTTCCAGTACTTTTCCATTTGCTGAAATGTCATTTTTTTTATGGAAATCACTCACATTGAACCTTTGTTGTATTTGTGTACAAATATAAGAAATGATGTCATTAGGAAGGAAATAGATAAAATAAAGAAATTAAAGTTATAGTATTTATCAAGTACCTGTATGAAAGTCTAAAGTTTCATTTTTTTAGTATCACCTACAGACTGCCAATCCTTAAATACAACTGGCACATACTCTCGTACTATGGCTCCAACCATGCTAGCAAATTTATCAGAGTTAGTGCCAACTACTTGTCCGATTTCATTAAATTCAAGCTCCATCTTATAATTCCTATTTTCAGGAACTACCTTACTTAGGTTGGACCCCTTTTCTTTTTTGAAGCATCTACATTTGTCGGCAACGCATCTTACTCATTAATAATTGGAGTTGATGCAGTATTTTTTGGTTCACTCAAAAGTCTTAGTCTTTTACTGGTCTCTTGAATTACAATGGCAATTGCAGCTCTTCGATGTTTTGAACTTTTTGAAGCTTGCTTCGTTGACTTAAAGAATGCAACATGAAAACAAAATGTAATTATCCTCTTGTTGACAAATGTCTTAAGAAGTATAAAAAACATACATATCTGAGCTGCGTCCATTGTATAACGTATATTACTATCAATTAGCTTAGAGCAAATCACTTCAAGAGTACAAAAATCTACAAACAAAAAGAGAGATTTACCAAACTAATTAATCATTATAACAAGCTCTGTGGTGAAGTTATCACATACTAAAATAAACTTCAAAAGTCATACCAAAAGCAATTGATCTACAAATACCTTTAGATATAAAACATGTCATTTATAAGGATATTTACCACACTAATTAATATAAGTATCACATAATATGCCTTCGACATCTATTCTTGCATAATTCTCATCCTCATCGTGATTGTCTTCAAGTTGTGCTACATCTAAAGGAATAGTTGCCTCGTGAGAAGTATCTTCTTCCGTATGTAATGTGTGAAAGTCTCTTGGTGACACTTGCAAAGCAACATACCAATTAGATGTTTCATTCTATCTAGAATAAAACACTTGTTTTGCCTGTGATGCCAAAATGAATTTCAAATTGTCTGTATCCCTCATGAAGATTAACCAAAGTGAACCCATCTTCCTTTTTTATTCCATTCATGATATTTGCCCAATCACATTTGAATATTGGAATATGAAATGCATTGTAATCAAGCACTATAACATCGCGTAGAACTCCATAATAAAGAACCTTCCCAACGGCATGTGCATTATCTTTTGTACTAGATCTACAAATGGTTGTTGCTTCAACTAAAATGCCACTATTTTCTCAAGACTTTTCTGCATCTTTAGTGTGAAATTGAAGACCATTTATTACAAAACTAGAATATGATATGGACTGACATCTAGGACCACGTGCAAGCCACTTTAAAGTATTTGTAACATTGTCCAGCAATAGTTGACCTTTGATCTGTTTTTATTTTAAACATGTTAGGAATAAAAGAATAAACAACATAATTAAACATTATAAATTTCTTATATGTATGTCAAACCTTATCATCCAGCTAGGCTGCAAAAGAGTTAATGTGTTTCTTTTGCAATAAATTCTCATTTCGTTCAAGTCGTTTGTCAAAACTCTGGAGTTCGTCCATATGCATCCTAAGTGGAAAACAAGCTATCAAAGAAAAAAAAAATTGGTCGAAGAACTTAAAATGTAATAACATAGTTATTTCACAAATGTACTATATGTAGGGTGCCACTTTTGTACTATTTAGCAATACATAGCGATGGACAACTTTCAACATCTCATCTGGTAGCACAATCGGCTTCACATTAGAATTTGTGCGCCCTACAACTAAGAAGTTACTTTCAAATTCTTCATTGCATGAAGGCTTAGAGCCTATTTTGGATGCTTGTTTTATGTATTTACTACAAAATCTCTCATTTTCTTCAACAATGTATCGTTCATCAATACACCCTTCAGGTCGTGCACAATTCATGACATACCCTTTCAACAATTTCATATACCTACACATTTACCAAAAATCTCATAAAATGTACAACCAAATTGATAACAAATTTCACTTTTGGGAATAACTTAAAGGAATATTACCTCTCAAATGGGTACATCCAACGATATTGAACTGGTCCACATAGACAAACTTCTCTTCCAATATGGATCGTTAAATGAACCGTAATATCAAAGAAGGAAGGTGAAAAATATCTTTCCAACATGCATAAAGTTTCAGAAATGTCCTCTTCTAAACGTTCAACGTTATTCTTATCTACAATTCCTTGAAATATTTCATTAAAAAATGAACACAATTTAAAAATGGAGTTCCTTAGTCCTTTAGGTTCCTCTCAATGCAACTGGTAGTAATTGTTGCATTAAAATGTGACAATCATGAGACTTGAGTCCAACTATCCTACATTCTTCCACTGAAATGCAATTTCTAATATTAGAACCATAACCATCGTGCAATTTCATGTTAGTGAGCCTTTTGCAAAGCATTTGTTTTTCTATTTTTGATAAAGTGTGAGGGGCAGCAGGTAAGTAGAATTTATTTCCTCTTCTCTCAGGATGTAAATCATGCCTAATGTTCATCACTTTCAAGTCCTTACGAGAGTTAATGCCATCTTTAGATTTTCCTTTCACATCCAAAAGTGTACTAATAATGCTCTCGCAAATGTTCTTTTCCACATGCATTACATCCAAATTATGACGTATAAGTAAAGTCTGCAAATTAAACATTAATCATGTCACGATATACTACCTACCATTATGAGTATTAATAAAGTAGAAAGAAATATTACTAGAGCTACCTTCCAGCATGGTAGCATGAAAAACATTGACTTTTTCTTTCACGTTACATTTGATTGAGTTGTATTCTTCTTCTTCTTTCGCATACCACTTTTTCCCCAATCATATGCAATTTTATCAACTTCATTAAAATCTTCTTCACCATTCTTTATCTTCAGCCTAATGTCATTTTCAATACGCCTATTAAACCAACTCTTTTTCATGCGAAATGGATGACTCAAGTCGAGAAATCTTCTATGTCCTATGTATGCAAACTTCCTACCATGTGACAGCCATATGGAACACGTATCTTCACGACAAATAGGGCATGCGATTTTCCCTTAACGGGCCATCCATATACATTTCCATATGCAGGAAAGTCATGTATTGTCCACATCAAAATAGCTTTTAGGTTGAATGTAGATTTCGTAACTGCATCATACATCTCAACCCCATCACTCCATAACAATATTAAGTCGTCTACAAGTGGTGTCAAATAAACATCTATGTCATTACGAGGCTGCTTTGGTTCCGGGATCAATAAACTCAACATCAAACTTTCCTTCAACGTGCAAAATGAGGAAGGCAAATTATATATAGTTAAAATTACTGGCCGACAACTATATTTAGAACTAAGATCTTTTAAAGGATTAAATCCATCAGTTGCAAGACCTAATCTAATATTTCGAGGATCTGATGCAAAATGTGGCCATATTCTATTTATCATTTCCCAACTTAATGAGTCAACTAGATCCTTAATTTTACCGTCTGAACTTTTTTTATTTGAGTGTCATCTAAGTTGTGTTGCTATCTCATCTATTTCAAACATCCTCTTGAGTCTTGGTATTATAGAAAAATAACGCAAGACTTTTGCTAGGATTATTTTTTTTAATTTTCTTAGTCCGTTGGTTAACTTTCCATTTTGAGCAACCACATTTGGGACAAGATTTAGCATGTTCAAGCTCATTTCTATATGGACAACAATCATTCAAGTAAACATGTATCTTCTCATAGCCAAGGTCAAATGTGTTGACAAGTTTTTTCATCTCATAAAATGAGCCAATAAGTGTATCATTCTTTGGTAGCATTTCTCGAACAAGATTTATAAGTTCATTGAAACCACTATCTAATAAACCATGTGTAACTTTATGTTTAAGCATAGCAATCGAAGCAGACATCTTCGTAAATGTCGTACAACAGGGATACAAAGGTGTTTCGGCATCGTCAACCAAATTTCGAATCTTTCCATCTCTTCCATCAAGAGGATTTTCAAGATCTACATCATGTTGTACATAGAAGTCCCTAAACATCCTATGTGACTCACGTATTTCCACATTGAATGAATTTAATTCACATGGTTATTCTCCATGAAATACCCAAACAGTGTACGTAGGATACATTCCCTTAATAACCAAATGTTCATACACTGTTCATGATGATGGTGCTTTAGAGCATCCTATCATTTCTGAACATAGATTTTCCCGAGCTAGTTTAACAAAATTCTGTGCCCCATCTCTATATTGTTCTGAAAATCTATAAGTAAAAAGTTATAATCATTTTATATTAAAAAGAATTTAAATTTTGTAAGTACATTCAAGAAATCTTATTTAAGACAATAACCTTGATAATTGCAACCATGCTTTGTCCATTATTATTCTCTCAAACACTGAATAACATAAATACAAATTCAAAGCCTCATGTTCCCAAAAGATTGACTGCTTCCTCCGTGTAATGGAAATCAAGTTTCCTTTGTTTAAGTCTGTCCTTCGCACGATTAAATTGCAGTCACAAAAAGAAAAGTATTTGAAAGTATTGTACTTCAAAGAAGAGAATTGTAAAGTTGAATAACAGAAATCAAATGAGTCTTGATGACAAGGCTTTGTTACCTGGATTTCAAAAATTTTGCTGATTTGTGGAGTCTAGAGGTTGGAAAACAATGTACTCATCAATCCGATTCATGAACTTTGGCCTAAAATTTTGTATTGGTAACTCAAACCACTTGGATTTTCGTCACGACATAGACATCATCCTTGCTATCCTAGGAGCTTCTAAGGTTCAATAATCGTAATAAATATACACATTTCAATCTATAACAATCTGTTCATTAATATTAGTTTTAATTAATCACAAGTTATCTTTAATTTTACTAAGTACAAGAGAAGAAATTAGAGAAAGACAAATTTGATCTCAAAATCTTCTAATAATGATTGAATAATTCCATATTCAACTTGACAATAGAAAATAACAAAAATTATTCCACTAATATTGTTAAAAGCTTTCCCGTCATCCCACAGCTACAGTCTACACTATTCTGTCACAGATAATATGTAAGATTGCCATAAGTGATAAGATACAAATAATAGTTTCAAGGCTCCAAATATGTATTAGATTGTTAACCGTGACATATGAAGTCGAAAAGGTGATGCCTACAATCTGATTATATATTATAAACCAGTTATTATAACCAAGAAGCTATTTAAGTTAAATAATTCAGCAACTAGGAGAATGGAAGGCATCCTGGACATGACCTATCTTAATTGTCATAGACGCAGGAACGGAGCCTTCGAGAACTGCAATGCAAAAAATACAGCACGTGGATATCAAAAAGAAAATGCAAGGACTACAATAATCGAAATAGTAAAAAGTAGACAAGGAAAAGAAACTCCAAATCAACAAGAAGAAGTTGTACACTCAACCCTTATTACATATGTTTCTCTTCAATTCCACATTCTACTAATGATTCTGGTACACTCAAGTCACACATCATTATTACATATATTTTCGCCAAGAAATGAACAGATTGTTTTAATAAAATTTGACTTACAAAAATCGGTGAACTCAAGTTTCAATGTGTCAACCCATTAACCGGTGCCGGAGATTTGATGAGAGGAAGAAGGTAACTGAAAATTTTTCTTCGGCGCCAGAGGCTTGATGAGAGACAGTCAGCGAGAGAGGGACAATCGCGAGAGAGAGGGTCAGTCGGTGAGAGAGAGAGAGAGAGAGGGGAGAATTAGGTTTATGTGTTTTCATTTTCCCTTATAGGTAAAGAAATCGGGTCGGGTTAACAAAACACTAGCCCAATAAAAATAACACAAAAATCGACCCAAGTTTAATGGGTTGGGCTAACGGCTTTTGGGGCTTTTTATTCTTCGCTGGGCTGCAGATAATAGAAATATAATCAAACAAAAAGAAATGGGCCTTTGGGGTTGGGCCCAAAATGTTTAACGGCAACGGGCAATGCACAACCTAAAGTTAATGGCGACATTCAGAAAAGCGTTGCTAAAAACCTAATGGCAACACACAATGTCTGTTGCCAAAAGTTAATAGCAACGTTTAAAAGCGCGTTGCTAAACCATTAAAACGGCAACATGCATTGTCTGTTGTGAAAGTCGAATAACAGCAACGCGTAATGCACGTTGCTGAAAGTCGAATAACAGCAACGCGTAATGCACGTTGCTGAAATTCTAACAGCAACGCACATCGCACGTTGCAAAAATAAAATCAACGACAACGGATTTTGCACGTTGCAAAAGGATGAATTAACAACATTCTTTATAAAAACGTTGTCAAAACTCAATTTTGTCACCCAATAGCAACACGCACTTGCTGGACGTTGCGAGAAACCCCTTTTAGCAACATGCAATTGTGGATGTTGCCTTTTGCATGTTGCAAAATGCCTTTTTTCTTGTAGTGTTTCTAGAGGTCTGCTCCCTGTGATACAATATTAGAAGGAATATTATTATGTTTAACTTTCAATTTTAATTCGTATTTTAGGAAATATAATTAGGTTTAGTTTAATTGCTTTTATTATTCCTTCTTCGGATAAAATATTTCAAACCCTATATAAAGGGCTCTTTTGCATCATTATAAAACAACCATTGATTATGAAATAAATTGAATTTCTTCCCCTCTTCTTATCTCTTTTCTCCCTCCTTTCTCTTCTCTCCTCTTTCCCCTTCTTCTATAATTCTCCTCTTGCATCCAGCATCACCCTGTCCAACATCATATCAGTTGCTTCTACTTTTTCTCTAGCTATGGGTAATAATGTCAATGGGCAGGATCACAGCCGTTTATTGTTATATGGGTTTTCTTAATTTTTTTTTTTAATAGAGCTACTTCTCAGACTTCTTATAAAGAACAATGGCATGTATTATAGTTTCATGATACCATAAATGGAATCATATGATATTCATGGGGATAATCCTATGCAGATTTTAAAAAGTCTCTGATTAAATGACTACCCTCTCTTCCTCCCTCCCATCTAAATCCACCCACCTTCCAGAGGAATATGTAGATGCAGCTGATAACTTCCTGGAGGCACACTTCAAATCGAAGTTTTATTATGTTACCAAAGCAGTTAACTTTACACCTGTTCTTTTTAACAGGGCCGATCATTGGAATTTGCAACGCCATCTATGATGTAAGTATGTTGCATATATATGACTTACGAGCACTCGTGTAATTTAAACAGTAGTCCTTTTGTATAAGCCTTATCAACAATTTATCGTATCACCCATAGTCCCTGGCTCCCTGCAGGTCAGAAGATGAGAAAGATAAGAAGCTGGAGGATCGTGATAATGAGCTGGTTAATTTCAGAGGCTACAAAGTGAAGGCCACTAATGTATCCGTTCTTGAGGCCATATTTGCAAAATATGGTGATATTGTAGCTAATTGTATGTACAAGTCATTGAGTCAACAGCCGTTAGAGCTTCTTTACTTGATATCATATCTGATGTTGTTAAAAGACTTCAATACTATGATACTGAAGACATTTTATCCGAATTTAAACTATTGGAAGATGAAGTCTCTGATGTAGAGGTTTCCAAGATTGACGTAGTATGGCTGCATCAGCAATTAGCAAAGGTCCATGAATTTGCAGTATGTAATGATAAGACTCTGCTGCTTATGGAGGCGAAGGCTAATAGCGGACTAGTCCTTTGGGCATCGAAAAAGGAGTTGAAACGAAGGCATGCTGAGCTTGTTGCGGCACAGGAGCGCTTTAAAGAGGCTAAGAAACAGGTGAAAGCCATGAAACTTGTTGGCCGAAGAATTGAGGACGACGTCCAGAAGTCTGAGGCTGAAGAGTACTTTTGGAGAAGGCAGCTAGAAGGGCTTCTTTAGACTGTGAGATGATTCATGAAATGGGCTGTAATAATTTGAACGTGCTGTATTATGAAACTTTGAGGAATTTATTATATAGTCTAAAACACCCTTATATTTCATGGAGTTTAATAACTTTTTGTTTAATATCTAGCAATTCATGCGTCCATTATGGGTGTCGATCGGATTGTTCAAGTCATGAATCTGCCTGCTACTTTGCGTAATGAATCAGTGCCATTACCATGAGAGCGGAAATATGTAATGCCACAAAATTTCGCATAATCTACACTCTTTTAATAGATTCCACCATCAAATTTTCAAAAAAGTTATACCAAATATCTGTGAAGTCATTCCAAAAGTAGTTTTCAAATAGTGTGTAATATTATATTATACACAAAGTAGGTCTATACTTATCTTACTTTAAAATAGATATATTTGAAATAATAAATACTGTTTAATAAGGTTGAGATTGGTGAAACTGACCCCGGAAAATCCACCATAGGAGGTCGATTATTCAACATTTGGCATCAAAGTTAGGTTGGGGTGGAATTTCCGATCCGACCAGAAAACAAAAAATCAGATTGCCCAGTTTTTCCACCAAAAACCACACCTGCAAACACAATTTCCCAGCGATCCAGATATCTTTTCGTGAAATGGAGACCAAGGTTGAGACGTGCAGGTGGAGGCGGTTCTGGGTGTATGGCGCGTGATTCCGGCAGCGATGCGTGGATTCTTCGACGGTGGCGCATGTGGGCACGTGGAGCCGATGCTGGGGAAGCTGTCTTCAGGCAGTTTGTTCCTCACATTATTTATAACATTTTTTGTGTTGGAAGTTTTCTGTTTTAGGTTATACAGAAAAAGTTGGACGACTTTGCCCCTGGAAATCGAACTGCATTTGTTGGCAGGCTGCACGGTTATATTTACTGAATCTTTAGGACGAATAGTGGTGGTTCTAGAGCAATAGATTCGCATCTCTCTCGATTATATGGATTCAGACACATCCGCTCTGGTAAATTGGCTCAACCCATCAATTTCAGCATTAGCCCGTCACTATGTGGGGTGACAATAGATTGAGGATTGTCATTGCTTGGCAGCCATTGTTTGTGCTAGAAATTAGGATTACTTGCTCTTAATTGTTGCGATTGAGTACTTATTTTTGGATAAATTAGCGTATTGTGCTTTGTGCTAAAATTGTCGTCAAATTTCGTTTGATTGGATATACCTATTTTGTTGTATCGTAAATTTCGCTATGTTGTTACTTCTGTTAGAATACATAGACCTTACCTGTTTGAACGCTCCCTTAATCTAAGATCGCGAGTCTTACGAAACCCTGAAAATCTAGAACGGTGTATATTGCGACCGTAGGATTACTTTGTGTGATCTATTTGCCCAATTGATTGCTTCGTTCTTCAAAAATGTCTTCACATTTCGAAGTTGGTATTTTCAATGGAAAATGTGATTTTTCAATCTGACAACAAAAAATGAAGGGCATTTTAGTCCAACAAAATGTTTCAAAAGCCATTGAAGGCAATTTTTCAGCTAATTTTTCAAAAGAACAAAAAGAAGAAGTCGATGAGTTTGCTTATACCTCAATTATTTTACATCTGTTTGACACTGTTTTGAAAAAAGTAGGAAAACTGAAAACCACAAAAGATCTTTGGAAAAAGTTGGAAAATCTATATTTGCTTAAATCCACTCCTAATAAATTTTATCTTCTTGAGCGTTTCTTCAGTTTTAAAATAGATCATTCAAAGGATCTTGATGACAATTTAGATGTTTTCAATAAATTTGTCCAAAATATTGTTAACTGTGAAGAAACCGTATCTGAAACCTACAAGGCTATAATCTTGCTTAATTCTATGTCTGAGTCATATAAGGAAGTTAAAAATGTCATTAAGTATGGTAGGGATACATTGATTCCCGAGATTGTCGTAGACTAGCTTAGGAGTAAGGAGATGGAAATGAGGCTAAAAATGAAGATAAGAGGAGTAGTGAGTTACACATGATAAGGAGTGGGATGAAGTTTAAGAAAATGAATTTGGGTAGAGCTCAAAATAGTGGTGATTCGAGTGATAAAGGTGGTAAGATGAAGGGCAAGGAACGGGACAAGTCTAATGGTAGACGGTGTTATAGTTGTGGTAAGTCAGAACACTTTATTAGGAATTATCCCAAGAATAAGGATAAGCAGAAGGGTTATGTGAGAGGTGAGACGAATGTAGTTGAGGAGTCGAGTTATGACCCCAGTGAGGTTTATTGAGAAAGTAAACCTAGTCACTACATATGCATCTGTGTGTGATCCTTTCAGCATGTGTGTGATTGCCTAATTTGTTGCATGACTATATGTTGCATTTCAATTTGTTTGATATGTGTGTTTGCATGAATTTGAGGTAATGTGATTACTTGGTGTGATCGTTTGCATGCATAGTGGGTTAGGATGCATTAGCAATGTGTTGGATGTCTTTTGGTAAGGTGGAGTATAGATGTCTAGATGTGCATTAGTGATATGCACGTGGGATGTGGAGTGTGACATTTGAATTACGAGTAGAGATGTGATCAAATGTGCAGAATCATTTATCTGTGAAAGAGACCCTGTACAGGTGGAGTGCGAGAGAGGCACTTCTATCACTTCTGCAAGGTGGAGTCACATTATCCACGTAGGTTAGGAGAAGTGATGTGGTGATAGATGATTATTTCTGAACTTAGGATCTATTGTGACTTGTCATTTGACATGAGTTGTGCGATCTATTTAGTGAGCATGGTGGGCGATTAGAGGAGGTATGTGTTCTTGAGGTGGGAGTAACATGAAATGGAATAGGATAAGTGTGGTGAGATCTTGCGTGGGGTCATTTATGCATTTGTTGCATATGTGTTTGACCGTGTGCTGATTAACTTAGTGTTAATCTTTAATTCTGTGTGAACGTGAATTAGAAAAGATCTGTGTAAGGTATCTTATATAATATCTTTATCGCATGATTAGTTGTTCACTAGAAGTACTTGTTTCTACCTGAGTGTTTTTTAGACTTTAGCCCCGATGAGTAATGGAGCAGGTATGGTGTGTGTTTCGGTTCCAAACACAAGGTAAGGTCTGAGATACCAATTTTATTGGATTACCTAAATTTTGCAAGTTTAAACTTTGTGTTTTGGTTACTTGCAGATTATTGAGCATTAAGGTGGAGATTAAAATGTTGAATAATCGACCTCCTATGGTGGATTTTTCGGCTCAGTTTCACCAATCTCAACCTTATTAAACACACTCAACTATGGCTCCAACCCAAACAACGATTCTTACTTCGGTTGCTCAACTTAATGTGTTCACAAAGAACACAATATGGTGGCTGCAACGCATAACCAAGAATAGAGGAAGACAGATTTAATTTTAAGGCTCAAGAGAGAAAACAAGAGAAAAATGTCGGCTGCCTCTTTTCAATTGCACACAAACACGGCTTATTCAACAATGAGACCAATATATAGTTTTAGGGTGTAATAATATAGTGGGATCATGGACCAACTAATGGTTAAAGGAGGCGGAACACAAATTGAGCCATCCAAGAAGTAAATGGGCCGTGAACAACATTAACAATATTAAGTTGGTTCAAACGACCCTCAAGTTGTTTTTTGGGTTGAGCCAATTAATCGAGTGTGTTAATAAATATTTCAATCGTCGGTCGAAGTCTATGAAATCTAATCCGACTATCCGACACTGTTTAACATTATCGCCCGGGATTATTGGGTATCAAAAACCCAACAAATACTTTTAACTTTATTTTATTAATATTTAATTTAACCCTAACTGATTAAAGTAATATAATTTACAACAAAATATCTACTTAAAATATAGAGTGGAAGACATTTTGAGAATTAAAAACATAAATGATAATAAATCATTTCCAAAATTCGAATCCTAGCAAGTACAAAATGGTTGAACCTATAATGAACACTCAAATATCATTTCTTAAAGGAAAACAAACAAATATCCTCTTGACCACGTGGAGACATAAAGAATGCACCACGTGGCAAAAACAGTTATGAGAGTATGTGAGAAAGGTCATTTAGAGAATCTTGTGAAAGTAGCAACTAAACCAATAAGCGACATTCATGCGTTTTAGGGCTATCTAGAATCACAAATATGCTTGAAACTCGTAATAATGATGTGATATGTGTCCAAGAATGGTAAAATGATCGAAGCCCAGAAAATCACAAAGATAGTAGGTGACATTAGAAACCCTAGCTAAATTCTTGCTCTTTGTCTTCAACCATCATATGTTGCACCATTAAGTGTCAACATGTTACCAAATAGCATTATGTATTACGTCAAATCAGATCATTTTTCACATCCAAATGTGCTCAATCCCCAATTCCCACCCTTCAATTTTGTTGACTTGGTGTAATATATAACATCATTTGGTGATACATTATCACTAAACGAACGTTTGACCCCATTATTTCACATTATAATGAGAGGAATAATAATTTTTTGAAAAATGTGTGGATTAAAAAGAAGAAAAAGTTTCTAGGTTTTCGTGTTTATTGGAAAATGTGTGATTGATAAGAAGAGAGAAAAAAAATGAATTATAATTTATGGCCAAACAGGGCTTAATGACGTTACAGAGGATTTAATGTTAGTATTTTTTTATCAAGTGACCATTAGTATAATAGTTAAAAATTTTGAGTAACTATGTTGTAAGAAAAAAAATTCAGTGATAATTGGCGTAATAAACCCTTTATATAAACATATAGAAATTAGTTATGAATAGTACTTTTGGATTTATTGGAATGTGTACTTTAAATAAAATAAAATTATTTATAAATTTATCGAATGGACGATTATACATTAATAGGTAAATGGAACTGTCGGATCCAAATTTAATTATAAAGTCAAATGAATTTGGTTCGGTTCCATTCGGTTCTCGGGTTTTGTACAATAATTAAATTTTTTAATATTTACAACAACACTATATTAATTCAACTAATGACATATTCAAATTTAACTCTTATGAAATAACGTAGTCCAATTCTGTGATATCTTTTGGGCATCTATTTGTTGAGTTATTCATAAATTTGACTGTTAAAATTACAAGAAGAGGAATGTGGCAAACTCACAATAATGAAAAAAGACACAGCCAACCTTTCAATTCGATTTCTCTAGAATGACAAAAAAAAAAAAAAAAAAAAAAAAAAAACACTATGGTCAAATGAGAGATTCGGGAAAAACTTAGGTCAATTTAACTAAGTTGTGTTTGGGTTGAAAATTAGAAATAGGAAAAATCATATTTTGGGTTAGTGCTTAATTAATTAGTTGGCAAATGAAATAGAAAAATGATATTTTTGGGTTTAATTAATTATTGACAAATTTATTTAGAAAAAAATTAAAAAATTTTGGTTTATTTGATATAAAAATTATTTTAAAAAATTAGAGAGATTTAGTTCTTATTCGATTTTTCGGTTGTTAATCGAACTAAATTCGTCGATTTTTGATTCAGATACTCGTTCGAGTATTTAACTTAAGAAGAACCGCTCAATTCGATTAAATCCGGTTCAGGCCTAGTTCGATTCAAAATTTTTGTCCAGCCCTAATTTTTTTTGAGAGACCACATTAAGAAATAAACGAATAATATAAAGAGAAATGTTTGAGAAAATCAATCATTCGCAATTACTACAGAATTTTTCAGAACGTTAAGAATCATTGTTTTCTAAATCCGAATCGATACATTTTCATAAAAAGGTAATAAAAAAGAAAGAAGATCAACCACTAATGAAAATCTTTGAAATTCAGAACAGAAAGAAAACAATCTAGTATTGAGACCCTTGAGAAGTAAACTAATAACTAAAAGATAAAAAGGAAAAACATATCTAGGGAATGATTAAATCGTTTTCAGACTCAATTTTTCTTTCTTGCTTCTACGAAATCAATATAAAAAAGATTAAGAAAATCAATCATTCACGGTCTAGTATGGAGAATTCCTCAACGAGTTTAGAATTGGTTATCTTTCCTAAAAACGAATCTATTCAATGGCTTACGTGCACGGAAAGAGAAACAAAAAGGAAAAAAATATAGAACAACTCGTAAAAATCTTAATCCGTCTATGCGAAGGACCCCAACAAAGTAAACAAACAAACCAATATAATATATAAATATAAGAATGTTAAATGGATCGAGTCAAGAGGTCCGGTTCGGTTCGACCCACCATTCAAGCCGGCTCACGTTCGTTTATGGGAGACACTCATGATTTACTAGTTGGCTTGTGAGTTGATTATGAGCTGGCGAGCTTGCAAGTGAACTCGTGTAATCCACAATTTTGCTGCTCGACTCGCACCCACAACTCATTTCCAATGCAGTTGACTTTCTATGAATCAAAAAGTTCAAGCAAGAATTGTTGTAAGTTGATAAATCAAAACATTCATTCTTTGCAATTAAAGCTTTTTATTTTCTTGCATTATTTATGAATTTAAGTGATTTTTTTATTTATGTAGCTAGAGCCAATATACTTTACAGCTAGAGCCAATATACTTTACAGCTTTAAACATTGATTTACCATTTATAATTATGGAATATAAATAATTTCATTATTCATTATTCTCTCTCAATAATAGATTATAGATAATGAATTGCAATAATGCATAAACCCCATTTGTTAATATTTTAATGGCAATTTTTTATCGAAATAAAACTATCTAAATTTTGAATTAAATAATATCTTATAACACAACAATCACGGTACATGTGCTATATAATAGGGTGTGTTTGGTAAATAAAATCAAACTTTTAATAAATTTTGATAAAATATGATGAAATGTGTCGTTGAAAAGTTTTGTATCATACAAGCTAAGTGATTAAAATGAAATGTTGACTTTGAATTAGATTTTAATCAATTTTTTAATGGACCCAAATAGGGATTAGTAGAATAACAAGGAGATATTGGTTAAGAAAGAAGAAAGAAATTAATGGCATGGGCATGATTAGATGACCTTTTGTTTAAATAATTAATTTAATAAGTGTCTTTAAAAGAAAAAAAGAAATTGGTTCAAAAAGAATTAAAAGAAATTAATGACATGCGCATGATTAGATAATCTTTTGTTTAAATAATTAATTTAGTAAGTGCAGTAGGTATAAAGTGAAAAATCTTTAAAAGTCAATGTGACAAAGATAAGCCAAGAAAGACCATGCTAGAAGTACAAAATAGGATACAAAATAATTTACAAAATCCACAAGTGATTCCTCCCTATTGGAGGGGCAGTTGGCTCCATTGCCACCCCTCCAATAGGGGGGCGACACTTGTAAATTTTGTAAATCATTTTGTACATAATTTTGTGCAAGAAGAATAATTCAGTCAAGAATTTGTCAAAAAATAGTAGGTACAACAACAACTTCGTTTTGAGGTGGGCACTCAATTGAGGAATTTGCCAAATGGGAACAGTAAATTACAAGAAATAAATTTTTATTATGGACAATGTACCAACTTTGCAGCTTGTAGTACACAATTGGAATTATATATAATAAAAATATATATGAATATTTAATAATATTGGGCGCCCAAAATAATTAGTTAAGATTAAAAACTTTTACGATTTTTTTTAGTAATTGAATCAATTCCACAAATGCTCACTGAAATTTGAGTGAAATTCCAAATTGGTCCTTAAGAACTACTTTTCTCACCAATTTTGTTATTAAGTTAAATTATATATATTTAGTCACTTTATTCGTGAAAGACAAAAAAAGGGTGTCTACAAACAAAATATTGAAATGAAAAAGCCCCAAAATATATAAAGAAAAATTTTCAAACCAAAAGATAAAAATAGCACTTTATTAGGATTAAAGCTGTTATTTCACCTCTACATTCAATTGGCACCACATTTAAATTTGACGTTACCTTCTCACTAGTGGACTGTACAAATACATAGCATTATTTGACTTCCCTGACTTAATAACTAGAAGATTAGTTTGAGGACCAACTTGAAATTTCACATAAACTTGAGTGACCATCTATGAAATTAACTCATTAGCATTTGGTCAAAAGAATTATTTTGTTATTTCTCGTGTAGAAATTGATATATTTTGCTTAAGTTTTAAAATTGGACTCTTTTTGATTAATTTAAGCATGTTGCATATTAATATTGCTCTAAAATGGTAAAGAAATGAATATATTTTGGTATTTTAATCTAGTAAATAATTGAAATAGTAACGTAGATTCTTAACATAATAAAAAGAAATTGTAATAAACGTACAATTTCTTGTTCCTGTTTGAAAACATTTTTATTGGAAAAATGATTTAAAGTTTTATATAATCAAATGTTTTAGATTGATATTTGACGATTATTATGTCTCCATCCATTTTTATTATTATAAGAATGTGATTTATATGCTTTCTCTTTCGAATTTTAAAAAATAAATAGATTAGTATTTATTATAATAAGTAATGTTATTTTATATCTTAATTATTTAATATTTTATTTATAGTGTATTTTGAAAAAAAAATTGCAAGACAAGTTAATGCTTAAGCTAGCAGGCACGACATATAAGAAGAATTGTGATTACTGAAAGAACGCATTTATGAAAGATTCTTTTTAGTCTTATTCGAAGAGAGTTAAAGTTATATAATTGGAAACATAAATTTAAAGTTTAGTAATTAATACATAATTGGTGTGATAAAATTGAGATGATAAGTCCTCAAATGTCAGACCTCAAAAAAAGTAATGTATCCACACCAAACTCGTATTTTGAAGAAAGTTCGTAAATCCTCTCCCTGCATTTTTTGTTCCTCGTTTCTCTAACTCCTAGTCTACAAGATGACTACACTTAACTAGTCAAAGTTCATGACTTGTATAAATATTTATGATTGGACTTAAAGAACTACTGTTACATCTCGTTCTATGAAGTAGGTCACATGATAGTTAGCCAAGCAAAAATAAAATAGAAGACTACACAATGTCCACACTCCATTTCTCCTCACCCCCATGCTCTACTCAAAGTGAGTGGACAATTGAGCAAGATGATTTGGGCACCTTGCCATAGTGTTAGCACCTCATCTGAAGTGCTTTTCAGTCCATTTTTTAATTTTTAGACATATGACATAGAGTGGTTGCACTTCAACCTATGTAGATGGCACAAGCCTTTGACAACACGGATTGACACCTTTAAACTTGAGCAGTAGGATGTTAGGATGAGGATTTATGTTAAGTATCAAATGTACATCACTTATTCTCTTTTGGTAAACGCTTACACTTAGTATCTTCCAAGAGTAATGCCATTCTTGTAAGGAAACTTTGAGTATCCTTTTCATATACCTTGGTAATATTCTTCAATCCAACAATCATTATTCTTGTCCATTGTGTCTATCCACACTCAAATACTTTTTCCATTGTTTGACTCGAGCATTATAGTGCTCGTGATTGTCACATTCTGCCAAAGTTATAGTCACGAGAAGTCTAACATGGTGTTCTAAGTGTTCAAATAACACGAGAGGAGTTGAAATCTATTGATCATGAGGTCCTATTGAATTTCCAGGTCAACATACTTTATCCTATCTATTCATATGCAATCTCCTATGCCAAATATGTCATTTATACACATCCATATCGTGCACAAGAAATTTTTTGTCATAAAAACTTTGGATTTTATCATATACTTTCGAGATCATATGATATATCTAACTTCATTATGTACCAAACATTTTCAGTCCATATCTATCATGGTAATCCATCCATAACAAAAACTATAGAACAACTCAACTGAGAAATGAATAAACATCCATAACAATTTATTTCAATAAAATTCGAAGTTAGGTACTAAAAGACTAAATAACTAAAGACGAGACAAAATGAGAGATTAGGCATAAGTATATAGGATAATTGTTAGAGTTGTGACTCAAATAGGAGTCTTGAATTGCGTGTTATTGGTGTTAGAAAGGAGTCTAACTGCATTCAACAACAAGGAAACAAAATCCCGTTGAAATTAGATCTCCTAATTGTAATATATTTTCTTACCTTTTAGGACTCTTCTAGGATTCGAAACCTGACCTCTAAACACAAGGCTCTTTTGTCAGTTTTGTTTAAGCTTTATTGCCGTGTCTGTAAGTTATCTCCATATTATCAGTTTATAATATATTGTTCATCTGCGATAAATTCTCTTCGTTTATTTTTTTACTTTTAATCTTGTTTCTTGTTATGATTTTTATTACTTCATATCGTCATTAAATCTCATTCTTTACAACCCTTTGAGATCAAAAAGTGGTATCAGAGCCATATTCTTCTTCTGTGGATTGGTTGAGGTTTTTTCAAATACAACTACCATGAGATATGACATTTCGCTACTGATTCGTAATACAAGGTTTTCTTTGTAGCAAGTAAATATGAGGGCTATTCTGGTGCAGTTGGATTTGGACAATGTGCTGCTAGGTTTTGAAAAGATGTCAACTCATTGGATAACGGAAGAGAAACAACGGAAGGATCAAAAGGCTTTATTGTAGATCCATCTTCATTTATCCAACAATATTTTGTAGGATGCCTTGAAGAAAAAAACAATGGCTGCCTTGTGGTTGAAATTGGAGCAGTTATACATGACTAAAAGTCTCGTGAGTAAACTGGAGATCCTGTTGTGTTTGCTGTCTGGCTCTTATGCGTCGTTCCGGGACACCATTTTGTATAGTCGGGATACTTTAACTATAGACGACATCTATGATACTTTGCACTCAAAGGAGAAGTTGAAGCATTTGGTTAGAGCTATATCGAGAGATGAGGAAGCTCTTGTATCTTATGGTTGTCGACGGAGGGGCGGATCGAAGAATAACAACAATTTGTTTTGCTTCCACTGCAAACATAAAGGACATATTCGGAAGGATTGCGATAAGTTGCATGCTAAATGTGATTTAGCTTCAAATTGTGAAACACAACCTTTGACTTCAGACGAAACAAATGTAGTTGAGAATTTTTCAGACGGCAGAGATGTGATGTCGACCGTGGTATCTGACGTGGAATCTAGACCTGATGAGGAGTGGATTTTTGATTGGGCATGTTCTCTTCATATGTATTCCAATTGGAATTTCTTTCAGACATACGAGGTTGTTCAGTAAGGTGGAGTTATAATGGGAAACAACCAGTCTTGCCGTATTGTTGGGATCGGTCAAGTCAAATTTAGGCTACTGGATAGGATAGTCAGAACAATTGATCAGATTCAACATGTTCTAGACCTGAAAAGGAATCTCATCTCGCTTAGTACTCTGGATGCAAAATAGTAGAAATTCTCTGATGGAGGTAGAGTTTTAAAGGTTCGAAAGGGTGTCCGGGTTGTACTAGAGGGACGGAGAATGTCTAGTTGTACATCTTGTATGGGAGCGCAAAATTAGTTAAGAGACGTATGGACAAGTTCAGTACCGTGGTGGATATTCAGTTTGGTACAGTACCTCTTGTGATGGGCTCTGGGTCAATTCAGAACATTGCTCAAGGAAGCGTTGGTAATTTCGTTTTGCCACCAATTTTAGCGGTTGCACTGTGTTTAGTTGCTATGGTTGGATTCATTGAGTGTTGGTACCGTGGTGTCAGTGATATCTGTAATGCTTTAGGGGACGTTAAAAGCGACAATTCTAGCAAGGGGTTTTCTGTTCAGGCATTTTGTATGGTTTCTACTACAGGATGTGCTTTGATCCTGTTTGTTAAACATTAATTCCTTGGTGAAATTTTGCGAACTCGAGAGTAGGGTTCAAGTGTCATTTGTGGACACTGTATAGATAATGATGGTTTATATGAAGAGTTTTGGCTACTGTATTGAGGAGATGTGCCATTTCATTTCAATGCAAACGAGTTTATTTCTCAGGTGGAGAAATTTTGTGGAGCTTTGCTCGTTGCACCGAAATTTGAGTCAAGGTGAAGATTGTTAGAGTTGACTCAAATAGGAGGTCTTGAATAGCGTGTTATTGCTGTTGGAAAAGAAGTCTAACTGCATTCAACAACAAGGAAATAAAATCTCGTTGAAATTGGGTCTCCTAATTGTAATATATTTTCTTGCCTTTTATGACTTTTCTAGAATTTGAAATGTGGCTTATAAACAATGCTTTGAAAATCGAATCAGTTATCGATCCGAAAAAGGTGAAGGGTCAAGGATCAAAAGGTTCAATCAAGGTCAAATCAGGATCGAATTGGATGCAATAAATACATACAAAAATCATAAAATACTATGAAAAAATATTTCTTTTTTAATTTTCATAGTAATAATTTGTTAATTAGATTCATTATTCTATAATTTGTTAATATTCTTGTTATGTCACTATCCCACATTAGAAGTTTATGAAATCGTCGGATAAAAGTGCATCTATAAAATGCATTATCCCACATCAAAAGTTTATGAAACCATTTGAGATAGGTGTATCTCTAAAATGAGCATATCATCTAATATTTTTCCATGGGCCTTTGAATTAATGTTTATAAGGCTCATTCATGAAGATAATTTTTTTTAAACTAAAGAAAAAAAAGACTGGGGGAACCCAAATGCTCACTGAATTTTGCAAAAAGTTTTCAAAGGACCACTAAACTTTACAAAATGTTTTTATGTGGTCATCGAACTTTAAAAATAACTACATTCATCACTAAACTTTAAAAACGTTTATATGGGATCACTCAACTTTGCAAAATGTTTTTCAAGGGTCACTAAATCTAGTGATCCCTGGAAAACCTTTTGCAAAGTTGAATGATTAATGGGATTATTTTTAAAATTCAGTAACCCCGTGAAAACTTTTTGCAAAGTTAGTGATGACTGGGATGATTTTTAAAGTTCAGTGACCCTATGAAAATCTTTTGCAAAATTCAATAACCATTTGGATTATTATCTCCTAAAAACTGCGATCAGTTCACCGATTTACGGTTAAACTAGTTGGTTTGATGGTTTTTAAGCCGTTTAGTTATAAGCGGTTAGCAAAGCATGATTGGCCCCGTGTTGGGTCCATTCCTGGTTTTACCGGTTGAACCGGTTGGGTCGGGCCAGTTTTGATAATATTGCCTATAAAAATAAGGTTTTTCTGTCAGCTTTGTTTAAGTATTATTGTTGTGTTTGTAATTTTTCTCCATATTGTCAGTTTATAATATATCGTTCTTCTGCGATAAATTTTCTTTGTTTATTTTTTTACTTCTAATCTTGTTTCTTGTTGGAATCTTTATTACTTTGTATCACAATTAAATCTCATTTTTACCACCTTTTGGGATAACAATAGTAACATAAATGAAATGTGACAGAATTTATTAGGGGTTCATTTTGGTCTAACTTATTAAATACATCCTTACTTAAAATTAAATGTTGTGGATATTGGGAATTCTCTTTACTTTCTTGGAAATTACTCAAAATATTTATACCAAAAAATAGAAAAAATAAAAAATAAAGGTGGTAGGTGACCGTGAAGTGGAACTCTTGATTGATAAATAGTTAAATACTCCGCTATTCCCATCATTTCGTTCCCAATTCCCTTTCTTTATTCTGGTCGTCCATCATACACACATCATCATCACCAGCACCACCTCCAGCTGCCGCTGCAACACGCCACCATGCCATCAGTTTCCGGCAAATTCGTCTGCGTCACCGGTGCCGGAGGCTTCATCGCTTCATGGCTCGTTAAACTCCTCCTCGAAAAGGGCTACACCGTTAGAGGCACTGTCCGAAATCCAGGTGAAAATTCTCCCATTTGGTGGACAATACTCAGACAATATTAAGGAAAAAATAAAAACCTTCAACTTTTAGTCCGTTAGTGTGTACAATACTGTAGTTTTTTGTATGTATATGAATTGTTTGTACGTGTGGGATGGTGGCAGATGATCCCAAGAATTTCCATTTGAGAGAACTTGAAGGAGCAAATGAAAGATTGATTCTATGCAAAGCTGATCTCAATGATTACCAGAGTTTGGTAGAAGCCATCAACGGCTGTGATGGAGTTTTCCACACAGCGTCACCTGTCACAGATGATCCTGTAAGTTTTACTTTCTGAAGTAATTTCACCGACACTTCATTTCAATAATTAGAAAATTAAGGAAGATAGAGATTTATTAAAATTTGATGAAATTTTCTATCAATTTAACTTAATATTTTAAGAAAATGTTAGACTAATCTTATTACATTATTTCTTACTCAAAAAATGTACCTCTTTGAATAACCAATATTTATTTATTTTGACTGTAAGATATTTTTATCATTTGGTCCTGTGTAGTTCATGGTGATTATTTATTACTCATTTCATTTATATAGGTCAACTTTTCTTATTTTCTTGTCCTAATTATATAGTCATGAAAATGTTTTATTTTGTTTGTTTACTTATATACCTTTATTTAATTTGTATAGTTATAGTCAATTTTCTTTACTTAATCTTGAAATTGTACAAATATAAATAAGGGTAAATTAGGAAAGTTTTTGGCAAAATTTGTTTTTCCAATGACGTTGAATAAGATTTCTTAATCCATACGAAAAACAAAATCAGCCTATACAAATGGAATGGAGGAAGGATCGACTAGTCTTTCATCTTGCAGATAACGATCCACTTACTTCAGCGCCTTCCTATTACTTTGTCACCTACTTGAATTTCACGTTCCTAGCAACCTTCCATCTTTTTGGGACCCTTAGCAAAATTTAAATATTCCTACAAAATTGTTCTTACATTATTGTCACGTGGCAAAAATTAGATCGTGATGTTGCGTCTTAGATGATGTCAAAATTGCATTAGGAACAAATGGTGGTGCCGGCTGTGAATGGCGCCAAAAATGTGATAACTGCAGCGGCGAATGCCAAGGTCCGGCGAGTTGTTTTGACTTCATCAATTGGTGCTATTTACATGGATCCTAATAGAGACCCTGAAAAAGTTGTGGATGAGACATGTTGGAGTGATCTTGAATTTTGCAAGAATACTAAGGTTTGCATAAATATAATATTATGCCAATGTTTATTTATTGCGAGAAAAATCGATATGCTCATCCAAAATTTAATATTCATTTTTTGAATATTTTAGGTTTTTAATTAAAGTGATTCAATATAGTACGTCTCTTAGAGCATATAGTGATTTTGGGTTAATTAATTATAGCTTAGAAGGTTGATTTGGTCCATACGATTTTTGGGTGCTTGTATAAAACTTACGCTTCACGATTAATAATTAAAAATGATGGTATTTGGTCATTTTCATTTAAGATTTTACGTCGTTGTCAAGTTTGGTGCAAACATGAAAAATATATATTTATGGTTGGTGGCTTATGGTATGGTCATAGGTTTCATTTTATTCTTTGAAACTTCGTAGGATTTAATGCATTTTCTTAAAAAAATATTATTAATTTGACTTATATCTTTCCTCATTAGTTACTTGGACCTGCAATTAAAATATGTTATAATTTGTTGTAATCAATGTTTTATACATTAGAATGGTCCGCAATGAACATCATTTAAAAAAAAAAAAAAAAAAAAGTTAAGATCTTATGTATTAAACGATAAAATATTGACTCGCACTATATGTCGATAGTCGTCGATTAAATAATGTGAGTATGTTAGATTACATTGCAATCATTAGAATTACAAAAAAAAAATGTTGAATCTTAGTTATTGTGTTGTACGGTATTGTCTGATATTATGTATCAATTGTTGAAGACTAACTCTATTTTGACTTGACATTGTAGAATTGGTATTGCTATGGGAAAGTTGTGTCTGAACAAGCAGCATGTGATTTGGCCAAGGAATTGGGTTTGGATTTGGTAGTGATCAACCCAGTTTTGGTGCTCGGACCACTGCTTCAACCCTCTTTGAATGCCAGTGTTCTTCACATAATGAAGTATCTGACTGGATCAGCAAAAACTTATGCCAACTCTATACAAGCCTATGTGCATGTTAAGGATGTGGCATTGGCTCATATTTTGCTCTTCGAGACCCCGTCAGCTTCTGGTCGTTATCTCTGTGCCGAGAGTGTTCTTCATCGTGGTGAGGTGGTCGAGATTCTGACGAAGTTTTTTCCAGAGTATCCGATCCCTACCAAGTAAGTTTGGCAATCATTATACAACATGTTTGGCCAAGTGCATCCTTGTCCACGCTTAAAACAAGAAAAGTTACTTATTTTATAAAATAAATTGGTGAGTGCAAAATTAATTGTAAATGATTTGACAGTTTTCTCTGTGAATGCAGGTGCTCAGATGAAATAAACCCAAGAAAAAAGCCTTACAAATTCTCAAACCAAAGGCTTAAGGATTTGGGCCTGGACTTCAAACCAGTTAAGCAGGCTTTATATGACACTGTTAAAAGCCTGCAAGAAAAAGGCCATCTTCAAGTCTCGCCCAAAAATGATGGGCCCATTACCATTCAGTCTTAGACTTTTGGGCCTTAGCCCAGCCCATCATTATGAACCCCCAAGTTAATGAGGGACCACTAGTGTGTTAATATTAATGTTTTCTTTTTCTTTTTAATATTGAGGAAACTTACATCAGTGACATTTAAAAATAAATATTTAAAATTTTATAAATCAATTATATATTTTCCATTTGTACTGTCATATAATAGTAAAACTAAAAATCTTCAAATCACTTAACTCCATGTTATCATTCAACTAATTAACTGTGTTTTATTCGATCAGCAATTAAATGTCAATGAATTAGAATTAAACTACTTTACCCGAATTTTTTTGACATGATAGTTGACATCCTTGCATATGCGCGTGGGTTTTGCGTGAATAAAAAAGTCCAAAAAAAAAAGTGGGTTCCTTTCCATTGTGAGTGTCGATCAGCCATTATGTTAAAAAAATTCGGGCAGCATAGCATGATTGAATGAATTATATCAAATCCCAAATTTATCTACAAATTATTGTGTATCAATTCATTCCCAAATCAAAACTGACTTCATTCATTCCTCATCCCTTCCTTGTTCATCCACTGCCAAATCGTGATCTATCGTTCTTATGCCAAATCGTGATCTATCGTTCTTAATCAAAACCTTAATTAGTTCTCTCTTTGAATCCGGACACGAGTCCCTACGTGGAGTGCTTTGGACGGGTTGAATTATATGAGAACAGAAGGGCCTTTTTAAGGAGGAAGTTATTGAGAATGAAGTATACATCATTTTTTCTTCTATAATGAAAATTGAGAATTCTAGTGACGTTTTCGTCTTCCTTAATTTTTTTTTTCTTATTTGTTGGGTTTTGATATCTAGTAAATTCGGACGATAACGTTAAAATGATGTTGGATAAATTATATCGACGCCTTAGTCAAGTTATTCTACAAGAGATGAAAGGCAAAGCTCTAGACATTCTTTTATGGATGGGACTTCTATACCCACGCTATTGGATGCAACAGATTTCAATCTGGACCATTATCTAACGGTGCTAATCAACCGTTCATAAACCAGGTGATATGCATCCAAAGCCCATATGGAGCGGTGATTCTCAAATGCATGTGATACACGTTTCCTCGAGTCCTGAACAATCGAATGGTATGATGAGCCATTAATACTTATCAAAAACGTACCTTGGAAGCAAGCGATGGCCCCAGCTAATCGCCTTGAGAAAACGAGAGTGCTTTCAAATCATTGGCATGCAAATTTAAAATGTCTGATCACCAGAGCCTCATCTTTCAGCAAAGGCTTCGTCTCTACCACTTCAGCTTTCTCAAAGTTGCAATCGCTCAGTGTCTCGTCTTCTAGCAAGGACTTCGTCTCTGCTACTAGAACTTTTCTTTAAGTTGCAATCTCTCTTTTTAGATAGCCACATACATACACACCAATAAACAACAACAAAATCTCATGCATTATATAAATATCCGTACGTGGACTTGAGGGACAGAGATTCAAAATACACAACCAATCAATGAAAGGTAAAATATTCTAAGCCAATGTATCACCTTGACTTAGGGCAATTCACCTCCAACCCTACAACAAAAGCCCATGCATTATATAAATATTCATACGTGGACTTTGAAGGACTATTATTATGCTTTTCATAATGAGACTCCAAATCATCTACCACATGCGGAAACAAGGGTTGCACTCCACATCACTACACCGAAGTCTGAACCGACGAAGAGAAAGAGAAATGTTAGTGATCACACAAGTCCAAAGTGACGAAGTGATTTGCTTGATGACAAAGTGGCACAAGCGCTACGGCATTTACTGCCATAAGCCATGACGCTTCATCCCAACGTGCTAGGAGATCTTTTACACAAAGATCTACCCAAGATCAAATCCTTATTGACTGATTGATGGGACGCTTGTGTAGAAGGCACCAAAGTGTCAAGTTGAACATTACTGTGTTAGGAGGTATTATATGCATGTTATTAACCTATGAAATGATCGATTGATGTCTATAAAAGGACACCTCGGCTAGGAGATGAGGTCGTGTGCCTCACATTTGATAGTTCTTTCTTCACCTCTTCTACTATTTGACCGTTGGAGACCTAGCGATTGCTTCCACTACCACTGAAAAAGGCCACGAGTGACTAACGATGTGTTACAAGCGCCCAGGGAGGAGCCTACTTGGAGCTGCTTTTCTATTGGCCACGTGTCCGGTCCATTTTTCTGGGATCAACAATATGTATTATATTACCAGATTTTTTGCAGCACATGGGTTAATTCCTTGGTTCAAATAGAGAAATATGAACACGGATTGATCAAGGTAAGAGATTGTGATCTTACAACGGATTACAAATATTGCAGTTAGGACTGCAATCCACCAAGTCTGTGAATTTCCTGAATTAACGAGCTCACAAATAGATGTGATCACAATGTTTGATTCCCATTCCAAAATACAAACACATTCAGGAAATCTATGCAATGTTCTTCTTGCACTTTTTTCATTATTATTATTATTATTATTATTATTATTATTATTATTATTATTATTTTATTTTATTTTTTTAAATTAGCTGATGTTGAGAGGATGAAACGATTAGCATGAATCCAAATTTTTTTTTACTTTTCTATTGAGTTTCATTTCGATGTTGAAAATTCAGTTTTAAGATGGGACAAATAGTACAGGATCATAAAAAAAATGTCAAAAAGGCTAAATCAATTATTCGACAAATATACATTATCAAAAAGTTCTTCGGCCCTACTTATTTAACACGCTAAATAGCTATTTCAATCATGATCAGAAGTACTTCGACCATACTTATTTAACACGCTAAACAGCTTTTCAATAATTAATGATAAAGAGTGATTAAGTCGAATGACCTGCATAACATATTGTCCAGCATATGTCCCGGTTATGGTAGAACTCTGACCTGATGCCAGTAAAGCAATTGCAAAAAGCTTGGAACTCCATTTGCCAAGAACATTCTTCAATGATAAATAGAATAGTTATTGCTTTGAAACATTGAAATTACAACCCTAAAAGATAGTTCACCACGACATTACAAGAAATAATAGTTACATACTTTAAGTAAAAAAGAAGCTTTGTTCAAATCCAAGTCTTTGCATTTCTGTTCATCATCAGGGTTCAAACTGGATGAATTGCAAATGGCACCACTAACTGAGATAACCGATACATTGATGAGAAACGCCACTGTCAATGCAAATCCACTTTCTATCAAATAAAATCTGCTTGCCTCCTGTAAACAAGTGATATCATGAAATGCTGCATTGTGTTAAACACAATCTAGTCTTGATTCAAAAGGCAAGAAGTATAAGAAGTAAAGTTGCACAGAATTTTCGACTCAACCAAGTCTCATTTAATTCCATTAATACATAGCCCGAACTGGTTGCCTATTGTCAACATGAAAAATATAAAGCAAAGCTGGAGCAAATTCCAAGCAAATACGAGAAATATGTGTCTTGTTTTCTTTTTCCATTTACCAAAAACCATATGGTTTGGAATAAAGTACCTTCCTTTTCTTTCAGTAACGTATGTTAAGCAAATACGAGAAATATGTGTCTTGTTTTCTTTTTCCATTTACCAAAAACCATATGATTTGGCATAAAGTACCTTCCTTTTCTTTCAGTAACGTATGTTAAGCAAATACGAGAAATATGTGTCTTGTTTTCTTTTTCCATTTACCAAAAACCATATGATTTGGCATAAAGTACCTTCCTTTTCTTTCAGTAACGTATGTTAAGCTGGGATACTCACAATGGCAAATCCATGAACGAATTACAGACATATCCCATGTTCAATATTGATAAATTTTCAATATGTTAGCTGATGCTATTAATTTTTCAAAATAAGAAGACTTTCATAACTTGAGTTTCAGATAAAATAGTAGAAAGTACAATTGCAGTCCTTCAGATAGAAATATTACTTTGATACCATTAAAAGATCGCGGGATTTTCCTAGAGAGTACCAGAGCTGAATGGAGGAAAAGATTATGCCTGCACCGAGTATAGTTAATTATCAAAATCACAAATCATGGAATAGCCCTGTCAAATGTCAATTGATAGAATATGATGAAAAACATACGGCATAACCATAGCACCAAGAAGTGAAATAGCTAGCTTAGTGGCTCCACTTCCCTTAAGTTGGGGAACAAAAAGACCATCTAAAACTTCCAAAGACTTGGGCTTTGCATATCCAAGCTCCACAAAGAAGCAGGCAGCAATTGTGAAGACAAGGAAAGCGATAAAGATCTCAAGTTTTCTCACCTATAAAATATTTGCAACTAGTTTTGATTAGGACTTGAGTATTTGCAAAAGTCATTTGTCATATATTGTTGCTCTAGTTGCAATGCTGAACATGGTCAAAATTCAATTCCATTTAGTTGTTAAATTGGTAGTGCTGGTAAATACCCCATATTGCTGTAGTAATAATAGAACCAATGTACTGAGCCCTGTGATAAGCACACCACACCATAAAGGTATCTTGAAGAGCATGTTCAGAGCAAAAGCTGTTCCGATCACTGAAATAAAAAGCAGCAGAGTTGGAAGTGAGAAATATGAGAAGTAGACGAAAGATCAATACGATGCGAAAGTAAGATAATTTTTTATATAAACATGCCTTTATTCACAAATCAGAACATGCCTGCTGTGGCTGAAATACAAAATAATCACTATATTTCTAGCATTTAATGTTGTCTTATAGGCAACATCACCTTCACTAACATAGACCAGCTGCAGCCAAAAGAAAACTAACAAACCATACAAATATTGGCAACAGGAGAAACAACCTCAGAAGGAAAAACAAAGGTCACCTTCTGATGTAAAATCACAGAACGAGAATAACTTCTGATGTAATACCATTTGCACTAATTTCCCTACAAATAACTTTGGTTCACGTGCTTTAAAAGTTAGGGATAAGAGCACCCTTTTCTTAAAACGCGAAACCTGATCTTATATATGAGAATACGCATTCTGAACATAAAACTGATCTAGCCAATCTTTTACGTAGTATTGTGGAATAAAATTGACTAAAAGTGACAAAGAAACTTAAATAAAAAATGACATAAACTGTATACATGCAAATATTAATTCCAAGGTAATTTTTAAGATGAATGAGCCAGAAATCTGAGGTCTAACCTTCGGGAATGTCACATGCAACTATAGCTATTTCAGCAAGAATCCACAAGATAAAATTTGGAACCTTTGGATACTCCTTGCGACAGTGTTCAGCTAAATGCTTTCCTGCAAAAAATAATAATAATAAATAAATAAATAAATAAAATGTGAATAAAAAATGCAACTTGAGTACTGTGAATATTCAATGTTATGCAGAGAGAGATAAATTATTGAAGATATGTCAAACCTGTAACGACTCCTAGATTTGCTGCCAACATTTGGATAATAAGTGCAGCAAATGAAGCTAACAATATGATCCAGAGTAACTGTGAAACAAAGAAAATTTACTATAGATCAGCAGATGTTTAAATATACTTCAGAAATTAAAAGATACTTTTTACAAACAGAGATCGCATTTGGTGCTACCAGGAATATGCTGTATCTATTATATATGAAATCCACCATGAAATATCAACATCAATGCCTAAGTTATGTGAATTGCAAGAGCTAAAAGACTATTTCCCACTTGTGATCATTGTATGTACTACAAACAAAATACTAAATTGGTCAAAAGCCAAAGTAAATATAGTTATATGTAGATACATTCAACTTGCAAAAAAATGAGTTACAATATTAGACAGCCTATTTCATTCCTCTGGACTCGAAATTTCTAAAAGAATATGGTAGTTCGTCTTCAGTTATCTAAGACCATACATTGCCACATAATATTTTAAGTAATAATGACCTTTAGATAGACTTTGAAATGAGATATAAGATTGGACCACGAACTGAAAAAGATAATGACAATAAAGAATCATACTCACCCCATATTTGTATTGAGCTCCTGCCTGTAAATCGGTTTGAACTGAAAATGCAGGGCAACAATGTTATAAACCACAGGAAAAGATTCGGTTTAAACTAAAAATAATTAACATCGCCTTACAATTCCCAGGATCAATATACGCAATAGAAACAAGAAAGCCAGGACCCAAATATGCAAAAAAATTCTTCCAGCTTTTTTTCTGCCAAAACAAGTTGAAAAAAATTAATAATTCCATCAATCAAGTGATTTCTGCCATAATTTGGTGCCCATTCAAGGTAAAGAACAGGAACGACATCAAGTTGACAGCTTCATAACAGTTAGCCAGTTAAACACAGAGGCTAATCAAATTTGTGAACTTTATGAGTAGCATCACAAGACATTTTCCTCAACATTTACATTCAGAATCTGTAGATTCACTCCAAAGATGATGCATGTGTATAGAACAAATGACTCCAAAAAAGGAACGCGTCTTTAGGATTAGTCTGTTAGACAAGTCACAAATAGTCATCTGTCTAGTGACACTGAATTTCTGTAATTAGTGGCAAAGACAGATATAAGCATGACTCTCCAAATATCAAAAACCTCCCAACAATTAACCATCAGAATATAATTTGAGAAAAAACAATGATGTAGTGAATCAAAGCCCGCTTGAGGCAACCACTACAATAAAAGAACAATAATTTAGGGGATTAAGGCCGCTGTGGTAGGAGTATCATGGACACATCTAGATGTGATAAAGAAAATGGAGACGTTGAAGTTGGAGCTAGTTTTTGTGCTTTCTCAGCAAATTTCCATGTTTGTTGCCAGCTGACAAATGTCAAGATTCAAACAATATCTCGCTACAAAAAGTAATGAAGAGAAAAATTCCAAGAATTTGACACACAATAAAATTTGAAAAAAAAACTGCCATCAAACATGATGAAGGGGTAAATTACAAAATAATTAAGAGTTCTTGATATCTAAAAAGTTTAAAGACACTGATATACCATTCTTGGTTCTACTCGAAAATCCATACAATAAATTGCAAAACATGCTTAATCAATTATGATATTATCAAGAACCACATGCCTCAAAAAATTAGTAATCGTCTTAAAATTTCCAGTCCACTGAGAAAAAAAATTCTGAAGAAAGAAAATTCTCACATCAGGAACGACAATCTGATCATATTCAATATTCTCAATGAGTGGTTCAGTGGGGCGATTGTTTCCTCCAGTACCAGTCATAAACTGTGGCTGTGCAGTTCCCGGTGCCGCCGCCATTTTCCTTCAACCCTCTATTCCAAAAAGCAGAGGAAATGCATCAATTCAATGGACTAAAACTTTTGTAACCCAATGAATAAAAAATTAACATTCCCAAATCCCAACTTGGATCAAACATTAAACATGCAATTGAAATTAGAACTTTATAAAACATCAGTATCATATATTGCATGTTATACAAGTGTATCATCAACATTTATACGATTGTGTATAAGAAAAACACGCCCAAAAAAAAAGAAAAAAAGAAAAAAAAAAAAAGACAGAGAAGCTGAGATTCAAACCCATATATAGGTCTGTGAAAAGTTATAAAAATGAGGGCTTGGTGGTGAAGGATGTGGAGTGCTTACAAGTTGTTCTGTAGAAAAGGGAGGTGTCGAAGAATATATATAGAGGTATGTTACGTAGAGAGAATAAGAAAGGGGCCAAATTTTTTGGGCTGTTTGTAACTGTTGAGATACTCCTCTCTATATCTGCGTGTGTCCGTCGTATTGCCCCTCATTCGTAATCATGTGCTCCGAGACTTTGTACTCGTTAGGCATAATAATTTTTAAAAAAAAAAAATAATTTTTGTGATAAATTTTATGAAAATATATCTTATAGAAAATTGGTCGAATATAACTTTTTTAGAAAATACTTTTGAAATAAAAAGGCTTTTAAAATTAATTTTCAAAGAAAAATTAATGACTTCCTCGTAAAACTCTTATAGCCCTTGTTTGAATCTCATTCTTTTCGTAAGAATGAATTTTTGAATAATATATTGATAAAAAATGTGTGGTTAAAAATTAAAAAAAGTTTTGAGTTTGCATGTAATATTATTTCACTGAAAAATATGTAAATGAAATGATGTCAAAACACCGTTTTAAAATATATATTTTTCAAAGAATGAGATTCAAACAGAGGCATAGAAAGCACAAGCAAAAATCATGCCAAACAGATCATTCGTCTCTCTTTGTGTTCTTGTTTCAAGAAGAATTTTATTGAACCCTCGAATATGTACATGTAATAAAATCTTTTATAAAAATCATGATACATTGAATGTTGTGTGGATAAAAAAGAAGAATAAAATCCTTTGACTGGTTTTAAATTCAAAAAATGAATATATATTTTTAAATGATAATGATACTTCGGATTAAGAAAATATGAAAGCGTGTGACCGCACAATCAGGGCTTGTGTCCGCTTGTGTGGTGTTGGTGTGGGGCTTCTATTTGTTTGTTATTTTATCTGCTAAATCTATGCTAGATTAGGCTAATAGGGAAAAAATAAAAAAATAAAAAATCACATGCAATCAACAAAAATAAAATAATTCATAATATACAACAAGATATTTTGTAAACTATAAATACTTGTTATTATACTAAAATAAATCAAAATTACTGACTACTGTAATTTCTCTATTTTTTTATTTTTATTTTTATTTTTTTTTTGTAGGAAAGACGTCAATGGCTAGGAAAAATGAAACTTCCCAGAACTAGGAAATTTCCATACGTAGGCCATTAAAAAAATAAGGAATTGAAAAGAAAAATTAAATTGCATCTTTTTTATTCTTAAGCTACATGATTAATATTAAATATTTCAAAACTATATTACATTTACATACATAAATTCAGGTTACGAATCCAGTTAAAATAGAAAGAAACTAAAATTCTATGATTTTATTTTCTCGAAATCAGGTGGTAACGGGCATTTGGATTTAAATTTTCTATAACTAGAATACATCACATCAGGAAAAATCAGTTTTATTTATTTTTTATTTTATTTTTTCTCATGCTCCTCGCCGTGCATATTACCTTGAAGTTTCGACTTGCTATATCCTGAGATACTGATTCAACACGTGATTTTTATTTAACTGTAATGTTCTATATTTTGACTGAATTAATTTCGAATTTATCTTCAATTTCATGTTTGTACATAATACAATACGTTATTTTTCACCGTTGAAATGGTTTCTTCTATTCAATTGTCCATTTGTCGTATCAAAACTCATATGATTTTCTTGCCTAAACAAAATTGTGTAGCGAGAGTTGTTATGTATTAAGGAATGATATTTAGCGCAAGTTGTTATCTCTTATTTTAATATTACGAGATGTATCACTTGTGTAAAAGTAATCGGTTACCAGTACATATTGCATATCTATTGTCGCAACCGTTTTTCCTACCATATAATTATGTGATAAAATGGATGAATAAAGAGATGTACCATATTTTGAGATGTGGGTGCACCTTATTATCTTATGTTACGTAATATGCTTCAGGTAAAGGTCATTTCACCATCCATGATAAGTTTTTGATTGTGTAAAACATATTCATTTTTGTAGGATTTGATTAGTTACATAATTTGTAGCATATTTTACGATGATTGTCATTGCAATTCCGGCATGATTATATGTTAGCAATCATATGAAATATAATGTTTGTCTACAACATGTATGCCAAGTTACAGGATTAATTGGGTGCCTATATATATCTTGAAATACACTTAACTTCCATTCTACATAAAAGTAGCAAGTACATGCACAAATGAACCAATATCAAAGGATTTGACAAGTTTGAAATACAAACAGCATTCATAGTCTAAGCAAAACTTTCAAGAAAAATAATTTTTGCGATTAATTGTTAAGAGAATCAGCCCAACCAAGCAACATTGGCAAAGAATAATTGAATTGAACAAATAATGGAAGTAGATGATAGAGGAAGTTCCCTTATAATAAAGGGAAAGAAAAAATAGGTCTAAATATAATAATATCCTTTTCCATGTGTGGCCAAATGAATTAACAAACAAATGGGATCACACTATAATTAACATTGAAAAATATTTCATCTGCAAAACACACTTTATAAGCCCTAAAAGGGTTATCTTCGTTTGACTGCTTGTTTCCTGTTGAAGTCGAACCCATTGATCATGGATGCACAACGATTTGGAGTCTATCTATTGTTATTGTGAATGAAATAAGTATGACTACGGATCTAAGCGATGATGAAGTAGAATTGTGATTGTAACTTGTATATGGGTTTTATATAGTCGTAAGACCTAAAATCAGAACAATAGGTGCGTAGAAACAGAATGAGTATGAAGTATAAGGAGTGAAGAAAATCTTGAGATATGAAGAAGATGATTTTGTGGGTTTTGATTTCCTGAAAATGAGCAAAGAATATGGTGTTTTTTGAGCAATGATGGAGGAATTAATGATATAGACTGATTGGATGAGTAAAAACTGCTTTCTAATTGATTAGTTTTAAAAGTGATTTTTTTTTTCAACAATTGCTTTTTGCTATACTGCACCAATTAAAAATAGAGTATTAGTAATATTTGAATATTTTATTAAATATGGTTACGTGGTGTAATTTTCTCTAGGCTAATGATTTCGGAGCACATATTTCATGGTTAGTATTTTTATATTAATAATATAATTAAGAATGCATTTATTTCTCTATGCATTTATTGAATAAGACAATTCTAGCACTGATAGTCAACAAAAATATCAATTATTTTAGATATAAATTGACTAGAAAATATTCAAAACTCACGTGTCAAGAAAATTGTTTTGAAATCTAGGTGACCATTTAAGAATGCAACATCATTAAGATTATTTAAATAATATCTTTTTTTTTTTAATTTTGATTTGATTGGTTGACATGTAATCACGTGTACATATATTAAACCAATTTATAAAACTATTCGATTTTATAGAAATATTAATTAAATCAATTAATTTCTTATTCAACATATCCATTCATAATAATGAGTTATTTTTATATTTCTTTAATATAAATATAACTTGTAATCACCAGATTGCTGCATTCTTATTGACGAGTTGTGCTTTAAAAAGAATTTCCAAATTATCTCTCACTTGCACTCTTTTCGTTTCCACGTAGTTAATCAAATTGGACTGGAGAGAACCGTTGTTTCTACACACACACACACACACATATATATATAGCGTAAATATATTTGTAAGCATTTAAAAATTCAAAATTATGTATATTCTTTGTTAACTCCGTGGACCTATATGTCGTAATATTGCTTAGAATGCAACCTTTGGCCAAAAATCCCTTTATTGTTCATATTGTTGAAAATATAAATGTATAGATTTATAATTGAGTTAGCTTTTTTGGGAAGCTATTGAGTTGATCATTTATGTGTGCATTTATAAATATGTATATGTACATCCTTCATGTAAATGTATTGAGAATTCGGTAGCTGAATGACATATCCTCTTTAGGCAAGCCGGTCATCAAGTCATTAATAACTTCATGCCAAGCCCCTTCACCATTAGGTGATTTGTTATGATTATTATTACACTCAAGTTGGTGAAAAGCTTGATCATGGCTCAAACTATCACAAAATAATAATAATAATAATAATAATAATAATAATAATAATAATAATAATAATAATAAGCTCGATACGACGATGCAGGACATCATTTTATACCAATGATTGCTAAGGATTCAAACCCTATTACTCACTTATGTGAATGCAATTTGTTGAAGAGATAAAAAGGAGAGAAATAAAGAGAAGTTTTTTCTTTCATTCATTCAATCAAATAAACAAGAGAACAAAGAAATCACTCAAAAATGAAAATTAGAAAAGAAGAGTTAGTAAGAACTGGCACAAGACTTCTTCCCCTATTTCTCCTTTTGTGCTTCCACCCAAGCTTTTCATTCCAAATTATGAGGAAATTTTTATTGGTTGTATTGTGGATTAATGAACAGCTTCTCCATGTTATGACTGGAGGTGGGTGCAAAGATTGTGGTGTGCAGTTAAATCGATACTAGAATCGAACATGTGATACAATTTGTATTTTCGTCGAGGTTGGTTCAAACGTCAACTTTGAAAAACAAACAAAGAAAATAAAAGAGAAACCGCCAAAATGCGAAAAAAGCGCACCACACCATTCCCTTCCCTTCCATTTCTAGGAGCCTCACCCTCTTAACTTGATAAATCAAGAAGACTACATAATCTCAGTTTTCAATTATATACCATTTTATTTTATTAAGTTCAACGTTAGCTAGATTACTCAACATTTATATGTTTTGATGCAGCGTCTAGATGTTATTCATAACAAGTAGTTTTGTTGGTTGGTCAATTGGTCACATTTTGTTCATGAAATGGGGTTTTATATATATTTTTATCCCTTTCATGTATCACAGATTGGTAGGGATGTTTTAATTCATTGTCCACTATTTCCAATTTATCGAAAAACAACAATTAGGAATAGAAAATATTCTAGAAAGGTCTAATTGTTGGAATAATGTTTTCCATTTCAATTTAATACATTCGGTTAGTAACATTGGTTAAAGGGATTCGAACCATCGATAAACAAAAGCGTAAGATCGGTACTCTTTTCCCTCCCTAGATAGATCAATTGATGGATAGAGATTCATCTTATGTCGAATATACCGCTTCTGAATGTGTTTGGACAGAAATCGTAAAGATTGGAACATGTTTAATAAGCCTTATTCAACCACCTGAGGACAACATTTTCTTTTTCAACCTGAGATTCTATTTTTTATGTTCTCCAGTAAGCCCCACCATTAGTAGGTAGCCAACAAGTGCATGTAGTTGCTGATATCTTTCTAGAAAGGGGAGAACTCGATAGCATCGTATAGTGAGCCTCGATCTACCATCTACGAGAAGAATTATTTGCGCTTAGAATTGGAATGAGGTGCTTTTTTTCTTATTATCTTTGTAGGTAGAGAAGTTTTTCGATCAAGCCTAGACTTCCTAAACGAATGCTAGCAAGACCACCAAAGGCAAGAAATTGCAATGGCATCGTACAATGAGCCTTGATCTCCCAACTATGAGGAGAAATTTTTGCGGAGCAGAATGATGCATTAAAGGATTGAGCCATCGCCCACCTTTCCTACCAAAAAATGAAATCATGCAATCCCTTTACCGTACAGGATCCACGGAAAAAGTTAAGGACCCACATTTTTTTTGTTTTAATCGTAATTTATTTTGAAATTATCGATTTATCTTTTCATTATAGTTTGTTAATTCATCTTTTTCATTGATTTAACAAGATTTTAATAAAAAAATCTAATAGTAAGGTGCATTGCACGTTGATTGTGACTAGTTCTACTAAAATGGATTGGTCAACATTCGGAGAGGTCCAATATGGTTTACAATTTTTTTTTAATGAGAAAATTAGGTCCAGTATTGCTATTGTATTTAAAAGTTGAAGCGTTAGAAGTTTTGAAAATAACTTGCAATTCAAGTACTACTTAATCCAACTCTAAATAAACTCTTTCTCCCCTTCTCTCTCTATCTGTTATTTACACTCCTACCACCTCCCATCCATGCTTCCTTCCCGACTCCATCTATCCACCGCCACCACAACGACAACGACAATCACTACCACCCTTAAACCAACACTATAACAAAATTTTACATTTCTAAAGTCACACTTAATATTTGAAATACTTTTTAATTCATTGGATTTTTTTTTACCTGATCCCAAAATATTTGTAGCTGCATAACTAACCATTTTTGACATGTCACGTTGTCCAAAAAGCACAAGGACAAACCCAATCCATGGTAAACAACACTTTAATTTTTTTTTTTTTTTTTAAGTTTTGGAAAAGAAGAAAAAAAGTCCTTTTGGATAGTCCTTTTCACCATATAGGGTCAAATTGGGTATATACTAGGCTAAACAAGGATCAAGTTACCCTATACAAGTCGTTCGTACTCGTCTGAATCTATTGATTTAAGTGGAAATTATCAAAATAATCAATTTTGGCTTTACATTTACAAAAATATCACATTTTTTAAGTTTCTCTATATATATATATATATATATATATATATATATATATATATATCCTCTCAATCTCTCTCATTCCCTAAAAGGTAAAAGTCCTATCATTCTCTCTCTCATTCCCTAAATTTAAACGGTTCAATTTCCTCTTGCTCAAGGTCGCCGGCGACGCTAAAGTCCTCCATTTTTGTCCAAGTTTGAAGCCAAATAACCGTTAATCAGTCCACCGTCGACAAAGATCACCATAAATCTCTTGAAATATATATATATATATATCCTCTCAATCTCTCTCATTCCCTAAAAGGTAAAAGTCCTATCATTCTCTCTCTCATTCCCTAAATTTAAACGGTTCAATTTCCTCTTGCTCAAGGTCGCCGGCGACGCTAAAGTCCTCCATTTTTGTCCAAGTTTGAAGCCAAATAACCGTTAATCAGTCCACCGTCGACAAAGATCACCATAAATCTCTTGAAATTTTATTTTTCCTTTCTTTTTACATTTGTTGCTCTCTTCTCTTTTGATTTTTCAAAATTTTGGGGTATTTGTTTTTTTATTCTTTACAAATTTGGTTTGAATTGGTACAATATGTCTAATTTTTTTGGTCTATTTTTCTAGTGCTATGAAAATTTTAACATTTTGATTTATGTAAGTTATCTACGAAATTTATTTCTTACAATTATGTTTTTCATTTTTCTTTCATATAAATAATTATTAGACAAATTGAGTTTGAGTTTAATTTTTTAGTTTGTGAAATGAGCTAAGATTGAATTGGGTATATTCTAGTCAACATCCACAAATAACTTCGGTTAAATGTGTCTTTATATGATTATTCCGGATAATTTGAATGTTGTTTGAAGCGTTGGATTATTATATTTTCATTCTTAAAAAAGTCTTTGTATTTATATATAAAACTTATGGCTGAGTATATGAAAAGTGATGTTGTTGGAAGCTATAAGTATAACACATATTATGTTTGTCATAATTCTGTCATTCATTTCTTCGAAAACCAATATGAATGTGAAATGTAATGTCCATTCTGACAGTAACGAAATCATCTATCGACAGATGAACAGTCGTTCTCGACAGTTAGGCTCTAAAATTCTCGACAGTTGATTGCAGAAGCCAAATTTTGTTAAACTTCTATTCTAAGTGTGATTTTAGGGGTTGAAATGTATAACGTATCATTTGAGAACCATTATTATTTCATGAATTATAGACATAATATTTATGAATCTATCTGTAGAGATAAACTGTCATTCTAGATAGAGAAGTCACCGACCCAAAAGGTGCTTACCTGGACTACCGGAGGGTCCATCGGCTAGCTAGGTAAATGAGGGAACTAGTATGTATTATCATTTTAATTTAAAAACACATTTGCCCCACTGTTTGAAGTTTTTATCTTGCTAATTTCAAACATGATTGTTTCGTATGAAGATACTGACTTGAAAGTTGGTAACCCAAACTACAGAAAGGTTCATTGACTAGAAGGGTAAAAGAGGCAATTGGTATGTGTTACTACTTTCAGTTTTAAAAAACAAATATTAGAATGTTTTGATTTCTTAACTTGACATTTGAAACTTGATTATTTCGTATAAAGGAGTCGAACCAAAAGGTACATGACCGGACAGTCATGAAGTTCTTTATGCTTGTGGCAGACGGTAAGTTTCGTAGTGGGGTAGTTATACAATGTCAAATTCTTATGTTTTACGTTAAATATATTTAGTTAAATAAGCGTATCATTTCGATGTTATATTTTAAATTTTGGTAGAATATGTTATTTTCTTCCATTATTAAATTTTAGTATATAATACAACTCAAACCACTTTTGTATAGGAGTGTACACTGATGTACCACTGGTATCAACATACTCGTTCAAGGTGACGAAGATGTTAATGCAAATGTGCAACGATCGACACGTGTTCGAGTGCCGCTACATTGACTAGGACTCCATTCAATAGGGGGAGCGGATAGAAAGTCAACCAACGTTAAATCAAGCAACATATCAGATACATTGTAGGAGTTAACTAGGGAAATAGTCACATATTTTCAAGGATAATATAACAGTTGTTTTAAGATGTTAATGATGTGATAGTACTTTTGGATGTATTTATTTCACAATAGAAACGTATCGTGATAGTACTTTTGTGTAGCTTTTTGCTTTAAAATGTTTTACAGTTTCTATTAGTAATATGCGCAAATATTTTTGTTTGCTGTAACCATTGCTTAAATATTGTGTGCACCTAGGTGAAATTCAATGATAATATAGCTGAATTTGTTAATTTTGCAACTATTATGCTTATGTGTAGAATATATTTATGGTCTCTAGTTTCTATCAGTGATTCACATGATAATATATGTACATAATGCTGTGCATTCGAATATTTGTTATATTGAAATTTATAGTGTACTTTACTCAATTGCAATGAACTGTCGAAAATTATTCATACAATTTGTCATGATCAAGTGTCGAGGATGACAAAAACAATCCTTCGAGAACAGTAGATGAACTTTCGGGCTGTCATGCAATATGTTGTCTATGGATTCATATTTTACTTGCGAAGTTGAACATGTATTTGTCTGTCTGCGAATGATGTGAGAATGATAATGAAGATGTAAGTTGAAGATAGTAATGTAAGTTGAGAATGTGCTGGAGACCACCGTAAGTTGAAAATACATTTATGCTAGATATGTACGCTCCAATGAAATCAATAGGTTATAAACATGATAAAAAAGAATAAAGATAACGAAAACGTTAAATTCTTGATTTTTTTTTTTAAATACAAAAAGCACTCCACCTCTAATATTGTAGTAAATAATTCAATCCAATTTTGTAATTGTCATCCTCATTTTCTCCATAGTAATACGATTTAACATTAGTGGTATTTATCATTTATGCGTCAATTGAGTCCAATATTTGTAACTTACAAACAATGTGTTTTGTGGGAATTAAAATTATATTTTTTAGTGGATTGTAATAATAGTTTTTGAATGGTGTGGTTGAATTATTTTTAGCAGTAGTAGAGTTCGATAATAACAACAAAATGACCAATAATGGCCGCAAATGAAAATGACAGCAAAGCTATAATATAACTTGATAATGTATAACGTAGTAGGGGGAATATTCGACATATAACGTCAACAACGACATTGAGCGGTTGTTTAAGAAACTTGCATTACATTGAGGGCTGAACAAACTTTCCCCTATACAACACGATGAATCTCAAGTGATGACTCATACCTGAAACATTAAGATTGCAAATGTGAGAATTTTGCATATTCCATATGTCGACATTTAATACCATCAAATTGGAGTTTTCAGATATTTAGATTCATATAATAACAAAAATGAAAATAAAGGGTTTCAGCAGTTTTCAAGTGTCGAAGTTGACAGTTAAATTGTCTATCCCGACAATGAGTAAATGTCGAGTTCGACAGTTCAAATTTCTAACCCGACGGTTTCGACGACACTACTTGACAATTGAATTGCCATAAATTTCGGGGAAGCTTCAAAACCATGTATTTAGTTCTTTGGAGGAAACTATTGAAAACATTAATGGTGATAATCAATTCTTAATTACAACATCACAATATCTTCTCACAAATAAATAATGAATGACTCAATGATTCATTAAATATAAAATCTTTCATATTTTTCTAGAGGATGTTGGTATTTTTTTCCTTTGAAAAATATATCAAAAATAAAACACATCAGTAAATAAGAGTTCAAAAAGTTCAATTAAATATAACCATGTTGTATTAAACATCTAAAGTAGTAAACTATGATATAAAAATATCAACAATTTCTAATAGCTCACATTTGAGATTGATCAATAGCTTTCTCTTGTTGATGATGGAACAAAGATGAAGAAGAAGAATGTAGGGTTTGTAGTCATACATGCTTGTGTGTTTTTTTAACTTTTCACCCATTTTTTAAACAAAAATTCATATTATACAATATAATAATCATGTTTAAAATATATAAAATAAATCATTATATCACACCATTAATCACATTCCAATCAAGTATTTATTGCTCCTAAAAAGGTGTCATAAAGGGTAAAGTGGACATTTTGCATAAAAAAAAGTGACATTTTTAGAAGAAATTGGTGCAAATGAAATTTTTTTATGCATTTCAATTTTAGTGACATTTATATAAATTTCCCTAGATTTAATTTTACACCTCCATCTATACAACTATACAAGTTGCTTGTACCCCTTTCCATTTATATTGTACATAAGATATTTCCTTTAAAAATATATATAGATTCACAAAATGGTGGTCATTTATTTTTAAAAAATATAACTTAATTAAAATTACGATCAAATAATGATTAACAAGTTGAACTAGCTATAATTTTCTTCCACTACAACAAAAATGCATTTTTGCAACATGTAAAACGCAACACTCATTAATTAAATGTTGATAAAAGGATCTATTGCAACATTCCAATAAGTGAATGTTGCCATTAATGTCAATAATTTAGATTTGACAACATTTTTTAAGTGAATGTTGTTAATATCGCCTTTTTGCAACGTTTATTTAGTGTTCCAAAAATTTTTATTTTTAGCTACGTTTATCAAATGTTGCAAAAAGAGAAATCTTTAGCAACGTTTGATAAACGCTACAAAAGGTCATACCTTTTAAATTTTCTTTTATATTTCCTAATTGTAAATAGCCTTATATTTCTCTTATTCGATTTTTCATTTGTGGATTAATTTTCTAAAAAAAATTGTAATAAGATTCAAATAAGTCAGACCACACACCAATGAAAAAAAATTGTTGGTAAAATTTTAAAGTAAAAATAAAGAATCGTGAAATAGTTACCAATTTTAGCAGATTTTGATCCACGCATCAAATCAGATATATAATTATTAATTATTGAAATAATTGTCTGATTTGGTTAGAGTGGGGATATTTGGATTATTTCGTGATCCAATCAAAGTATATGAAGTTAAATGTTCACTTAAACAAACGTTGGGGGGCAAAGGCAATTATTTTAATGTAAGCACTAATCAAACCTTATTGTCAAGCTACTGTAAGAATATTATTATTGTTCCACTCTAATTTGTAAAAGAAGAATAATTAAAGAGATGACCCTACATCTTAATATATTATGGCTTTAAGCCCCTTTGTTCTCTTAGTCGAATAAAACAAAGTGAACAAAATTCTGCTAATCATGAAAAACAGTATATGCTTACTTTTGAAATGATAAACGGACCAAAATGCTTTTAATTGAATATTCGCATATTGACCATAGATTAGTGGTCCAGATTAGTCAGGCGATGCGACCATTTTTCTTGGGCTAGTTTTGTTTTGATAATTAATTATAAAGAAGCAGAATAAAAACTTATAAATTTATGCAATTGAAAATGTTATCAAAGAAGAATCAATTAACTAGTTGTCAGATTTCGGGGCTATAGTGCGTATCATTTTATAGCCCATGTTTGTTTTTCATTCTTTTCTCATTAAAATAAAAAATATGATTATTATCTATCACATTAAGTCACCATATTTGAATTTATATCTCTTGTATGGAATTCGTAACGGCTATATTTTTAATTCTCATTTTTATATAAATGGGAAACAAACAGGGACATAATAAGATTTTGTCACTCACCTTTTGGTAAGTTTTTATTTTTGTTCTTGATAGAATTATTCTCGTTCATTTTCGTGCTATTCCCTTTTTTTTTTTTTTTAATAGTTGAGCTAACGTGCCGAAGAATTACGAATTTTCTTTCTTTTTTCGTCTTCCATGAAAGCAAATCTTAATAATGTTAATGGAATTGATCTCCTACTTCCAATGGACAGGATAAAAACTATCAACTGTTGATGTGACTAAAGATTAATTATAGTTGTCAAATGCATAGGTTAAAAAATTTCATTTTTGATGTGACAGAATAACCTTAATCATGACGTTTTTCTTATTGGACGAATGCTTGGTCCCACATGCGTACCCAGAAAGTCTCAGTTACAGTTGAGAAAGTCAGATTCTTGCAATCTCAAAACATCACAAAGTTAAGTTACACACTACAAAGTGAACTTGGAAAGATAAGAACAAAAGACTTGCATTGGACGACGATGAGACAAAGTAATAATGTATAATAATGGGCCCCCAGGGCACTTCTCCACTGGCAAAGGACGGACGCTGTCAAATCTGGCAGAGCAGAGGTCGTGAGTTCGAAACATGGGGCTCTTGGAAGGCAATGATTTATTCTTGGAAGGTAAGGGAACATTTGGAAGGCAAGGATTTATTTTTGGAAGGCAAGTGGGAACTTGGAAGGCAAGGATTATTCTTGGAAGGCAAGGTGCAACTTGGATTGACTTGCTTGGCACTTTGTCAGACCAGGTGGGGAGCGCTCGGACCCTGGCTAGTTGGAGGCACATCCTGCGATTAACCGGACTGTGTGAAGAGGGGTCGGATCACAGACCCAAGGATTAGTCTAGAATAGGACACCTTGTAAAAAAAAAAAAAATAATAATGTATAATAATGGTACCAACTTTAAAAAGTTTAAATTAAGTCACCAAATTTCATATCATTTCAATTCGATTCACTTCTTTAGCTGACGCTAGTTCAATTCATGGAATTTACCTATGTAGACATTAAAATCATACGGAATGCGAAGTAGGATTGAGTTGTTGAATGTTAAATTTATTGGCACTCAAGATTTGTATGAAATAACTCAAATGTGATTTCATCGGTCCAAAATCTCAGCCCTACACCATGAAAACTGTTGAGCGAAGATGAGTTTGAGAATAAAGGGAAAAAAATTGAGACTTCAGAATCTTAACGTCCATGCAGAGTAATCTGTCGAAGCAGACAACCCTGCTCTATTGCATTAATGAGAATTAACAAATTGACAGAAATTGAAAGAGTCATGAAGTTTGGTGACTTGATTGAAACCTTTTAAAATTGGGTGACCCAATTGAGACCTTACTCAAATTTGGGTGTGCTAATAAATAGGATATTTACTTATTAATATTGGACATAGTATTATATTACGCATTGCAAAGTCTCCATCAAAATATGTGATATGTTTGGTATATTAGACTAAATCGCACGGAACATGATTAAAGCGCACAAAAAAAGTTAAAAGTTTATTCCTTATACCATGCATTTAACTCAAATATCCTTTTTTTCACCCCCTTCAATTCGTTTGGTGTGTAAAAGTAATCAAGAAAGTAGTATTAATATTTTTTGACTTTGGTGGATGCCATGTGACACGTACATACTCTCTTTGGTTATATGAAGTCGATCGGATTGAATATGGTTTATGAATGTACAATTGGTGTAAAGACCGGAAAATTTTCAACAAAGAAAAGAGATGAATATTTCAATTGTTTCTTACCATTACAGCAGGATATGATTCATAACAAAATTAACGGATTCTAACATTTAAGTTATTAAACTAAAATAAAAAGACAAACTTTAATAATCATTTAAAGCATTAATAAAATTTAATGAACTGAAAGATTGATTATCTGCATAGGATTGATGCTACATGGAATACTTCACTACAGAACTTTTACAAATGGATGGCTGAATTCGAGTCTTATGTTCGCTACCAAAAATACATTAGACCAGCTCAATCACACTTTCGATGGTTCAGACTTTTTGCTTGCCTTTTTTGGTTTAAAGATTCATGATTGACTATGTTTTATAGTATTAAAAAACAATAGATGGGACGGCTGGACGCGACAGGATGGGAAGGATGGGACAAGGCGGGTGTTTACACTCTCAACCGTATAATAAGTTGATAAGATAGATTATACCATATTACATTGTATTGGAAAAAAATAGGTTGATGTTGTAAAAGCTACGTTTATTAGGCTTTAGAGGTGAATGACAATTATACCCCTACAACTCTAGAAATTATTATCGATGTATCCTTGATTCTGCCCTATAAATATATGGCTTTGATTCTTAATAAAACATACTCAAATCTTTCTATTGACTTCTTTCTATTCTCTTCACTTTTATAATACATTATCTGCACGATAACTTAATTTTTCAAAATTTAGTGAATGTAATAATTTTTATAAACATGAATATTTATCATGTTTACCAAAATTAATTTGGTAGCATATGAAATATTTCAATATACATATGCATTATAACAAGGTTGCTTTTTCTTTTCTACTTTTCATCGGCATGCATATTAATTTTAATTCACATTTGTATGTGTAATCTGAACACATTAATTCTCATTTTTTTATTCATACACGATCATTTTTTTCAAATATTATTCAGTATTAATTCTATCTTTTGAATCTGTTACATATTACTGCTATCTTTAATTTCTATATATGTGAAATTCACATACATGTTTAGTATCCTTTGCATGTTAGTAAAAGATTTAGCCAATAAATGATTTACTTCTATGTATGAAGATTCTTTTTCCTAATGCATACTTGATAATTAAATTTTCTGTATAAATTCATATCATGTCTTTTCTCCCCCTCCGCCCCACCCCCCCCCCCATTTTGATTTACTTCCATCCTATGACCAGCACATGCTTTCAATCGATATTGAGGGTCTACCTTATGCTAGATGCAGAGGCACATAATAGATCGATATGAACATCATGAGTTGTCCCTATATGATAATTAAATATTTTTAGATATTCTTATATGAATTTCAAATTAAGAATATATCATCTTGTTGTTCCAAAAGTAGCACAACATTATAATTAATATTCCAAAAGAATATTAATTGCATATCTATCTATTATAAATAGTTCATTATTACTCCTGAAATAGCACAACATTATTAATATTTTAGAAGAATATTACTTGCTTATAAAGAGTATGATATTACACGTTCAATATTCCAAAAGAATATTGACTCAATGCTCCTGAAGAAACATAATTTAAGTTATATTTATTTTAAATGAATATAATGTTGATGTTCTCGAAGAAACGCAACACATGTTATACGAATATTCAAGAAGAATATTTCATTATTACTCATGTAGGATATAAATTTTATTATTTAGCTCGAAAGGTAGAATGAATAGTTAATGTCAATATTCCAGAAGAATATTGTATTTATACTCTTGAAAATTATATGTCTCGTTATGTTCTTAAAGAAAGCATATTTTATATATATATAAAAAATAAAGTTGTGCTGTTGTTCCTAAAGAAATACAATATTATTAATATTTTAAAAAAGAATATTAATTTGTTCCAAAAGAATATGATATTATGTAATTTCAATATTCCTGAAGAATATTGATCGATTATATGTCAAATCACATATTAATTATTCTATTTATTTACGTGTCCATTTTTCTGCATACATATTTAAATATTGATGTTCTGGTAAGATATTATTACTCTTGAAGAGCATAATGATATAAGATCTAACATAAAATTATGTTTTTACTCCTGAAGAGTAAATCCTTATATAATTACTACTGTAAATAATAATATGTTATTATTCCTGAAGAATATGACATTAAAATTTTTCATATTTCAGAAGAATATTGATCTATTGTTCTAGAAGAATTAATAGTAAAATATAATGTGATTTCAAAATAGCACATTATTTTCATTAATATTCTAGTTAAATCTTACTTGCTCTCGAAAAGTATAATTACATATAATATAATGTAAATTATATTTTTACACCCGAAAAGTAAATTATTGTATAATTTATTATAATAATATTTGATTGCTCTTGAAGAGTTTGAATTATAATTTTCAATATTCCAAAAGAATATTGATATATTGCTTTTGAATTAGCAATAATAATAATAATAAAATATAATGTGCTTTCAAAGCAGCACATATTTCGAAAAAATATATTATTTTGAATTCATGTTTATTCTTGAAGGAAAACATATAACTAATGTTGTTAGAACATTGATTAGTTTGACTACTTGAATGATATATGATTATATAATATTTAATCATATTCTTCGAGATTAAATAATTGAATTATATATTATATTGATCCAGAAGTTCAATTTGATTTTATTACTTGACACGACCAGTTGGACCATCACTGAATCAAAAATGATGCGAAATTAAATTTTTTTAATGGATATTAAATGAAGAATCAGAAGATTTTTCAATCCAATGATTTCCTATATATTATTTATTCTCTTTATCGACAATTGATCATTAAATATCGCTAGCTAAAATAGGGATTAAATTTCCTATATTTCTAAAAATTAATTAGGGTGATATATGGGGCCCCATCACCCACCATGTTAACCATTTAAATATTATTTGTATCTAATAGATTTGACATAAATATTAGATGATTACATGGTGTTCGCAACCTGAAATTTTGCGAAAATTATTGCTCAAATTATGAGTATAATTTTCAAATTATATAATCAAGACTATATCTTGTTAATGCTAGTGGATATAAATCTCAACATTTTAATAAGTGTTAGTTGGGATGTCAATAAATGGTTTAACACTATAGTTTGTTAAATGCCTCCAATTAATTTAATTGAGAATAAGGTATTTCCCATCTTTATTTAGGGAATTCTATTACACATTATACCAAAATCACATTTCTCCCTATTATAATCACTTTATGGTCAGATCCTATTTTTTCATCTAATTATTTTTTATGGTGTAGTATATGTAAAAATTGAACACCACAACATACTGAGATAGAAATAAAGAATGTTGAGAATAAGTACATAGTTTAAACTATTATTTCAAATGGACGATATTTTATAATACTGAAAAAATGATTGTCAATTTGATTAGACAATTCTCTCAGCATTAAGGGAGGAATCAAGAAGTTGAAAATAGTGTATAAATATAGCATCATCTAAATCCTCGCTAAATATCATTCGAATTAGAAGTTCAAAAAATAATTTATTTAGATACATTTATTGATCAAAGAGATCAACAATATTTCACGCACTAATTTTTAATGCTTCAATACGAATTGATATCTTAGGGAGACAATTTGTTAACATTATATTTGATATTTTTATGGCACGCCTGAAGCGTGATTGTGTTCGATTCTAATACAAAAATCTTCAAATGAAAGTGGAGCAATTAGCAAAGATGGTCTCATTAAGGAGGCAAATACTCTTAATGAATATTTAGACATAATAAATTATAAAACCTCAGAAGAGGTTCAAGTACCTGATATGTTAAAAATTGGGAAATCTAAATAAGTTATGTCACTACGAGAAAAGAAATAGAATCAAACGAGAAAAAAAAAGTTGTTGACAACAATTTTGTACACGATATACAGTATCATATGTGAATCGCGAGGAATCGAAATAAATGCATCGAAATATATCGATCGAAATAATGTTTGGCCAAATAAAAAGAGATGCAATCTTAAATTGAATTTACTAGATAAATACGAAATTTTTGAACCTGTAGTTCGAAAATCTAAAGGTATATACTTATACGAAAAGAAAATGAGAAAAATGAAGTAGTAATGTGTAATGCGCGACTCCCAACATAGTGAATTTTGCAAAAATTGTCATGGATGAAATCACGAGTCTATATCATGTTATCTTGACGGTACATGAAATTTGAAATACGTGATAATCAACTAATTTGGCATGATTATTAATGTTATCTTTAAAAGATTTAATGTGCTTGAAATATAATTCAAGTGATACATGTCTGAGAACCATATTCGTAGATCATTATATTGATTAAAACAATCTGGACGCATGTGGTATAATCGTCTAAGCGAATATTTGTTGAATGAATGCAATAAAATTGCCCAAGTCCGCCTATATGTTTTCATAAAGAAAATAAATATTGAATTTGCAATTATGGTTAATGATTTAAATTTAATTGGAACTCCTGGAGAGTTCAACAAAGCTGCTGGTTATTTGAAAAATGAATTTGAGATAAAAGATTAGAGAAATTCAAATTTTATCTTGGGTTGCAAATTGAACATTTTCCAGAAAGATTATTTGTTCATCAATCTATGTATACAAAAAAAAGTTTTAAAACGCTATTATATGGATAATGCACATCCACCGGCATCACCATAGTTGTTCGATCATTTGATGTGAAAATGATCCATTTCGTCCACTTGAAGATGGAGAAAAGATTCTTGGTCCTGAAATACTATACCTTAGTGCAATTGGAGCATTAACTTATCTGGTAAATTGTACTCGACTCAACATAACTTTTTCTACAAGTTTTTTTGCAAGATATAGCTCTACACCAATTCAAAAATATTGGAATAGTGTTAAACATATTTTTCATTACCTAAAGGGTACTATTGATTTTGGATTATTTTATTTTCAAAAGTAAGGATCCGCTTCAGTGAGATATACAAATGCATGTTATCTCTCTGACCCATATAAAGCTAAATCACAAACTAGATATGTGTTTACACGTTGAGGAACAACTATATCATGGAGACCCGTGAAGCAATCCTTGACAGCAACATCCTCAAATCATTCTGAAATTATTGTAATCCATGAAACAAGCCAATAATGTGTATGGTTGAGGACATGATCCATTATATCCTAGTATCATGCGTGTTATCTCTAACAAATGATAGCTAACAATTTTGTATGAAAGTGATGTAACTTGTATTGCACAACTCAAAGGAGGCTATATTAAAGGTAATAGGACAAAGCATATTTCTCCAAACTTCTATCATACACATGATCTTCAAAAAAATGGCGACATTGATATCCAACAAATTCTCTCAAGTGATAATGTGGCTGATTTATTCACAAAAACACTGCCAACATCTACATTTGAGAAATTAGTTCATGATATTGGAATGCATTGACACAAAGATCTTCAGTGATCAATATCAGGGGGATTAGTTGTACTCTTTTTCCTTCGCTTAGGTTTTGTCCCACTGAATTTTCTTAGCAAGGTTTTAATGATGCAACATTTATTTTTAATACTCCAAAATAACTATACTATTTTTCCTTCGTTTGATTTTTTCCCCATTAGATTTTTATCAAACAAAATTTTAATGAGGCATATATTTTATAATGTGTCATTCAAGGGGGGAGTGTTGGAAAAAGGTAAGTTTATTAGAATTTAGAATTAAATGACAATTATACTCCTGCAGCTCTAGAAATTATTACTATTGTATCCTTGATTCTACCTATAAATACAGGATTTTAGTTCTTAATAAAATATACACAAGTCTATTGATTTTTTTATATTATCTTCACTTTTATAACAGTTGAGATTTTTTTATGTGGAAATTATACCTAACCATATTTTCCAACTTCCAACTTAAAAAATAAAGTTTAAGATTTGTTTATACAAAAATTAGGTCATAATTTTTAATATGATGATTGTTGATATAGGCGATGGTAGTGGTAGTGATGCAATTGTTTTGGTGGCGACCATGAGTTTGGGGATTTTTTTTGTTGGGTGGTTATGGGCTGGTAGAGATGGAGAAAATGGTGGATTTGAGGAGATGGTGGTAATTATTGTTCGTACAGGGTAGTGGTATGATGGTGGTGGTTGCGACGCTAAATTGCTCCTTGTCCAATGGTAGTGCAAGTGTGGTTTTTTGGGGTTGCGTGTAAGGGAGGTGGTGGTGGTGAATTTGAGGAGGTGATATTGTAGCGACAATGTTTGTGGTTTCGACAACGGTGGAGTGGGGGTGATAATGGTGGTGCTAGCGACGATGAAACAAGTGGTGCTGACAATAGTGATGCAAGTTGCACGGGGTTCAGTTGGCGCCGATGGTGGATAAGGGTGACGGTTGGATGAAAATCTTTGTGACCATTAAATTGGCTAATTTGTGATCAACAAATAGTATGTGACAAATAAAATAGATAGTTTGTGATCAATAAATAACGTATGACCTAAAAAGTGAGATTGCGACTAAATTTATACATGTGACTCACGATTTGTCAAGTTATGATCAATTAATTTGATAATTTGTGATCATGAAATAAGTTGTGACCAATAAAATTGTGGTTTGTGATAAAAAAAAAAAAAATCATATGTGACTTATTAATTTTATGTTTGTAGTTGATAAATGAATTGTGACTTACGACATCTGTGATTTGTGATCGAGAAAAAATGCTTGACCAATTAATTTGATAATTTGTGATTAATAATTAAGTTGTGACCTATAAAATTTATTATTTATAACTATGATTAATACATAATTGTGATTATAAATTGTATAATATTGTGACATTATTATAGTTAATTAATAAAATATATTTAATTAATTATCTAATTAATAAATTTTAGTTATGATTTGATTTTTGAAATGTTAAAACATATTTCTTAATTTTGAAATTGTATTTTTCAAGTACTTTAGCTATGTGTTGTTCCCATTTTAATTTATACTAAATTGTTTAACTTCTGTACCAATATCTCTAAAAAAAACTCTTTAAAAATAAGACGCTATCTATTTTAAAGAGTTAATCCTTAAATTATGCGCTAAGAGGCTCTTTACGTTAATAATTTAAAATAGAAAGTGAGTTTGACTCTACAAATTTGGAGAGTCAAACTCACTCTCCTTAATTAAATGAATCTAAAGTATTTCAATCTTTAATGGTTGAAGATAATATAATAATTTGAATGGAAACTAGTGATAAAAGATAAAAAATAATAATAATAAATATTTTTTGAAAATAGTAAAATTAAGTGTTAAATATAAAAAAGTATGTTGGAGCATTTAAATTTTTTTTACTCTCCAAATTGTAAAATATACCCTTCCAAATTAAAAGATCCCTTGAAGCTACTCTAAGTATTTTAGGACAAACAAAATTGGGTCTCTAGGTGACTATGTGTCTTGTTACAACTCAAACCCAAAAGATCTGGAAAACACATAATATAGAAATGAACATTAGCATCAAGATACAAATGATTTTGGGCTCAGAACATCATTGCACCATTCTGTATAATATGAAAACTCTTCAAACCTAAACTCGAAATAGATCGAACAGAGGCAACGACTACAATCAATCGAAAAACCAACCCTAACTCTGATTTCAACTTCTCAACGTTTGATCGGAGAATCACAAAGACTCAACCAATGTTTTAAAACCTGGCCTGAGCATCGACCTGGTAAAGAGAAAGGGTCGAGGTTTAAAAGATTCAATCGAAGTTGAATTGGGTTCAAATTGAAAATGATAAATAAACATTTATAAACATTTAAATTTAATTTTCACAACAATATGAATTAAATTTTTACACCATCAGTTCAAAATAAATACAAATATGTCAAATGTGTGTTTCTAATATAAATTTTAATAGTTTTTATTTTTTAGATCACTTAAAAACTCATTTCAGTTTTACTAAATAATTTGTAAGATTAAAAAAATGGTTAGCAATCTATAGAAATTGAGGAATTTAATTTTGTAGTCGGACACCATATGGCCATAAATAATATTGAAAAAGTGTGCTTTATTGAAATTTGTCAATCCCACATTGAAAGTGTGTTTTATTGAATTTTGTCAATTCTACATTGGAAGTTTATCAATTATGGGATTCAAGAAATTGTTACAAAAGAGTTCCATTGGTAAAAAAGTGAGTATGTGGAAACTAGTCCAAAATCGTAACCGGTTCCCAATTTTCGATTTATTTGATCGGTTTTTCGGTTATTTGACCGGTTATTAAATAATTGGTTAATTTTGCATAATTGGACCGAATTTGGTCTAGTTCTCAATTTTATTGGTTGAACTGGTCGATCCGGACTGATTTTACAAACATTGGACTCAAAACATAGATTAATACCCAAAAACCAGAAGTTTAACAGATTTACATAAAGTACACAAAGAAGAAGACTAAAGGAATAAGAAGCGACACGAAGAAAAATGGATAGAAACCCAGAAGCTTCTCAAACAAAAATTAGATATGAAAAGTCACGTAGGGCAACCATTCAAGTGGTATTTATATTGCCATCTCATCATCGTTGATTTTAGTAGGGTGATCTAACGGTCCAGAGTAGCACACGTGTCATCCAAGATTGGGGTTGGGTTTAGGCCCATTTCATTAAGTGTTATCAAGCAATGGATAAGTAAGCCGGCCAATGGGCAAAGAGCAATTTCATCATTGCCCAGTGGACTGGGCCAAACTTAATTTGGCATTACAGCCCAATGAATCTCCCCCTTAATGCCAATAATTAAAAAAAAAATACATAACAACAAACTTCTCAGAACACTCGATATCAAATTTCTTCATGATTACCAACACCAAGTTAATTGTACCTATGGCATCGCAAAGATTACCCACTATCAATTATTAGCATTTGTAAGCATGATTTAAACTTGTTGAGAGAATGTAACTTGGTCCCCATGTCAACTGGATTAAATTGAGTTGAGATTTACTCAATAAATATGGATTTCTTTTGGATTATGTCTCTAATAAAGTGTATCCTAACATCTATATGCTTAGTTCTTTCATGAAAAATAGGATTTTTTTTGCATAAATAGATGGCACTTTTACTATTAAAATAACCTACAACAAGATTAACAACTTCATTTACCTCACTTAACAAAACTTTAAGCCATAAAATCTCTTTAATGGCTTCATTAGCAGCCACATACTCAGCTTCTGTGGTGGATAAGGATACAAAGAACTGTAATTGAGATTTCCAACTTATACAAGTATTACAAAAAGCAAACATATAAGAGGTGGTTGATTTCCTGTTATCCCTATCTCCTGTATAATCAGAATCTACAAAACTCTTCAAAGTAATTCTTTCTTTACAAGGTTTAAAACACGAGCTAAAATCAGCATATCCTTTTAAGTATCTTAATAACCATTTCATAGCAAACCAATGTTCAGGACCAGGATTGGCCATAAATCTACACAAAGTACTTATGGCATGAGCAACATCAGGTCTAGTGCACACCATGGTATACATAATAGATCCAACTGCATTAGCATATTGGACTTTTTGCATGTATTTAACGTCAGATTCATCATGTGGGCATTGATTTTTATTAAGTTTAAAGTGACATGCAAGAGGCAATGTAACAGACGTGGAATCATACAGCAAATTTAGATAACACCTTTTTCAAAAAGTCAGACTGTGTTTAAATAAGTAACTGTTGGGATCCATTTCTTTTAATGTCCATTCCCAAAATTCTTCTAACATGCCCTAAGTCTTTCATTTCAAATTCAGCACTTATCACCTTTTTATTGTCATTTATATCATTGATCTTTTGGCCTATCAATAGCATATAATCCACATACAAAAGTAGATACATAGTCACTCCATTATTATCACCTTCTTGAGATCAAGACAATGATGAAAAGAGCTTCTTATAAAACCAATAGACGACATAAAGTTATCAAACCGCTTGTATCATTGTCTAGGTGATTATTTTAGATCATATAAAGATCTTTTTAGAAGACACACATGATTCGGTCGTTTAATATCAATAAATCCTTGTTGCTGACACATATGTATAGCCTCATCAAGTTCACCATGCAAGAAAGCAATTTTAACGTCAATTTGTTCAAGTTTAAGGTCATATTGAGCAACTAAAGCCAACATAACTCTTATAGTAGTGTATTTTACAACTGGGGAAAAAATCTCATTGGAATCTATGCCAGGTTTTCGGTTAAAACCTTTGATCACTAATCTGGTTTTGAATCTAAGGGGCTATTTTGGAGAAATTCCTTCCTTAATGCTATAAATCTACTTGCAGACTACTAAAGACTTTATTTTTGGTTTAAGTACAAGGTTCCAAGTGTTATTCTTTACTAAAGACTTCATCTCCTCTTCCATAACAAGCTGCCATTCTTTAGGGAGTTGGCAACTGATAGCCTCCTCATAAGATTTTTGCTTTTTAAAAGTCAAATCTTGATATGACAGGGCACTAAGGGATAAGTAACCATTCATTCTCACAGGTTTTCTTATCTCCCTTCTAGTTCTATTCCTGGCTAGAAGATAATCATCTAAAAGGTTTCCCAAATCACTACTAGATCCTTGAACACTACCTTTACTATGTTCATGAGAGCCTGACACATAACCACTCACAGTTTCACCCTGGCCCTCATTAAATAGTTCAGGGAAAGACTCTTGCTCTACATGCAATCTAGTCATTTCTTCATTTTCATTTTCATGGACTTCAATAGAGACACTCTCACTCAGGCAAGGCATTTCAATTTCATTAAAGGTCACATTTCTACAAGTTATCAACTTAAAACCCTTATTGTCTTCCACCCAAAGCCTATATCCTTTTACTCCCTTTGGGTATCCTATGAAAACACATTTCTAGGACCTAGGCTCCAATTTTTTCACACTTTGGTGGGAATAGGCTGCATAGCCAAATGTTCTCAAAGGGGTATAATCAGTCAATTTACCTTTACACACTTCCTTAGGTGTTTTTCCATCTAGGGAACTAGTTGGTATTCTATTTATGATATATGCAGTGTCATAGTAGCCTCACCCCCACAAAACTTTTGGAACACTTGAGTTAAACATCATGCATCTTACCTTATCTAAAATAGTCCGATTCATTTTCTCAACTACACCATTCTACTGTAGGGTATATGGAACAATTTTATGCCTTAAAATCCCATCATCTTCACATAGTTTGTCAAAATCAGAATCACAAAATTCTAGACCATTGTTTGTTTTCAAAATTTTAATCTTTTTACCTATTTGATTTCAATTAAAGTTTTACAGGCTTTAATCTTTTCAAAAGTCTCTGATTTTTGTTTCACAAGAAATTCCACAATTTTCTTGAAAAAATCATGAATCAAGGATAAAAAAAAAAAATTGTTTCCACCTTGAGAGGTGGTGGATGATGGGCCACACAAATCAAAATGTATATACTCAAGGATAGATGTAGTATTGTGCTTTCTAGTGTTAATAAAACCTATGCTATTTGCCTAAGGTGCAGTACTCACAAAAGGGAATTTTAAAAACAATGTCTCAATCAAAGGCTCCCTTTTTACTTAAAATGTGCAGGCCTTTCTAACTAACATGGGCTAGTCTATTATGACATTTCAGGGTCGCATAACTCTCAGCACTAGAGGATTCTACAGTGTGACTTAAAAAATTGGCTCTAGTAACGCATATCCTATTTCTTTTGTAACTTTGAAAGTAACTAAGGAGCCCGTAATTATTTTCAAGTAGCCATCTCCAAACCTATCTTGTAGGCCTATGCCATCTAGATTGCTCATAGAAATTAAGTTTCTATTGAAGTCTGGATCATACCTTACTCTTTCCAAGGTAAAGGTGTACCCATTTTCAAATTTCAAAGTCACATTTCCTATTCCCTTGACTCTACAAGCAACACCCATAACTACCTCCCCTCTTTCAAGATCCTTAAAGTCTTTTAACCAATGTTTTCTAGAGGTCATATGAAAAGTACCGCCTGAATCTAGAATCCACTGTACATTCTGATCACTGTTATCTGCAAAATTTGTAGTATTCAGCTCAAAAGTGGAATTAGTCACTACATAGACATCAGCAGTCTTTATCACCCAATGGCTCAACAATATTCCCTCCATCCACCTTAATCTCTCTTTGTTCATTCTTTTTCTTAAAATAGTCCTTAATATAGTGCTTATCCTACCATATCCATAACATTTCCTATTTCCATTTCTAAACTTTGACCTATGCCTCCCTTTTCTTTTCTTCTTAAAGGTATTATTCCCCAACTTTGACTACTCTGATTATTACCGTGCCCAGTAAGTGATTTGCCTCTCACAAATAGACTTTCATATTCCTTACCTTGCCTTTCAGCTTTAACCTCCAATTCTTTACTTCTTAAAGAGTTTATTATCTCCTCTAAGGTTAATGAATCTCTACCATACTTAATGGCAGTCTTAATATCTCTATAGGCTTTAAGTATAGAATTAAGAAAGATCACAGCCTTTTATTCTTCAAACACTTTGTCCCCAGCATTAGTGATAGCTTGTACCAATTTATTAAAAATATTAAGATTATCGTCTAAGTCTTTGGACAAATCAAACTTAAAGCTAAAGAATCTCTCTAAAAGAAAAATGTTAGTGGGTAAAGACTTAGCCAAATAAAGTTCTTCTAATTTTTCCCACAAGTCATTAGCATTATCAAGCTTTCTTACTTTTCTCAATACTTGATTAGACAAATAAAGAATAATAGAAGTATAGGAAAGTTCATCAGATTTAGTTTTTTGTTTAGCAGTCATAGTTGTAGAAAAATCACCAACTATTGCTTTTGAAACCTTTTATTGAACGATGAATCCTTTCATTTTTTGCAGCCAAATGGAAAAAAGGGAAAAATCCCCTTTTTCATTAAAAATACCAAGTTCAAATGTAGTAGTTGTCATTTTGAAAAAAGGCTTTTAGTCAACACAAGAAAATGTTTAAAGTAAATTTGGACTGAATTATGATACAAAAATGAAAAAAAGATTGAATAATCGTTCAATGATGAACATAGATAGAATAACTGCCTCAATGTTCAATAGTAAAGTGCAAATATTCCAAATAGAGTTTAATAGCACACAGTGCCACTCAAAGATATGAAATATCAGGTAATCAACAAATAACAGATGATCACAATGAACATAAAATAGCAAGATTAACGCAGATATAGGGAAAACCTATTTAAATCATGTGCTAGTGTTCACCAGGATTCCGCGAGGTTTATGACCCCCAGGTCAAGGCACAACCCAACACACAAATTAACAAAAAGGAATAAAGGGTGGCACAAAATAAAAGAGGATTACGATTAGGAAATTTTTAACCAACAGCCTCGAGTTACACACACAGAATGCCCAAGTTCGTCCAGATAGGCTTGTAAGGAATTTCAAATTTGACTCCCACACCAAGATTCAAGCAATAATTGCCAAAAAAAAAACCAATATCTCCCAAAGAATCACAATAAGAAACCTAAAAGTCCACCACCAATAGGATCTAAGGTTTCACCACTTCTCAGATCTTTCAAGATCCGGTTGTGAAAATTAATTTTTCACAACTAGATCGCGAAGATGAGGACTTGACTAGCGAAGAATGGCTCCGATACCACTGTTACTACTCAAGCCCAAAAGTTTTCATAATCAGATCGCGAAGACGAGGGCTCTACTAGCCAAGAATGGCTTTGGTACCACTGTTACAACTCAAACCCAAAAGATCTCTAACATAGAATATAGAAATGAACATTAGCATCAAGATTCAAATGGTTTTCAGCTTGGAATATCATTATACCCTCTGTACAAAAATGAAAACTCCTCAAACCTTACCCCAAACAGATCGTACAGAGGCATATATTACAATGGACCAAAAAATTAACCCTAACTCTGATTTCAAATGTCCTACTAACATAAGAGCACTCCTACTAAGAAATGGAAGAGAAAACTTCTTTTTCACTTTTCAACCTTTAATCGAAGAATCACAAAGACTCAATATGCAGATTAACACCCAAAAACCAGAAGTTTAAGGGATTTACACAAAGTACACAAAAAAGAAGACTAAACGAATGAGAAGCGACACGAAGAAAAATAGGAAAAAAATCCAAAAGCTTCTCAAACAAAAATTAGAGATGAAAAGTCACATAGGGCAGCCATTCAGGTGGTATTTATATTGTCATCTCATCACCGTTGATTTCAATAGGATGATTTGATGGTTCAGAGCAGCACATGTTTCGTCCAAGATTGGGGCCGAGTTTAGGCAAATCTCATTAAATGTTATCAGGCAATGGATAAGTAATCCGACAAATGGACAAAACCCAATTTCATCATTGCCTAGTGGACTGGGCCAAATTTAATTTGGCATCACAATCCAATACGTCCCTAACAAGACTTTGGAAGTCTAAAAGTTTTTCATTTTTTATTTCACTTATATATA
>NC_036246.1:32339610-32361868 GCF_002742605.1 Olea europaea var. sylvestris | reverse complement strand
TGAATTAAGGGCTATCATAAAAACTCTCATGCCCTCGATCAGGTCGTCTTCTCCCTTCAATTCCAAGTTGATTAGCTCTTTGGGACTTTGCCGGAGTCTTTTATCACTAGATCAGTAAAGCCTCATCAGCAGTCCTTGGGCTTTGTTTCTTGGAATTGGCAAACTTCTTATATGAAACAAGTTAGAATTAGGGAGTTTGGACTTGGTTTAAATTCTTGGACAATTTTGTTATGTTTTGTTAAAATATTAATATGTTATAGGAAACATGTCGTGTTACCATATGTTACTTTTTATTACTTAAATTATTTTTTTATTCATAGAGTAACATATGTTTAACTTTGATAGTTATTGTGTCACTCTCATCGCATGCCACCATGTCCGACATTGTTTTCAACTATGGCCAATGCCTTCCATTACCACAATCACTATAACCATCACCATCCCCAATCGAGTTAGATTTATTCAATCTCGATAATATTCCCTTTCTTTTCCCCAAAACCATCACCACTATAGATCACTCGATGATGACCATCACCATTACCTATGGTCGTTTACCATAATCTCTACTCTGTCACCACCTATTACCATCACTAAATGATTTTATCTCAAACTCGATTTATCCATTGATAGAGCAAGAAAAAGAGAAATTAGTTCATTATTTTTCTAATGAATCAAAATGAACAATTTTAAAGTAAGTGAGTTAATATGTTGCATTTGTTGTAACATTAAGGGAGAATTAAGCAATAGTTTCAATTTCAGTCTAACAGATAGAAAGGAAATAAGATTTTTATCTAAATACCATCTATCAATCAATATTGTGAAATTCTATTTCGTACATTCTAGGCTAGGTAAATATTTATCTTTTTTCCCCCATCTTTGAGCTTATATATAAGGAATGGAAAGAATGATACATCAGACAAGTTACTATCCTCAAGCCTAATAGGTTTCTCAAGTCAAGAATGTCAATAGCTTTCAAGCCCTAGAATGAGTAGAAAAAAGAATAAAACTTCATATAGCTAAGGAAAGAAGGGTGTCGTAGTACTAGATATATGTATTTAAATAGCTCTAAGCCAGATTTTGTAGAGTTTCGATGATTGATGCTCGAATTTAACTATCCATTACAAAATTTTACTTGAACTTATTGGGAAAGCCATGATCTTTACCCCCACCATCATAGCGATCGTTGGAATCCTAATCGCAACCAGCAATACATTTGGACCCCAATAGATTTGAACTGTCCAAATATGACTGCAACATAAGCCCTGACCACTACTCCACTAATGAAAATCTACTTGGAGAGATAGAAGATCAAATGACAACAACGACAAGAGGAAAACAAGTGGTAACGAAAAGATGATTAGCTGGGTGATCATTGCTATCGATGTGAGGATGAAGATAATGCAATGATGATGAAAGGAAGAATATACTGAGGCCATGACAAAAGAGAAGATATGGTGGTAAATGGAAAAAAGGTTTGGCAATGGTTGAAAGTGGTGTTGGTGATCGCGATAGCTGATTACATTGGGTAGGTAGTGGGCTGTTGGAGAATTAATGATGGTGACTAATTAGATTTGTGAGAATGTGTATAATATAAAAGAGGCATTTTGTGAAAACGTATAATTAGATATATGAAAAGTGATTTTGTGTCAACTTCGAAAATGATACGATAGTTAAATTACGAAAGTAAATAAACTAGCTTATTCTACTTATCGATATCGAGTATATGATCGTAGTATATTTGAAATCTCAAAATCAGTTCTGGATGAATGAGAAATTGTTGTCCAAATTTAGAAGAAGAAAAATCGGGCTTTGGCCATAAAAGGCCATCGCTCGAGCAGCAGTCTAGCACCAAGCGAGCGCTAGGTTCCTACTTTGAGTGCTCGAACGGTAAAGCTAGTGACCAAGGAGTGCCATGAAGGGCTGTATCCTTTCATAAAATATGCTAAGTTTTAGGGCATGTCTCTCCACTTGCAACTCCTCACCTTCTATAAATAAGACACCCTTGATGCCATAAAATCATCTATAACATTCTCCTTTTATAACTTCACATCAAAACTCTTGCAAAATTATTTGTTTCTTGCATTAAAATCATTGTTCAAGTAGAGAGAAAATTTAGCTTCGAGTTCACCATTGCCTTGAAGTTTGAAATGCTTTTACTGCAAGGAGAATCCGTTGTATCTTGTGAGATGATTGACAATCCACTGTTAGTACCGTTGCGGGGCAAATTCGTCTTATAGACAAAGTGTTGAATACTTATCTCGGAATTTCTCTCCCATTTCATTTCTTTGGTTTCCATCTTTGTTTGTATCATTTTTTGTCTAACAAGGTTCCTCCTTTGGTGAACTCTTGTTAGAGTTTCTATACACCTTCAAAATGACATGCTCTAATTACCAAAAATTTAAGACGAATTTTACGTTGTTTTGTTGGTTTCAAAAACCGACTATTCCCATCTCTTGGAATTAGTGCAAATGCTATTCCGTTCTTGACTCTTTTGTGTTGAACTTCTATTTTGTAATAGAAATGGATACCATTGAGACTAATATGAGTTAAACAACAAATGTGTGGTTCCGTCAATGCCAAATTCGACACCAAATTAATGCCTCTCCACCATTGGCTCTAACTATTCAAACTACTCCAATTCCACATAGAGAAAAATTAGAGAAATTCAGCGATGTGGATTTCAGAAGACGTTTTAGCTTACAACCTTGAACTTGGCAAAGTTTGTAATCGAAGATCCTCCTATCGTACAAGAAGGAACAAATAATAATGAATCAATTATTACATTGGATGCTTGAAAGCACTTGAACTTCTTATGCAAAAACTACATCCTAAATAGATTGGATAATATACTATATAATGTGTATAGTGCCATGAAATCTGCTAAAGAACTATGGAATTCTTTAAAGAAAAACTACAAGACGGAGGATGCAAGGATGAATAAGTTGATTGTTTGTAAATTTCTTGAGTAGAAGATGACTGATTCCAAGACAATCATAAGCCAAATACAAGAATTGTAGATTTTACTTCATGACATTCATGCAGAGAAGATGACACTGAGTGAGTTATTCCAAGTTGCTGCAATTATCGAGAAACTCCCTCCTTTGTGAAGAGATTTCAAAAACTATCTCAAGCATAAATGTAATCGGATGAACTTTAAAGAATATGTTATTCGACTAAGGATAGAAGAAGACAATAGAAAGATCGTAAAGAAGTCTACCGTTCAATTCGGGAAGCTAAAGCCAACTTGGTCAAATCCAGTTCAAGGATCAATAAAATGTGAGGTCCCGGGTGATGCCCCAAAGAGAGACAACATTAAGAATGATAAAAAAAATTCAAAAGTAATTGCTAGATTTTTGTGGTAAAGCAGGACATCAATCAAGTGAATGTCGCAAGCCTAAGAAGAATGCACAAACAAATGTGATTAAAGGAGATACACTATCTAATGGGATATAAGAAATGAATTTGTCTGCGACTATTTTTGAATGTAACAACATTGAAAATTCAAGAGAATGGTGGATTGATACTAGTACTACCCATCACATTTGTGCAGACAAGATAATGTTCTCAAACTAAAAATTGATTGGATAACAACTTTTATGAAAAAAAAATTGTAAGTTTCATAGTTGAAAGACAGGAGAACGTGACATTGAAGATGACTTTCGACAAAGAGCTTGTCCTCAAACAATGTCCTATTTGTATCAGATATTCGTAAGAACTTTGTATCCAGGCCTTTACTTAGCAAGAATGGTTTTAAATTAGTATTTTTATCCAATAAATTTGTATTCACTAAAAATGAGATGTATGTTGATAAATGATACTTATGTGACAAAATGTTCAAAATGAATGGTCTTACTATTGTACCAAAGCAAAGCATTATAAATAAAAAATTAACTTCAGTTTATATGCTTAAGTTGTCTTGTTTATGGTACAATCGATTAAGATATGCAAATTTTAAATTTGTGCATAAACTTATGCATTTAAGTTTTGATACCAACACTAAATTCGATCATAATCATAAATGTGAAATTTATGTTGAGTCAAAATTAGCCAAAACACCATTTTATTTGGTTCAAAGGAACAGTGCACCTTTGGAATTAATACATAGCAATATTTGTGACTTGAAGTTTGTTCAAACTAAAGGTGAAATATTTTATTACTTTTATTGATAATTATGTAAACTATTATTATGTTTATTTGCTAAGAAGTAATGATGAAGCCTTATATATTTTCAAACAACACAAAACAAAAGTTTAGAATCAACTTAGTAAACAAATAAAGAATATTCGAGGTGATAAAGAAGAGAATACGAGAAACCGTTTAAAAGAATTTTGTTCCGAATATGAAATTATTCATCAAACAATGACACCTTACTCCCCTCAATCAAATGTTACTGTTGAACGCAAAAACAAAATTCGAATGGGGTGTTTGGCTTAAGGAAATAATGAATGCAACGTTAATTGGTTCGGGACTAACCAAAAACATGTAGGGAGAAGCTATTCTTTCTGCAAGTAGCATTCAAAATAAAATACCTCAAAAGAAAATGGACGAAGCTCCATATGAATTATGGAAAGGTTAACTTCCTTATTATAAACATTTGAAAGCGTGGGTGTGTTTGGCTAAAGATGAAGTACCAAAGCCAAAACAAGTTAAAATTGGGCCTAAAACAATTGGTTGCATATTTGTTGGATACGCCAATAAAAGTAGTGCATATTTATTTCTTGTTCATACGTCTAATATTCAAGACAAAGAGGAAAGCATCATACTTGATTTGAGAAATGTTTTTTTTCTTCGAAATTTCTTTTTCATATAAAGACAAGGAAGTTATAAGTTCAAATAAAAGAACTTATGAAACTGTAAATGATCTATAAAAGTATAGAACCAAAGTATAATAAAAGGTTAGAACATCTACTTCATGTAGTTTTGGTTTTCTAACATATATGGTAAAAGATGATCGAAAGATATTTAGTAAAACAATGTCTATATCGAAAGTATCGCATTAGAAAAAAGCTATCAATAGTGAGATATGTTCTATAATTTAAAATTATACTTGGGAATTGGTTGATTTATCACCTGGAAAAAAGCCTTAAGGGTATTAATGGATTTTCAAGAAGAAATTGAAATTGAATGCATCTATTGACAAATACAAGGATATATTGGTTGCCAAAGGCTATAGACAAAAGGAAGTAATTGACTTTTTGATACTTGCTTACATATTACTGGAATCACGTCGATAAGGTTGTGGATTACAATTGTTTCATTGCATAACCTTGAAATTTATCAAATGAGCGCGAAAACATAATTTTTGGAGGGTGAGTTAGAAGAGGAAATATACATAGAACAACCTGCAGGGTTCATTGCTCCTAATTAAGAACGAAAAAATTGTAAACTCGTTAAATCCCTATATAGGTTGAAGCAAGCTCCAAAACAATGACACCAAAAGTTTGACAAAACGATATCAAATTATTTTAAAATTCACGAGTGTGGCAAGTGTATATACATAACACATATAACTAAAGCCTATGTAATCGTATATCTATGTGTGGATGACATGTTAATTATGGGAATTATTCATGATATAATCCTAAACACCAAGAAAATGTTAACGAAATATTTCAACATAAAGGATATGGGTGTAACAAATATGATATAAGGGATTAAGATACTTAAAAGATTTAATGTTTATGAGGAAAGTCTAGTAAAAATCCCCATTGATTTAACTCTATGCTTAATGAAAAATAAGTATGAGCCGATGTTTCAACTAAAGTATTCACAGATTATAAGCAGTCTAATGTATATTGCAAACTGCACTCGATCTGATATAGCATTTGTCGTGAATAAACTTAGCAGATTCACGAGTAACCTAAGTCATCATCATTGGGAGGTTTTGAATAGGGTTCTTAGGTATCTAAAACATACCTTAACCATTGTATTACATGTCACAAAATATCGTACGGTATTGAAAGGATATTGTGATGCAAATTGAATATCCAATATGAAGGATCCTAAGTCTACTAGTGGGTATGTCTTTACCATTGGTGGCGCTACTATGTCTTGAAAGTCTACAAAGAAAACTTGTATAACTCGATCAACAATGTAATCGAAATTTTTAGCCTTGGACAGAGCTCATGAAGAAGCAGAATAGCTTCGTAACTTTTTGAAAGGCATTCCACATTGGCCCAAATCAGTACCTACTATAAATATACATTATAATAGTCAATTGGCTACTGGTAGGGTACAAAATAGCATGTATAATGATAAATCTAGACGCATACGTCGTGTGCGTCAACACAATATCATAAAGCAATTGATCTCAAATGATATTATTTCCATCGATTATGTAAATTCAAAAGAAAACATCACAAATCCATTTACGAAATATTTACTGAGAAATCAAATATATTGCTCATTGAAGGAAATTGAATTAAAGCCTACTATGTAAAAGTCTTTATAATGGTAACCCAGCCTTATTGATTGAAGATCCCAACATTGGGTGGGTCGTGGACTGTTCGAGAATTAATGACGGTGGCTAATTAGATTTATGGAATATGTATATAATGTGAAAGAGGCATTTTGTGAAAACGTATAATTAGACATACGAAAAGTGACTTTGTGTACTTTGGACATGATACAATAGTCAAATTATAAAAGTAAATAGACTAATTTGTTCTACTTGTCAAGTAGATGATTGTAGTATATTTGAAATCTCAAAATCAATTTTCGAATGAATGATAAATTGTTGTCCAAAGTTAGAAGGAAAAAATTGAGTTTTGGCAATACAAGGCCGTCATCGCTCGAACGGCTGCTTGGCTCCAAGTGAGCTCTAAGTACTTGTTTTGAGCTCTCGAGCAACAAAGCTAGTAGCCAACGAGTCTCAGGAAAGGCTTCATCCATTTATGAAACATGCTGAGTTTTTTGGGCATCTCTCTCCGGCTACAACTCATCTTTCTGTAAATAGGACACCTTTGATGACAAAATCATCTCATAACATTCTCCTTTATCTCTTTACATCAAAACTTTTTTCAAAATTATTTGTTTCTTTCATCAAAGTCATTGTTCAAGTAGAGAGAAAATACAGTTTCTAGTTCGTCGTTGACTTGAAGCTTGAAGTGGTTCTACTACAAGGAAAATTCGTTGTAACTTGAGAAACGGTGGATTAGTCATTGACTTGAAGCTTGAAGTAGTTCTACTACAAGGAAAATTCGTTGTATCTTGAGAAACTGTTGCTAATCCACTGTTATTACTATTGCAGGGCAAATTCGTCTTAAAGACAAAGTGTTAAACACTTGTCTCGGAGTTTCTTTCCCGTTTCTTTTCTTTGGTTCTGTATTTGTTTCTAAATCTTTCTTCTTTGTTTTACAAGGTCTTTGCTTTGTTTAACTCTTGTTTAGAGTTTCTAATGAGATGTATTTAAAAAGATTCTCCCTTATATCAAGGAATCGATTACACATTCCTTCCAAAAATTATGTGATATAAATTAAATAGATAATTACATATATTTCATTAAGTAAATATGTAATATTATACAACTTAGGTCACGGCTACGTACCAGCCACAATCACATAATGTCACGGACACAAATCACAAATTTTATAAATCTCAACTTATTTATCTGTCATAAAAAAATTAAATTAATTTAACAAAACTTTTTTCTCGATCACAAAATTACAAATTTTATATATCACAACTTATTTCACAATAAAAATTTATCAAATTAATTGGTCACAACTTATTTCACGATTATAAATTATAAAATTAATTGCTCATAACTTATTTATCGATCACGGTGACATGAACCGTAAGTCACAATTATAAATTTAGTCACAAATAACACATTTTTTAGGTCACATATTAGTTATTGGTCACAATTTATTCATTTTATTAGTCACAATTACCTAATAATTAATCACTACCACTCCTCATCCAACTTATTTCACCACCACCAAAAAACACCGGTGTTATCTCACCACCACCACATACATTCGCCGCGTAAAGGTAAATTATATCAACTAAGGCTTGAAAATGAAATTAATCTCGCTGTCCTCAAACGTTATTTTACCTCATTTTCAACGCTTTTTAAGGATTTTCGACAAATAGTTCATAGGATTAAAAAAGCCTTATGAAGAACGCCAAAAAGCAAAAATGTTTCTTCAAAGTGAACAAGTGAAAAATGATGAATATGATTATGTGAAGAAACAAAGGTTCTATACAATGCAGATGAACAGGAAATGAATTTTCATATGATTTCTTCATGACATTTTCTTGAACTTTGATCACCTATTTATAGGCTTTGACAAGTTCTCATGAAGTGGTGCCAAATTTGGGTTGAAAAACCACTAATTTTAAATAAATAAAAAAGGTAAAAAAAAAAAAAGGCCCATAATGGTCACATTATATAGCTATGCAGTCGCATGGTTATAACTCCAATGACCATCAAACTCTCGGCACAGCCTTATGCGACCGCAGGCCCATAATGCCCATGCGGTTGCATAGGCCATTTTTATTTATTTATTTTTTCATTTCTTCTCCAATTAATTCATCCATTTACGTTTTGAATAACAAATTTCTAACACACACAACCTAAACAACCACCCATTGCAGGATTGCAAGAGTTCAGGGCTAGAAAACGAAACCACCAAAAAACACAACCCAAGACAGCAACCTATCACAATTTTTGAACTAGAACACTTGAGCAATGTTTATGGCTAGAAAATGAAAAATCATTTGGAAGAAATCTTAGGAATGTATTACCTTTTGGGTTGAAGTAAAAAGATCGAGACGGGATGGAGCGTAGGAGAAGATACGGCGAGGTATTGGGACGGTGGAGTTGGTGTGGGCTAGACTAAGTGCTGTTCAAAATGTATGGAGGGATATTTTGGCAAAGATACTAGGCGGATTATGAGATTATCCGTAATTAGTAGATTATTATAATATTATTATTATATTAAAAAGTTGAATCATGACATGATTTTTAAATAAGTTAAAACCTGATTTTTTTAAGTTGGAAGTTAAAAACCATGAGAAAAGAAGGTATACAAAACTAATTCAGAATAGAAGTCTTATACTGATGGTACAATTCTAGAAGTGAAATTTGGGCCAATGGTTAAATACCAATGTTTTGAAAATCGGTTCGGACATTGACCTAAAAAAGATTAGGAATCAAGGATCAAAAGGTTCAACTAAGATCGATCCGAATACCAAAATTAAATAAATAAATACACACAAACTATAAAATATAATTTTTATTTTTATTTTATTTTAGTATAACTAGTTTAAAAAATATATGAATATATGTTTGTAAATTAATTTATTATTCTATATTTAATTTTAAAATCTCGAAAATTAAAAATCTGACCAAAAGCTAAACTTTGTATCCCATATCAGTTGCTAAATAAAACACAGGAGGGAGGTTTGTCTTTAAAAGACACAACAATTGGAAAATTGGAAAATCTAGTTGCAACATATCCCACACCTAATGGGGGACCGGTTCACGGTTGAACCGACTAGTTTTATAATTTTTATTGATATTTTACTTATTTTTCTTTTTCTGATTAATATAGCATGCTTGGGCTAGATTTGAGATTAGTTCCAGATTTTACCGGTTGAACCGGCCGGTTCAATCCGGTTGTTATAACATTGTAAAATACATCACAAGAACATGGAGAAATTATGTCACACACCTATTTTTTAATAAATATGTAGCATATAATTTTCAATTTTTGTTTAATCATAAATATTGCTTTTTTATAGTAAAATAGAAATGTGAAAACTCAACCAAATCATATAGCCTATTCATTTAGTAGCTACATTTACTCCAACAAATGTGACTTTAAATTACGCTCTAACAAACACGCTCTTAACATGACAAATTAATCACAAAATCCCTAAAATGGAGTCATTTGATTTTCCAACCCGAATATCCACCCCGGATCGTTCCTCTTCTCTCTAGAATCACGTACCAAAAAATTATCAAAACCTAATGCCAAACATTTTCTTTAAATGGATTTCAAATTACATACACAGACACACACACCATCAAGAAATAAGTTGAATATTGATTGAATATCAAGGCACGATAATATTTTAGCAAGAATGCAGAATTCAAGCCTTTCTCCAAGGAGATCTATATTGATCGGTATAGGGAGATTACGATAATTCAAAGCATGTTTTCCGATGTAGTAATGTTGCTGTTTTCTAACTATATTTTGGTGATTATCTACAATATTCATCCTTTTTTTTAAATAAAATTCTGTTTATGGAACGATATTTAATGGGAAGATGTGAAATAGGGTGATTCAAAAATACATTAGTTACAAAATACTATTTTAATTTTGGAAACTAGTATTTTTATACATATTTAACATTCTATCTAGTATTTTTATTTAACATTTTCATGAGACAATAAGATGTAAATTCGTATTTTATGTTGAAGCATACATAAATTTTTCTAGGAAAACATCCTCTATTGAATACTGGGCCTTTAAGAAAGGACTCCATAGGTGGTCCAATGTGTAACAGGCCCCCACCCCTAAATTCGACTAATATTGTGTGTGAAAATTAAGCCCTGTGAATATCATCTTTCCACAAATTAAAATTTATTGATTTTTAAAATAATGTGGTATTAATAAAAATGATTATGTATTATAACAGAATTATATAACAATTACTTCATGTCTTTTCATCCTGCATATCAAATTTTCTCTTTTTTCCAATATTAGAAATTTGTTTCATATTTTTTTAATTGATTTAATTATTTTTATTTTTTTGCATTTTTTATGATATTGAACTCCCTAAAATAATTAAATTATCATTGTTTTTGTTACTATTGAAACTTATTCTATTAGGAAAATAATATTGCTTTACACCAATTAACAAAGTACGTCGAAGAGTTAATTTGATATTAATTAACTCCCTTTACATAATATTTGTATTTAATTAGTTAAATATTAACTAATTCTTACATTTACAGTTAAGGTATGATACAAGGGCATGGACTTAATATGTGGAACACGTTATTGGTCTTAGATGCATTATCGGCAGTTGACATTGAAGATTGCATCCATGCCGTTGGATGCAAGTATAAAAAGAAATCCTCTATGGCAGCATGATAGATGAGAGTGTGGTGTATAAAGAGGAGATCCTCTGTGGCAGCATTGTTGAATATTTGGTTTATAGCCTGGGGCTATTCCGTAATTATGTTTGTATGGTTCGGTATTCGCCTAAAATGCAAGTGTACATATTTGATAAAGTGGAAATTACCGATTCTAATAGATTAAAAATCTCCATTTCATAAATAACATGTCATATTTAGTATTTCACAAATCAGAATTTTTAATTAATTAATATATTTAAAAATTAATTAAGTAACCTAATTATATCAATCTCAATTCCCTCTCTCTCTCAATTCCCTCAACTCTCTCTCTCTCTCTCTCTCTCACATCGCCTCTCTCTTTGCTCTCGCCCGCCGTCTATCCATTTCAGGAGCAATTGTCGACGACTAGTAGCACAGGAGCATATCTGCGAAACACGTCTATGACCTGCGCGCGAAGTGGTGTTTCGTGCGGCGCCATCACCGCCCGCCCACTATCCATTTCAAGATCTAATCGCCGGTGACTATCAGCGTAAAAGCAGTAGTTGAGAAGTGAAAACTATGACCGACGCTTGAAGTAGTATTGGCTGGCCACCGGATCTGGTGGTTGTGGTGATGGGGGTTGATGGCGATTGTAGTGGGTGGTGGGGTTGTGGTGGTTTTGGTTGTTAGAGTAGTGGTAGTGATGGTCTTTGTGTGGTTGGCGATGGCTGATTTGATGGTATGGTGTGTGGTGGTCGGCAGCGGCGATGGTTGTTTGTGTGGGATGGCATAGGTGACGAGATTCGATGGTTTGGTTTTCATCGTTTTGGTAATTGGTTTTTGCTATTGTGGTGATGGTTAGCTTGCAACAATGAGGAGTAGTAGGGAATTTTTGTTTGTTTAAAGTTTTTGTGCATGGGTGTGGTGATGTGTGTACAGCGGCGATGGGCTAATGTTGGTGATCTACACGTTTATCAAACGTTAAGAAAAGTCATTTTTTAAACAATACAGATGCCCAAGTGGCTGATGTTGGTGATCTGCACGATTTTGTGGTGACGGTGGTAGTTGTGATGGATTGCGGTGGTTGTGGTGGTCATGACGATTTGGTTGATTTTGTGACAAATAATTGGACCTGTGACCTGAAGATTGTAATTGTAACTCACAATTTGGGAGTCACAGTTGGTTGTGGTGGTGATTGTGGTAGTCATGGTGGTGGTCGTGACAATTTGGTTGATTTATAACTCACAATTGGATACGTGACCCGAAAATTGTGACTGTGAATCGTAAATGTTGATGATGGTCACAAATTATTTGGTTGACTGTAACTATTAAATCGGTTAATTTGTGATCAATAAATAATATGTGATCAATGAAAAAGATAAATTGTGATCGAAAAATAATGTGTGACCTAAAAAATTGTTAATCTGTGATCGATAATTTGATAATTTGTAATTGTATAATAAGTTGTGACTTGTGACCAATAAAATTTTTCAATTTGTGATCGATGACCAAACTGTGACCTATAATTTTTTTGAATTGTGACCGTAAAATAATTTGTGACATAAAATTTCTGATTTTTGATCAAAAAATAATAAGTGACGAATTAAATCGTTAATTTGTGATCAAATTATATAAATCTCTGACTTAAATATATTTAATTACTAAATTAATTAATTAAATTATAAATAATTTTTAATAAAAATCTGATTTTTGAAATTTGAAACCTGTTTTCTTGTTTTTGAAATGTGCAATAATTAATCTCTTATTTATGAAATTTTCCCTTTGATAAATAGTAAAATGGACGTGAGTCCAAATATAGTTCACTTATAGACTACGCTATCAATTATCGATTTTACTTTATCCTAGCTTCAATTTAGACAAAAGAAAAAATCAATTATGTTTTAAAAAGGAAGATAAGACTAAAATTTAACTAACACGATCTACACTCAGAAACTTTGCAAAAGATTTTATGGGATTGACTAGTAAGGAATTTCGATCGCGTCAATTATGCTTAATTTCGATCCACGTACCACAGCCCTACTTAAGTGTGTTAACAACCGAATTCTCCGAATAAACTAGTAATCGTGCATCGAATAGTAGAAATTTAATTTATAAGTTACATAACCTATAAGAGTATCTCTCGATCCCTTATACATTATTACATTTCGGTCTCAATACAGTACCTAAATATGTCAATTAATAAGGGTATAATAAGCAATTAACACAACGAAGATTTTAACATGAAGTATGTGAACTCATTTAACTCAAATAATCTAAGTTGTATCGTTCATCCTAACATGTAAAAAATTAGCCACTTGTAAAGATCAATGTTTTAAAAATTGACCCGCCCATTGACATGGAAAAAAGAAAGGATTAAGGGTCAAAAGGTTGAATCGGTTCGAATGGAAATCGAACTGATGATTTTTAAAAATTTGAAAATATACATTTACCAAAATTTTAAAAATTTCAAAAAAATATATACATTAATATAGGTTGAACCGATTAAACAAAGAATGGGTCACGGGTTTTTCAAAAACTGGTTGATTTAATGAGTATTGGGGTGAGTTTTTAATTAGAGATTTTTTAAGTCTAACCAGACCTATTTTGATCTCGATTCTTGGTTTTTCCGGTTGAATCAACTGGACCGGTAGAAAAATATAAATACATCACTATGTTTGAAAAAAGGGGGAAAAGATCTAATCAATCGTTGATCTTTGCCTCACGAAACCCAATAATAGATCTTCAACCTTCATCATTCAATTCATGCTCCATTTCTTCATCCACCATCCAATATTGAATTTTCTCCTAAAATAATCAATGTAGAACCAAAATTAGGTATAAATACAATAAAGGTACTCCCACACTTCCACTTTTAATGGCACGTATAAATGTAAAATTACATTTATCAAACATTCTCAAACCAAAACATTTGTTGGTCATCAAATAAAATAAGAGAATGACTTAAACTAAAGAAAATAAATTGAGGAACTTAACTTGATATAAGTTATTCAATATTTTCCTCAACATGGATATTCAAGTCCTAAAATTCGAACAACTTAATGAAATACAAGAATGAGAATTAAACAATTTCCACATATCGTATATTCGGATCTTGAGTGTGTGCGCTACTCATTCCCAATTCTATTTATGCTACTCAAATCAAGTTATGCAATTCAACTTTCAAGGAGCCGACTCCATGTCAATATCGCACCCCTAGTAGGTCAATATAATCTCTCGTCGGTCGTGCTTTTCTCTTAGTTTTCACTTTCACTCTTAGTTTTTACTTTCTTTTTCTCGAAGGTGAACTAACAAGTGATATTTGTTTTATTTTAATGATCAATTCATCCACTCTTCAAGTCCTGATCGATGCCCAAGATAAAAAATAACTTATTAAGTTTACCAATGCCTAAAATAACTTGGGTAATTACTTAAATACCCACAAAATGGGAGCCATTTAGAAAAATCATGATAAAAGTTATTTTGAAGTAAAAAAATACGATAATTTTTTTGTTTAGTGTTCAAGACCAACCAATACGGTTGGAATTCTGACTACTTTGGCCCAACAAACTATTCCAAATTTTTTAAGAATAGCTTTAGATGCGTTGATATTTTAAGTTTTACAAGTAAAATTTTAATTATTTTGGCGGTAAATTAAATAAATAACTTATTTATAACTTTTGTTGTTGCAAGATTTCTTATTTACAACTATAACTTTACATTTAGAAAGGTAACAAACACTCAAATAAGTGATAAAATTTTAATTTTTTTTTAAAAGTGACATTAAAAAAGTATTACAAATTCAAAAAAAGTGACGAAAAAAAATGACAAACACTTAAAAAGTGGCGAAAAGTCAAAAAAAAAAAAAAAAAAGGTGACTCAAAATAGACATAGGAATTCCAAAAAGTTACGTACTTTAAAAAAAGCAACACAAATTCAAAAAAAGAAAAAAACACTAAAAAAAGAAAAAGAAAATTAAAAAAAAAAAAAAAAAAAAGGTGACTCAAAATAGACATAGGAATTCCAAAAAGTTACGTACTTTAAAAAAAGCAACACAAATTCAAAAAAAGAAAAAAACACTAAAAAAAGAAAAAGAAAATTAAAAAAAAAAAAAAAAAAAAGTTACATACTCAAAAAAAATTGACAAAAATTCAAAAAAGTAGCATACACTAAAAAAAAAAATTGACCAAATTCAATAAAAGTGATAGAAAAAAGTGGCAAACAATAAAAAAAAATGACAGAAATTTAAAAAAAAATAACAAACACTCAAAAAAGTGACAAAAATTTTTAAAAAAAAAATGACATAAACTAAAAAAAGTTTCACAAGTTCAAAACAAGTGACAAAAAATAAAAAGGTAATAAACACTAAAAAAGTGATATAAAATTTTTTTTTAAATGTGATTGAGAAATTAAAAATGTAACAAACATTCAAAAAAGTTACAAAAATTCAAACAAGTGACACACTAAAAAGAGTGACACGATTTCAAAAAAAAAAAAAAGTGATTGAAAAAAAAATGAAAGTGACAACCATTAAAAAAAGATAGAAATTAAAAAATAAGTGACAAACACTTGAAAAAGTGACATATCATGTTGCTTTGGAAAAAAAAAAAAAGAGGGAATTTTTTGACTTATTTAAGGGCTATGTTTCTTCATTCTTCAGATGAGATTTCTATTATCTTATTGAAATATTGAAGGCAGACTTTGAAATATATCTTTTGAATTTAAACTTAGGAAATGATTAGTTCATAATTACAAATAGAAAATGGCCACAAGAAATTAACTTAATAAATGGTTTAAACTTCAAAAATTTTTACATTGATATCGATTAGGAAAAAAATAAAGAGAAAATTAATAAACATAAGTTTTATGTTTAATAATTTATGGAAGATAATTTTTTTATTTTTGAATATTGTCCATAACATATTTATCATGATCGCATTGTAAGCTTCTAATAGATTCTTGAATCTCTCGAAAATGGATAATTGTAGTGTAAAATACAGCATCAAACAAAAATATTTTAATAATAAATTTTTTTAGAAGAGAATAAAATTAGATTGGAGGAAAGGGTTTCTCCGCCTGTATTTCTGGATGAGTTGGAGGAAAGCATAGTTAATACTATAATTAGAGATATAATTAAGTTTAAACGTATTATTCTAATTATTGCCTTTTTTTAAAGTAATGGACCTAATTGTCCCAAATAACTTTGGATTGTGTGATAATCAGAAGTTGGGCTCTAAAATCAATTTCAGTGACTTAATAAAATGGCGGCCCATGAGCTAACTAACATATTTTGGTTTTTTTTACATCAGTTTCATTTCTATTTTACAAATTGTATGTTGTTTTGGATCATATGCTTTAATTGAATGTAAACTTTACTTTTTCTTCAATATTAACTTTTATTGATTTTACCATATGCCTAAAATAACTTAGATTGTACGTTGGGCTCTAAAATCAATTTTAATGCTTTAATACAATGGCCCATGAGTTGACCTCTTTTGCTTTTGGGAAAAATACATTAATATCATACTTTTAAGATGTATTTTTAAATTTAAAAAACTTATGAAATCTTTCAAAAATCTGGTGGTCATATTTTGTAACATTTGATAACATTTTATTACCTATATTTAATCAAACATATTACGGTCACAAGATCATAATCATAAGGACACAATTTATGAATCACAATTACATATTTAATCGCAAATCACAAATTTTAATAGGTCATATATTATTTATAGTCACAAATTACCCAATTAATAGAATACAATCACACTTTATGCCCACGGACCCACTGCTGTCGGCACCATCCAAATCGCCACGGTCACCTTAAATTCCTCGAGTTATGCTATTTGTACAAAGTTTATTTACAAATTTGGTTGACAAAATAAGTATAGGTAAAATCTAGGCCATTGATTTCCAATAATTTAAAAATATGTTTTTGAAATGATTGGTATAAATATTACTTTGTTAACAAACTTTGTACATATAACATAACTCAAACCACGCACGCCCACCACGTAAAATTCGTCATCATGACCACCACTTGCATTAATCCACTATTACTGCCACCTGCACCTCCATATGTAACCTGATTTGTGAAATAACATTTTTTAATATTTTATATATTTAATATTAAGTAATTCAATCATAAACTTAAGTGTTTTGCTACTCTGACACCTTTGGACGGGCCAGGTGACAGGGCCAAGGTGTTGCCCTGTCACTATAGCACTTCTCTAAACTTAAAAACTTGATAGTTGAAATTGAGAGTGAAAAGATGTGCGAGTGTGATTTACTCTTCGCTTTTACATTACTTTCATTGATAGATAGTATGGTACATGTCTTGGCACATTTGTCTTGGACATCTATATTAATAATTGAATATTAAATATTCTCCGTTTGATACACATTAATGTAAAAATAAAAATGAAAAATATAGTCGTTACAGATCTCACACAAGAGATAGAAAATCAAATATGATAACTTGATGTGATAGATAACGATCATATTTTTCATTTTAATGGACAAATAATAAGAAACAAACGGGGCTATTTTTCGAACTCAATGAATTAAGCAAAACTGTTTTGCACAAAACTTGACCAATGCAAGAACGCGTACTGACCCTCAACAAACCCGGACCAACGCTGCTATCGTACGAACCTAATAAAACTGTCTCAGTATATACAAAAAGTTGTAACCACAAAACCAAACTCCACACAAAATAGTCAAACTGGAATAAACAAAATAGTCCCCTGGCCTAATTACTCTTGGCTGTTACATTCCCCTTGCCAACTCCAGACAATATCTTTTAGGGCAGGCCTCAAATCCTCCTCATATAATTTCTTGTACTCAAATGTGTCTCCGGCAGACTTCGAGAACTCCACCACCGCCACCTCTGGTGCCACCTCGAACACCTCGGCCGTGACAGACAATTTCCCTTTTCGCCCCTCTGAAACTCCTTGCATCTTCACCTTATAATCCTTGGCCATGACAATTCGAAAATTCAGCTTCTTGGCAAGTGATTCCAGCTTGTTCATAATCACTGAACCGGAACATTTCGACGTGAAAAGAGAACCCGATTTTTTCCTATTCTCGAATAGGCTTGACAAGTTGAATCCGGACGACATCGATGATATAAATTCAAATGCATTATAGAAAGGGGGAGATGATTTCTTACTCTCGGAATTATCATCCTTTTGCTCCAGAAAGTTTTCTTCAACCGGTTCTTGAATTGAAAAGCCAATAGGCGTAGTGAAACCCTTGCAGAACCAAGGGAATCTCATTATACCTTGAATTGAAATCCTCCTTTCAGGATCTGCCACCAAAAGTCTTGAAATCAATCTCTTGGCTTCATATGAAAACCATGGAGGAAACTCAAATTCTGCCTTGAAAACTTTTCTGTACATATTCATCACATTTTCATCTTGAAATGGAAGAAACCCAGCTAAAAGTACATACAAAATCACCCCACATGACCAGATATCGGCTTTTGCACCATCATAACCTTTTTTCCTAAGAACTTCAGGAGCAACATAAGCTGGGGTCCCGCACTGTGTGTGCAAAAGTCCATCATTTCTCAACTGCTCAGGCAAAGCAGATAAGCCAAAATCAGATATTTTTAAGTTCTCATTTTCATCAAGAAGCAGATTTTCAGGCTTCAAATCTCTATGTGAAATCCCACGGCTGTGACAAAAGTCAACTGCACTTATCAGTTGCTGGAAATACTTTCTTGCAACATCTTCTTTCAGCTTTCCTTTCGCGACTTTTGCGAAAAGCTCACCACCCTTTACGTATTCCATTACAAAGAAAATTTTCTGCTTTGTTGCCATCACTTCTTTGAGTTCAATAACGTTGGGGTGTCGAACTAATCGCATAACAGATATTTCTCTCTTTATTTGCTCCATCATGCATTCTTTTTTCACCTCATCTTTGTTGATCACTTTTATTGCAACACTTTCAGAGGTTTTGAGGTTCTTGCCATAGTAGACTTTGGCAAAAGTTCCTTGGCCTAATAGCCTGCCCATCTCGAATTTTCCGAAAATTATGCTCCTGCTGGATCTATCTATGGGCTGCTGATCTTCTTGAACAGAATCCATGACAAATCAAGAAAAATGGGAGGAAAGAATTTATATTCGATATACGGTGAGTGATTGATCAATTCAGGATGGAGGACTCAATTTTGTGAAACTGAAATATGTTTTTCTGTATTTTAGAATAAAAATTGACATTAGGAGCAACCTGAGTTGGCTGCTAAATAGATGAATCTTGCTAACGACTGGTAAATCGACCGATTGAAGGTGCCACTCAAAGAGTGGCAGATTTTGGGATTTTGAGGTGAAGAGACAGGGATAGAAAATGACGCAGCAGTTCGCGTAGGCCGAGTGGGGTGAGAGAGTGGGATGTCCACTTGTGATTGGAGTACATGGTTTTGTATTGGGCACATAGGAAGGAAGAAATATCAAAGATTAAGATATTGTGAAATTCCAATGGCATTTTGCCAAGAGGACGGCTACTGGAAAAGATCTATATATATATATACACATACATACTTTTTAACCATGTATTTTCATATATCACTATTATAAAATCTATATTCTCAATTAAGCAAAATGCGCTTAAGATATTTTTACTTATTTAATTAATCTTAGTTTTCGATGATTTTTAATGTAAAGGTTGATTTATTTTCTCATAGAAAAACTTGACAGGCATAGAATTGTAATAATGAGAGTAGCGTAAAACTTTATAGTAAAACCTTTATGTTTTCCACGAGGTCGATGTAAGAATAATGAGATTTTTCGATAAGCACCGCCGCTATTTACTCTCATTTTTATTTTGAAATCGCTAAATACATTTCATTGATTCAAATCACTACAAAATGCAGATGAAAGAAAAAATAAAAATGAGCGCAATAAGTTCAACACATTGAATCTCTTAACTCTTAAAGGACGCAAGCTCGGGGGCTACCTAATTTCGATCTTTGAGAGTAAAACAATATAGCTACAGTAACATCATATACCCATAACATTGCTACAATATCCACAAAATAGCTACAAAGATTATTCATTTAAATTGTATTTTCAGCACCTTATTTAAAAGTTTACTTTGTTTGAGAAGAAACATGTTTTACTTTTAATTATAATTAAATTTTAATCTTCACCCATACCCTAATGAGACTTTATCTCACAACCTCTTTACACTTTGATACTATGTAAAATTAATTATCTCATTTTATGTGAATTTTTTTTTTTTTATCGTATTTAACACATCAAAAATATACAAATCCAATGAAGTTGGCCAATTTACTATTTAGCATAAGTATTACTATTTTAGCATAAAGTAATCTGGATGGCTAAGGGCAACTCCAACCCTGCCACCATTCCACCATTTTCTACCAAATTTCACCATTTTTCACCAAAAACACCACTCCAACTGAACACCAAATCTTGCACAAAATGGTATAAGTGATGGTGCAACACTATTCACTTACACTGTTTTGCTTGTCCTTTTTTTCATGTATAACCAAGTTGATATGATGGGTATTTGTATCATTTTACATCATACATAAATTTTAATTCATAATTAAGTAATTAACTACTACTACTACCACCACCATTATTATTATTTGTAATAAATTTTAATCGCGTAATCAATAATAATAGATGAACGAATTAAAATAAAGGTACACTCAAAAAGTTTTAAAATGCAAACATACATGATTAACATTGAAGACAAAAATCAACGTTTCCCACAAATCCTTGCTCATTATAGACAAATCAAGGATAAAGATGCTCACGTTGCACTTTGAAATGCATTAATTGAACATTTGTGAGATGAATATATAAATTTCGATAATTAAATTATGACACTAGATCAATTTCGCCGTACCATAATTTCGAGATTCTAAATGTACTAAGTTGTTTTCAATAACATGATTTCATATTTTCTTAGTTGTGGTATTTTTATTAATTTACTACATTTTTAAAATATATTAAATAATTTCATATTTTCGTAAATGAAACGTAATTATGTATGTAGTAATTTATGTTGTAGTAAATCGAATAAAAAAATATTTTTTTTAGCTATATAAATTGATAAATATAAAAGAAATGAAGAAAATGACTAAACACCATTCATTTAGTACAACTTTTAATGTAATGGATTGGAGATGATTTTTAGTTTGGTGCAAAATGGTGTAGAGTTGAAGATCGTCTAAATACTTCCGGACTAAGCTGGTCCCCCTTTTGGTGGGTTAGATCCTTGGAATATATTTGTTCTTTCTCTTGCTCTTTTGGGTTGATTAAACATAAAAGATACTAAAATACATATACAATATTATCAGATGTAGTTAATCATATCGTCACTTTATAGCAATAATATCACATCAATGATGATATAATATTTCATTAATTGATACACAGGACTTGTCTGGGATCACTTAAAAAATTGTTAAAAAGTTGAGCTTAAAGTTAATAAATAATTTAATTACACATTTCATGAGATTTATAACTTTTATCGACAATTTTAATTATATATTTCATTAAATTTTATAAAAATTTGCTAAAACTTTTATAAAAAACTTTGTCAAATATCCCCTAAATCTTCACGGTTATAATTTTATCAATACTAACTTAAATTATAAGAAAATAGTCAGGTTATTTTATTTAGATTTTTGACATATGTAGCCATGCTTACTTTCTATCCCCTGTAGAAGTACTCGTCATTGTGTATGATCTATGATCAGACACAAAAGAGAATATGGAATAAGCAAGGATACACAATCCTAAACATAGTTGGTAAGTGATTGATCGATTCACAGGACGGATTTATGAGATTCCTTGCATTATAAATCAATTTTTTATGCAGAACTTTTTATATATATTATTCAGTCCGAACACTCTTCTAATCTTGTCTAGCTCTGTCTACTCAGTGTGAATTGAAGTTTTTGAAAGTAAAATATGTCTATAGATGAAAGGGTGTAAAACGTTGGGAGGTCGTCGAGCGGTCGCACCACAGCCACCTCAGGTGTGTGGTGGGCCACCTGTCAAAGTGGCACCTCGACATTGGACGGTCGCACCCCCATTGAAGATTCTTCCCGTTCAGTGGGGCAATGTGGTTGGTATGATGCGATAGCATAGCATTAGCAGAGGTGGTGGTATGGGAACACACTTGAACTTTTTGAAAGTTCAATATACTTTA
>NC_036246.1:32330346-32339370 GCF_002742605.1 Olea europaea var. sylvestris | reverse complement strand
CGCCTTTTGGTGTTACCATTAATGAAATGTTCGGAAGCATAGGGGTGTCGAACAAAAAAATGAACATCTTTAAAGAGTGAAAATACACATCTATCAGATATTCAGGAGTGTCACAACAATTGCATATCAGATATGCATTGCTTCACTTAAAGTTGTTATTTTTATACTATGAGGGTAACTTGATCATTAAATGTCATATAGTTTTTCCTAATTATTTCTTTAATTAATTGTTAGATATTTTTAATAAAATTGTAAAGTTTTCTTTTATATATTTATCTTTATTTGATAATTTGAGAATTCAAACTCATGTTTGGTTTAATTAAGAAAGTGAATTAAATATAGGCCAAATTCTCAATTAATCTAAATTATATATTTTATAAGATTCATAATTTTTTAATCATACATTTCATTAATTTTTATAAAATTTAAGTAATAATTTGATTTTTGTATCATAGATAAGCATTTATTCAATTGACACGCGTTGGCCTGTATCATGATTCCACTTCTCATTATTGTCATGGACTAATGAAAAGATAGGAATATCAAATATTATTATATTATAAAATTCCAATGGCATTTTGGAAAAGTAAACGTTATGATGGATGGTTCTGGATTAAGCAAAATCGATACTGAATTTAAATTGGGAAAATACCACTTGAGCAGCCCCGAAAAATAAGGGGATTATTCAAGAAGCAGCCCCTCTAAATTAAGATTTTTTATTTATTTATTATTATTATTATTTTAAGGATATTAAGTTTTTATGAATAAGTGACAAATATAGTTTACTACTAATAAATTTTTTTGTTCTGTTTACATTGTATTAAACTGTGTCGTCTGTGTAATATTGAAAATAAAATAAAATAAAATAGAAACTTTCATTGAATTATGTCTTGAATAATTGATTTAAAATCTTAACTTTCTAAAGAGATATATTTTTTAAATTTCATCTTCTATGCACCTCTAATTCATAGACCTGATGAATTTTTTCTTTCACAAGGTATTATGTTCATAATCTTCAAATGAACGACAATGATATTCACTAGTCAGCTTTTGCTATGCATTTTGAATTTATGTTATTTTTATTGATTTTAGTGCACAATCGAAATCAGATTGACTCTTTTATTATTATTATTATTATTTTATTTTTTATTTTAGGTCTAAAGATCAATCTAGGTATATATTAAAAACTACAAAAATAAGAAATAACAAGTTAAAAATTGACAAATTCACCAGTGAATAGGTCGGGTTGCCTAAAAATGTTTTCTTAAAATATTTTTTGACGACATGTTGGATTTCTTACAAATCTCACAAGCTTGGCTAGTATTTGGCATAAATTATAAACATAAATTAATTATGAAAGAAAATAGTTTTAGGTCCCGTTTGGTACGCATCAATGTAAAAATGAGAATAAAAAATATAGTCGTTACGGGTCCCACACAAAGGATAAAAGTCAAACATGATGGCTTGATATAATGAATAATGATTATATTTTTCATTTTAATGAACAAATAATAGAAAACAAACGGGGCTTAACTAACTACGAAATGTAAGTACAAGACATGAAGGCCTGCGAGTTTAATCCGACCAAATTCTGATGTTTCATTTAACCTTTTCTGGTCCATGACAAAATTCCCAGTCTGAAATCAACCAAAAGGACCTCCTATTTTACCTTGTGGGGCTTCGGCGTGAATGTCTAGATCTTCCGGAGATGGCTGGGAAATCTTGTGTTTCTACAACGATGATGATCAATACGAAGATTGATACACTCGTTGATTTCAAAAATTAAATATTAAATATGGGCAAAATAATAAGACGGTCAAATTATTTTATTAACTCATTCAAAATTACCAACGAACACGGACATAAGTGAGTGAGAATAATATTACGCAATCATGATTTCATAATTCATGTATAAATACCAAAGAGGACCCAAGAACGGGAGAAAAGCTCTCTCCATTTATTAATTTCATAGAAAGAACTCCCTTAACTCCCTTAACATACTATAGCAAAACTTCAATAAAGTAAAATAATCACGCTTATATAATAATATATCTTCGAGTTTCAACTTGGACCAATGCACTAAATTAATATTCTTGCTAAAGAATATTAGTTTGTATTTTTTTTATTATCAATAATTTCTATCGATACATACTGCTTAGATTATCTATTTTGATTTACAGTAATAACAAGAAATATAAGTTATCTATTTCGATATACAACAATAATAAGAAGAAAATATAGGCTCTCAATTTCGATATACAATAATAACAAGAAATTTGAGCTATCTACTTCAATACCATAACAAGAAGATATGTAAGTTATCTACTTCGATATACAATAATAAGAAGAAGAAATTTAAGTTATCTATTTCGTTAGACAATAATACCAAGAAATGTTAGTTATCTATTTCGAGGTGCTAATAGTAAGCTCATCTTATGTATCAATTGAATGATATGCGTAATAATGTGAAAATGTTGAATAATGGTTGATTGCTCTTATTTTTTCCGTTTCGAAGTCGGTATTTTTTTTTCTTTCTCCAACATGGGAAAGAACGTTTTGACTGTAGTTTGGAAATTACTTCCTTGAAAATATTATTAAAAATTTTATTAGTCTAATAGTGAAACTTCTATAAATAAAAAATAAATAAATAAAAACTATTGACTAATTTTGACATTATAAATACCTCCAATCACATTAGTTTTAAAACTTCAACAGACCGGTTCTAATTGCTGTAGTTCCAAAAAACATTTTCGAAGTATGGATACTTTTATAATCCAATCTTCATCAAATGCATTCAATTGTCTTATAAAAATATAATCGCAACTTTCTTTGGTGACATCAATCCTACAAATACGAAAATAAATGTAAGACATAACAACAAAAATATACATTAACAATTAACAAAACGGAAAAAAGTTAATATTTTTCAAATTAAATTAACGACCTGACTTATTTTGTTGATCTATCGATGAATTGATCTCGTTTCTATTTGTATTTTCAACGATGATGTATACAATTGTGATGTTTCTAACATACAAAATTAAAAAAGTCATCGATATTTTAGTTTAATACTTTATTTACCAATATTGAAAAAAAATAATATAGCAAATAAAGGACATATCATACAATACATGTCTTTATAAAAAATGTGATTGTGCTTGGATAACAATACTATTCAGTGACATATGTTGGTTATAATTAATTCTTCAAAAAATGTACAATAGCAAAAATTGGATAAATATGAAAAAAAAATTTCAAATGATTTTATTTATTGTAAAAATCAGTTAAAGACCAATACAAAGTGACTTTTGTTCACGTTTCAAAAAAATCCTAATTGCCAAAGTTCAATAAAATTGCACCTATCCTCGTATCTCCTATAAGTAATTATTATATCATAGTTCAATAAATAATAAAACAACTCAATAAAAATCATAAAATTAAAACTATTAAAACTATAAATCGTCAAGTCAAAGATAAGTTATAGTGGTGGAAAGAGATCTAGCATATAGTCCAGCCAAAGATGGCTCCACAAATTCATAAATATGAATTAAAAAAATAATGCACATTTGCATGAAATGATGATACACTAATGCTATCGAGCTAGTAATGCTTAGGACGTCCCAAACGATTGTGTATACGCAATTAAAATGATTAGTGGTATTAGATAAATTTAAGGGAAAATTGCAGCAGAAGCCCCAAACCTTTAACATACTTGTAGATTTTTTTCAAATCTTTGATTTGTGGCAGCCGTCACCCCTAGCCTTTACATCCGTTGCAGTGAAGGCCTTTTGGAAGGAACTCGTCCAAACGTCCGTCAGTTGACCACCCAAATAAAAAATTGATCACTTTTAACCAAAATAAAGAAGGATAAAATCCTCCAAACACTTAAAACACCTTTTCATCTTCTTTTTTATTTGTTTTTCGAATTTTTGGTGCATGACTAACGGGAGAAGAGAAGAAAGATTTGCGATGAAAAGGACAATGAACTCGCCTGAAGTTGGAGAAGTCGACGACGAAGATGTTGGATGTCAAGGAGATCTCTATGGAAACCAGTCTATGGTATGTTTTTGCAGATGTCGTCGTTGGCAGTTATAGAGAGTAAAAATCTTGAAAACATAGTATTTTTGAGAAATCCATATACCTGAATGTTGAGATTGTTAGAAAGAAGTACTATAGTGCCTTGTCTATAATCGATTTTGTGTTTTCGTTGTTTGTGGTTAACGCAATATGTAGGGTTTTTGAAAATTGCATGAAATGGACTATACGGACAAAATGTTGTAATGAAGACGTAGGAACATCTATTGTGAGTTCCATATTTGTTCTAATTAGCCTTCTGTAATATTTTCCCTTTTCAGGAGAGAACTCTACCTATTTCACGGTCCGTCTGAACCATGGTGGGATGTTTTTAAGTAAGATGCGGAATTACGTGTATGAACATGGTAAGGTCAGCTCTCTTGAGTACGTGGATCCAGATTTATTCAACCGATTTCTATTAGACAATGCATTGAAGATGCCGGGTTATAAAGAGCAAATGAGATACATATATAGGTTTGAAAAGAAATGATTGGCAGAGGGGACATTTTTGTTAGTTATTGATGCAGACTTTATGAATGTTGCAGATATGTACTATTTGTCGATACAAACCGCAATGTTGGAATTACCGTGGGATGAAAATGTACCAAGTGGATGTATAGTAACTGATATGGAAAGTGGTGAGATCTTGGAGAGTGTGAGTCAACAATGAGGATACGGAGTTTGGACAGAAACCTACATTGGTAGTTGAGATTTTTGATGACACAATAGAGCGTGATGATTGTTACGTGGTTGATGAATTTGAAGGGGATCAGTTGCGTGAGTCAGATGGTGTGGATAGCAGTGGAGACGGTGTAATGGACAATGTGGACGTAGTGGAGGCACAGGTAAGTGCAAATGATCAGCCGGTGGAGCAAATACAGGAGACGTCAACCTCTGATAAACCATGTTCAGTTGAAAATGAAACAGGAGTAGAAGTTGCAAATGATGAACTGGCTAGATTTGCTGAACCATCAACAATTGGAAATGCAACCGTTGATCGATCATCCGCATTTGAGGGTGCATCAGGAGTGGATGATCATAGAAACACATAGTTTGAGAGTTCAATAGGATTGGAAGATCCTATTGACATACAGTTCGAACAATCCACATTTGAGGGTGTAACGGGATTGAAAGATCTTGTAGACACATAGTTCGAACAACCCACGTTTGAGGGTGCAACGGGATTGGAAAATCCTGGAGACACACAGTTCGAGCAGCCCACGTTCGAGGGTGCAACGGGATCGAAAGATCTTGAAAATGCACCTGTTGAACCCTCTGTTGAAGAAGCCATTAATGCTCAGAATACTAGCACTAGGTCTTCTGGTGGTGAATCAGAGTGGAAGAAGAGGATAATGATATTGTCCTGGAATATTTCTCTTATTCTGAATACGAACAGGAGGATGTGGAAGAGGATGACCAAGGCAAAGACACATTTTTTAGATTGAGTGAAGGGTGTAAGCAATGAGGGACCTAATCAGCAAAATGTAAACGTAAATGCAGTAAACAGTGGTTCAGACTACTGGGACTCGGATGACCTGAGAAGTATGTCAAGTGGTGATGAAGCGGGGGCCACAAGTAACAGCAGGAAGTAAGTTTGGTTCAACCCTTCAACTGACATGGAGGACCCTAAATTCTAGATTGGTCAGTGAAATGCAGAGTGGTTTACTTATTTGGGGGCCTCAAACATTTATGTCTCATAGGTTTGGGGGCCCTGATGCTTATTTTTAAAACGTTTGGGGCCCCCAAATTCTTATTTGTCATATATTTGGGGCTTAGATGCTTATTTTCCTAAGGTTTGGGGCCCCAAATGCTCATATTTCAAAGGTTTGGGGTCCCAGATACTCATTTGTCATATATTTGAATTTTTGTTATTCACATATACTAACATGTTTAAAATGTTCTGCTGTGCTATACAGGAATGAAGTTTGAGAGTACAAAAAATTTGAGAGCGGCTATTGTACAATACTCTGTGAAGAATGCAAGAGAACTGACTTGGTTTATAGAACTTTTGGTGGTGGATATAGAAATGTATAATAGTAGGGCTTGGACTTTCATATCTAACAAGCAAAAAGGATTGATTGAAGCCTTAAATCAGTGTTGTGAAGGTGCAGAACACAAGTGCTGCGCCAGACATTTGTACAGCAATTTCACTCTCAAATATAAAGGGCTAACTTTGAAGAATTTGTTCTGGGCTGCAGCCAAGTCTGCAACTGGACCAGAGTGGAATACAGTTATGAATGAGATGAAAACGGTGAATGAAGAAGCCTTCTGTTTGTTTAGGGAGAAGCCTACAGCTCAATGGACGAGATCCCATTTCCAGGAGCATACGAAGTGCGATATCTTGTTGAATAACTTGTGCGAAGCTTTTAATGCCTCCATCGTTGTAGTTAGGGAGAAGCCTATAATCACAATGTTGGATAAGATAAGGCATTAACAAATGACACGGATGGCTGCAAAGAAGGAGGCAGATCAAAGGTGGGATCGTGCATATGGTCCAAAAATTGTAGGGATAATTAAGAAGGCTAAAGCAGACACGAGGTTTATGAGGGCAGATTATGCAGGTAATAAAAAATTTGAAGTTCGCAACACAGATGGTTTGAGATGGAGTGTGAATTTGGTGACAAAAGAATGTGCATGAAGGAAATGGCAACTGACTGGAATTCCCTGTGCACATGCCGTTTCTGGTATGCTATCAAGGAGAATAGAAATAGATGAATTTGTAGATGAATATTACAAGAATGAGAGATATCTGATGGCATACAACCCCGTGATTCAGCTAATGCCAGGGTCCGAACTTTGGCCTGAATTAGGGAAACACCCATTGAAACCACCAGTGAAGAAGAAGCAGGCAGGCAGGCTTAAAAAGCTCAGAAAAAGATCTCAGACCGAACCACCCGCTAGAGTTAAAATGACTCGAATAGGCATACAAATGACGTGTAGAAGGTGTGGAGAAGCTGGACACAATAAGAGAACATGCATTGCACAGGCGTAGCCCACTGACGCACCACAGTCACAGAAGCGGAAAAGAGAGAGAGCTACAGCTACCTCAAAGAAAAATGCACCACAATCACAGTCACAGAAGTAGAAGGGAAAGAAGTTCAAAGCAGTGTAGTCTAGATGTCATTGGATGTAGGAATGTAATTGAACTTTTTGGAATAAATTATGGAATTTGATATTTTGGGAATGGTACCATGACAATATATGTGTCAAGAGTTAAAATACTCTTCATTTCGAGGGTTGAAGTTTTATTTGTGATGTCATATATTGGATTTCATAAATTAATGTGTGCTACCAACGTATACACGTTTTTATGTTGCATCTACACTTAAAGTTATTGTTAATTTTGTAATGGAAACTATTGTTAAAATGATGGGGTATTTACTATAAGCAGTTGAATAGAAAATGGGCATTTTTTGCCATTTTTTCAAAGGTATGGGACCAACAATCCACAAGTGAGAAATGTTGGGGGCTTTATCTGCACTATATACCTAACGTTTGGGGCTTTCACTACAAGTTTACAAAATATTTGGGTGTTAATATTTGCATATTTATTTGAAAGCAAAATTGGTCAATGTTAACAGTGAACATGTACAGAACACCACAAAATTACAACTGCATACAAGCCTTCATTAACTTAGGGGAAATAGGTTACACCATGAAGAAAGGATGATTGCAAATCCAGCAAAAAAACCTCGAAAAACCCTAAAAGCCTATGCAGATTTAACTGCAAATCCACTTCAAAAACATCCCACATACAAACCCACAAAACCAAATCTTCTATACCCCACCGCCATTTGAACAGAGTTGCCTAATTTCAGCTTTCATCTCTCGTCTCGACCTCAGAAGACCAGGTATCAGCTCCCTCAATCTTTGACACATTGGGAGATCTCACCAAAGAAAGAATGTACAGCCTTGCAGATCCATCCCTCGTGGACAGGTAAGAAATCATCTACCTAGGTTCAAGTTAGTCCACGACGTCTTCATCTAGGCACAATTTCCGCAATTGCACACTAGCATCTCCATTACTTCTACGTTCGATTCAGGATGTTGATAGAGAGTAAGAAACTGGCAACTAACAGACAATTTATTGGGGTTGTACTTGTATTCTTCATTTGGAGGGAAACGAACAAGTAAAAAGAGGCATGAGAAGGTGCTTTAAGTGTTTGGACGATTTTACCCTCCTCTATTTTGGTTAAAAGTGGTCAATTTTTTATTTGGACGGTCAACTGACGGGTGTTTGGACGGTTTCCGTCCAAAAGGGCCTTCCCTGCAACAGATGTAAAGGTTAGGGGTGACGGCTGCTACAAATCAAAGGTTTGGAAAAAGTCTGCAAGTATTTTAAAGGTTTGGGGCTTCTGCTGCAATCTTCCCTAAATTTAAAATTGAAATTTCATAAAATTAGAAATTAAATTGAAATGCAAACCAAGCTTAACTTTAAAAAAATAATAATAATATTCATCAACTAAAAAATAGAAAGAAAAACGAACTACATTATCTTTTTAACTAAAACAATCATATATATATATATATATATATATATATTTTGGTAGAATTTATCTAACGCAAATCAACTTCTCCAAAACTCAAATACCCAAAATGAATACATTCACTTACATAAGTATCATTTAGGCTATTTTTGAGTTTTGAGAAGTTGTAACATACAACAAATTGCTTTCATTAATAACAGTTCTTACCTTTAGCTTACAACAGATTGCTTTCGTTGGCAACAGTTTTAGAAAGAGAAATGTTGTTTTATATAACTATAATAATCTTAATTATATTTATATGTATGTACTAATACAAAGCAACCATGCACTCCCCTCTCATTTATTTACATTAACTATTAATTATAAAAATAGTCATCTCATAATCCATTACACATGCTCCCTATTGGCAGGAAATTCAAAAGTATAACCTCAACAAACTCTCTTTGCATCTTTTTCATTGTAC
>NC_036246.1:32323654-32328780 GCF_002742605.1 Olea europaea var. sylvestris | reverse complement strand
TATATATTTTTTTTTTTTTTTTATTATTATTTTTTTTATATCCAGGTATCCACTTTGCAGTGACTAAATCCTGGAGTCTACACCTTGACCCCTCAAGTTGCAGACAGGTTAAATCGCAGGTTGTGCCCCAAACTGACAAGTGCTCAAGAGCCCCCCAATTGATCTGTCAAAGTGCCAAGCATTGTTTCTTTATTGTATATCAAAATAGTTAACTTATTTTTATGTTTGTATACAAAATTAAAATCAACATTTCTCATTTACTTTTTATTATAGCGTTGTGCTTATTTTTGCGCTTGCTAGTTCATGCCCAAAAATAATCACTTATCTATTAGCACAAACTCATACAAGTCTGCGAAACCTTAGATACCTTCATGGCCACACTTTTTAAGTATGCTATTCACGATATTTAGACAAGTATTGTCTTCATCCACAAGAAGTACTCTTGAGGCCTATCGAAAAATATAAAAAAGGTAAATGAGAAATGTTGATTTAAGGTTTGTGATTGTTGATGCATAGGAGAATTCATACCAAACAAAAAAGAAAAAGGAAAGTAAAACACAATTTATACAAACATAAAAATAAGCATAACGCTATAAACTCTCAACCATACAAACACTTAACCAAAAAATTGTGATATGTACGACCAAAAAATAATAATGGACTCTAATCCAACTCAGACAATAAGGATAGAGGCATCAATTCCACTGATTATAACCCTAAACTAGATTAAATATGAAGTTTTTTGAATTTTTGGGAAACTTTCACAAAAATTGAAACAAACGTAAAAGGGAATAAATCAAACCCTCAAGAATATAGAATTGGAAAAAATGAAACTAAATGCAAATAGAAAAAGTATGAGAAGAACATACTTGAGGTCGACATTCATCAATTTCCTGTAGAAATGTCCTCGGATTGTTGTAGATTTTCATCCAAGGTCGAAGAAAAACAACAAAAAAATCAAACGCTTAACTATCTAGATATGAAAAAAATTGGAAGAAGAATACACAACGACAATAAAACGAAGGGATGAGGATTCTAATTGCAAGTGTAAAGATCAATTTAGGGGGAATTATTTGAGGCCATTTTGTATGATAATTAAGAGAGAATAGAGGAAATTAAGGTTAGGGAAATGGGTGCTGAAAAGAAAATGGATGGTTTTGTCATTTTATACTAATAAAGTATCTAAATAATGAACAGTGCAAACCGGTTACATGTGAGATGGAGGGTCCAAAAATAAACGGTAGTGCAAGATCTTCTCTTTTATAGTAAAGGTGAGATATATCTTTGAAGCACAATCATTGATATGTATCACCTTATTCAGAAGACAGCTTGGTTAGATGCATGTGTGTTGGGTTTTGATACTCAGTATATTTCCGACTATGATGTTACTTATTGGAACTTTCAATCGACATCGTCCAAAGAATTGTATTAAATATCGATGCCTAAAATTGGTGACCCGACCTAAAAATTATTTACGACCATTTGAAGCTGCCCAATTTTAGTTAGAGATGCTCATGGCCCGTCCCAATCTTTTGGAAGGCTTACGAGAATTGACCCACTACTTGGTATACTTGGCCCATGTATTGGATGGGACATGTCCCACTCTCTTACCTAATGTTAGAGTTAATTGTTCCAATGGTTACTGAACTTAAGTCCATGCTTTGATTGATCACTGAAGTGTGAAAATGTCAAGTTTGGGTCACTGAATTTAGGTCAATATTTTCGATTAGGGTGATTAGCACAAAACGTTCCTACCTTTCTAGATTTTTGTGGAAAATATCACTACCTTTGGTTTTTTGATAGATTTCACCTTCATCTTTACCATTTTTTGCGCAAAACGTCCTCCTGTCAATTCCCCATTTAAATGCTCCTTTAAATTAAATAAAATGGATCTTTTCTTTTTCAAATGCAGGGGTAGGATCGTCCAACCAACATGTTCTTCACTGTGTGATCTCTCCCGCCTCTTCATTTTACGCATAACCCATTCTCTGGACGAAGCTGTTTCTTCTTCTTGCCTAACCCATATTTTGTGCGCATTCCGTTCACCACTTTTCCCTCTACGGTGTTCACCCTCGTTGCCACATAGTCGAAGCACGCTTGAGGCGATTTGAAGCGAACGAAGGTAAGAGAAGTTTGGACTTGGATTTTTATGATTTCAAGTTAGGGATTTGGCCTTTTTGCATGATTTGGTGTTTTCATCGAATTTTCTACTACTTTATTGTTGTTATGCAGGTAAAGGAGGACCCATTACAGATTCGAAATCCAAAACTGTCGACCATGCTCTGTCTTCAACTGACACTGTTAAAGGAGATGAAATAGGAAAGGGTGAGTTACCACCCATTCCCAATTTTATCCTTAAATGACTACAAGCTGTTGTGATTTTTGAAATTGTGAATATGTGGTGACAAATTTTTGAAAAAGGGATTTTTGTAGCAGAATTTTTACATGATTTTTATATGATGTAATTCAACATTACACGTGGGTTAAAATTTCTTGCATATGACCAATGGTAGGTATATGCTCCTTCCATGAGCAACATGTTTCCTCCGATTTTGAGGGACCTCGCAGACAGTCCGCCCATTTACGTTATAGTCTTACATCTATACATTTTTGCGTGCATTAATTTCTCCCAAAACTCCCCAATTTATTGCTTGATATTGGTTTTGAATTTCCTATCGTTTGCATGCATGTGGTAATTCTCCAAATTTCACCATTGAATTACATCACGGCGGCAAATTTTATGAAAAGCCAAACAATTTGGTGTATGAAGGAGGTATGTGCTTTTTATCGATTTCTTTCGTGCTGCATTGTTTACGAAAGAGAATTTGATGAAATTCTTACATGCAATTGGTGATGAAATGCTATTGGAGTTTTATTATAAGAAGCAAAGGATGAGTTTAGGAAAGGGATTGACGAAATTGGAGAGTACAAGGGATATTGAGGGAATGCTTAAGGATATGGAGGGCCATTCAATATTACAGATATATGTTGTAGTCTCAATGCAATCATATGCATTGTCGTTGCATACGCATGAAGTTGATGACGACCAACCATTTGAAGGTCGTTATGTACCAATTGTTGAAGAGAACAAAGGAGCGGAGCCTGAAGTTGCTTGGTCGGATCAATTTTTTGAGGACAATGCTGAAGAGTTGTGGTCAAGGAAAGCTTACAATATCATTATGATGCGAATCCAAACGTCGATTATATGAGTGCGGGAGTGAATGAAGTTGTAGTTGAAGCTATCAATGAAGAGCAAAGTGGGGGAGAAGAGGTTGAAGGGTTGGTAGAATCTGATTACGAGATAGAGCATGAGCCAGTAGCTACTGGTGAAGCAGGGAATCAACAAGTTAATTTTGATTTCGAATTTGGTGTATCAGATGCGCAGCAAGTTAGGGATTCAGATACCGACTATGGAGACTCCGATGAATTAAAAACTATTCATAGTGAAAAGGAGGGTACAACTTCAAGAAGTAGAGCTTTTAATGATGCTTTCAATGTGAGGACAGATATGGAGGATCTAGAGTTTAGAATAGGTTAGTTGAAGATCTTCTTTATTACAAATTAAATGTATTTTGTAATTTATTTTTTGGAATCAAAGACCTTAATTTTTTTTTTAATTATGCAGGTTTGGTATTCGAGTCGAAGGCTATCTTGACGGTTGTAATCACTGCACCTTCGGTTAGTAAAAATCGAGAGATCAAATACAAGAAGGATGATGCATACAAACTGAGAGCCATATGTAAGGGGGATTGTCCATGGTTGTTATATGCTACCAAGGAGCATAACAAGACAAGCTTTGTGATTAAAAATTTTATCGAAGAGCATTCTTGCCCTATGGTGTATAGGAACTTCAGAGTGAGCTCAACCTACCTGGCTGATAGGTACTTATCCGATTGGAGGGTTGAACCAAACACGTCTGTTAGTATATTCTTGGAGAGGGTGAAAAAGGATGGTTTGGGTAATATCTCCCATTGGCAAGTGTATAGAGCAAAGAAGAAAGCACTTGAAAAAATTCGAGGTAGTGTGGTTGAGCATTACAAAGTACTATGGGATTATTGTGAGAAGTTGAAGAGAACAAACATTGGAACAACTGCTTTAATTGAGGGGCATGCTGGTGAATTTAGACGACTATACATTTGCTTTGGAGCATTGAGGGACGGTTTCGTTAGGGGCTGTAGAAGGTTGATTGGGTTAGATGGTTGCTTTTTGAAGACAGAGCATGTTGGGCAGTTATTATCTGTAGTTGGTATGGATGCTAATAATGGTATGTACCCAGTGGCGTATGCAGTTGTTGAGGTTGAGAATGCGGATAACTGGAGATGGTTTCTGGGGTTATTAAAGGACGATTTACATATACACAATAGTCAGCATTGGACATTCATTTCTGATAAGCAGAAGGGGTTAATTAATGCAATTGAGTCGTTGTTCGAGAATTCGGAGCACAGAACATGTGTTAGACATTTATACAACAATTTCAGTGCTTCACACAAGGGATTGACTTTGAAAAATTGTCTATAGGATGTAGCCAGAGCGACTACTGTATTACAATGGCTTCAACACATGCAACGGATGTTGGACTCGGACCAGGCTCTGTATGAATGGCTTGAATCAAAACCAGCATCTCATTGGAGTAAATCCCACTTCAGAGAAGAGAACAAAAGTGACGTGCTTCTCAACAATTTATGTTAATCATTTAGTAGTACAATTGTCAACGCAAGAGAGAAGCCCATTTTGACCATGCTAGAGGAGATTCAAATTTATTTGATGAAGAGAATTGTTGTCCGTAGAGAGTCCTCTAATCGATGGATAGCAGTAGTAGGCCCTAGAATTCAGAAAATTTTGGACAAGAATAGTAGACTTGCAAGAGTGGAGTGCGTTGAATATTCAGGCAATAAAAGGTTTCAAGTTCGACACAATGCAGGCACCGTACTTAATGTTGTGGACCTAAGGGCAAGAACGTGCACATGTCGTGCTTGGCTATTGTCAGGAATTCCTTGTTGCCATGCGATTTCCTCTATTGTATCAAGAGACATTAATATAATGGAGTTTGTAGATGACATATACAAGAAGGAGGCATACCTCGCAACTTATACTTCACCAATCTCTCCTATCATAGGTCCGAACTC
>NC_036246.1:32320980-32323554 GCF_002742605.1 Olea europaea var. sylvestris | reverse complement strand
TTGGAGTTGAAGCAATTGTGGGTGATGAAAAGTCTAACCAGCAAATTTCATTTGAAGCAGTGATTGTATTCTCATCATATGACAGAATGTACAACATGAAAATCACCTTAACTGTTTTTAAGGAAATTGTCGCTGATTTGGAGACCTTGAAGGTCAAGTATAATGAAAAATATTTAGGGTTAATTTTGTAGTGTTTATTGCCCGCTTCATGTATATCTTTTAAAGACACCATCTTAGACAATCATGATATTCTCACTATTATAAAAGTATATGATGCTCTATTTTCAAAAAAGAAGATGAAACATCTTGTTGGATTTAAGGCTCACAAAGAAGGACTTGTTGTTCATGATGGTGATATGAGGAGCAAATCGAAGTCCTATTCAACAATTAATTAAAAAGGATTGTTATAAGTTCTAGAATACGAATAAATCAATTGCTGCAAATCAGAAGGGAAAACAACTAGAAAATTCAGGTAAAGCCAGTGTTGCGGAAGATTGTTACAGTGATGGAGAACTTTTGGTTATTTCTGACGACAACTCAAAACTTGAAGAAAATTGAATTCTAAATACAGCTTGCACTTTTCATATACGTCATAATTGAGATTTGTTTACAGCAGAAATGATTATCAAAGGTATTGTAATTATGAGAAATAATACACCTTGTAGAATATTTGATATTGGTAGGGTTAGAATTAAGATGTTTGATGGATGGTCATGATACTGGGCGATATGAGACATGTTTCATGTTTGAAGAGAAATCTTATCTCTTTGAGTATTGTTGATTTAAAAGAGTACAAGTATCGTGGTGAAGGTGGAGTCCTGAAAGTTAGTAAAGGCCCTGTGTCATGATAAAGGGGCAGAAAAGGTTCTAATTATTTATTTTTTACAGTTCTACTGAATCTTTGGATATCAATTAGTAGAAGTTAAGCACTTAGGTGAGCTTTCTGTTTGGTATAGAACCGTTGGAGTTTGATTTAAGGTCTACATTAAAGAATATATCTCAGTCAAGTTCAGAAGACATGGGCAATGTCACTTACCATCGTCCCCAACAATGTCACGGTATTCAATTGCTAGAGACAAACTTAGGAGATATATTAGGCCTCCACAAAGGTACATAGAAGCTGATTTAGTTGTTTATGCTTTAAATGTGGTTGAAGGTATTGAATCTAGTGAAGAACCTTCTACAGAAGTAGTTATTTTTTATTAATTTGCTTACAGGGTATGTTTCTAACCTGATTGGTAATTATCGTTGAGATATTTGTGATTTTGTTACTCGTGGTGATAATTCGAGTAACTTTGGCTACCAATGTAATCCTATTGTGCAGTGCTTGGATTCAGTCGATATTCAGTTATTAAGTTTATACTAGTTAGGCTTTTTTAGAAGAGGTGAAAACTTTTTTGGAGAATTTTGTTGAAGAATTACATTCTATTCCTTACAGTGGAATTTGTTCCCAGATAGAGAGTTTTGTTATACTTCATTCATTGCAGTGAAATTTGTGTTAAAGTGGGGATTTATTGAATTGTGACCCAAATTCTTTTGGGTAATGGTATTTTGGATACAGAGAGCTTGAAGAAATTTAAAGATAGATCGAGGAGTAGAAGTCGTCGCATTGTGGCTCGTTGAGCGCTCATTTCCCGCTTGAGCACTCAAACAGGGAGCCTGTCGCTCTCTACCTCAAGCTTGGGTGCTCAAGCATCGGTGTTATCCAAGTCACGACTAATTTTGCAATTTGAATAATTTTATGACACTCTTTCCATCTAAAACACTTTTTTTGGGGTTTGACATATACTTTATATATATAGTTAGCTCTTTATTGTAATAGAATAGAAGTTGGAAACACAACATTTTGTATTGTTTCATCTTATATTGAATTCTCCTCTCCTACCCAGGTTTTTTTCACTTAAATTTTAGTGTTCTTGAGTGTTATTTTCATCTTGCTATATTAGTCTTGTTTGTTGAATCTAACAAGTGATATCAAAGTAAACAGGTGTTGCCTTATTTTTCTAACATACTTAAAATTAAGCTTGTGTCTGAGCCCCATTACATTTTGGTTTCAATAAGTTTTTCAAATTTTTTGACCCCCAAGTCAAAGGAATATGATTCTCTCTTCTGACAAAGACTGCAGGCACATGGTACACTTATTTATTACACACACAAAAGTGAAGACAATTAACGCCACTACCCTTGATTTGTCATTCTCTTTTACGAATTTACCTTTCAATAATAACCTACTTAGCCCCTTTTCTCCAAAATCAATTCCCCATTGCTTTCCTCCTCCAACCAGTCTCTGCAGCTAGTTTTGCGAAGAAAACGTCCCTGCATCCTGCTGTCCATTTTCTATGGTGAATGATTCCAGTCGAACCCAGTGCAAGGCCATTTCCCGGCGTGTCCCACGTGTCGGAGAGCAAATCATCTTTTCCCAATGACGCATAACATCCAGGCTCGAGTTCACAATCGAGTTGATCAAAAAATTCCGGTGGTTTCGATATGTGGCAAAGGAAAATGGCCTACGACGCTAGCGGCTTCGGTTATTATCCGAAAAACATGGTACACTTTAAACTCAACTATTCCCCC
>NC_036246.1:32305830-32307559 GCF_002742605.1 Olea europaea var. sylvestris | reverse complement strand
AGAACATTAATATTGTGATTTGACATGTGTACTTTTGAAATATAAACAGATTCAAATATTAAGAAAAACATTTGAAATGTCTATGATTCTTTACTGTCTAAGGAGAAGGTAATACATCTTGCTAGAGGACCTAAGAGTCAAGCTGGAAAATAGGATAGGAATTTTGGTAGAAATATAAGGGACATATCGAAATCCAGACATGCAAAAAAGGTGTCTTTGCTGTAAGAAGAAAGAACATATTAGGTCTAATTACTATTCTTTGAGAAAACAAAAATAAGGCTGCTGGAGCTACTAAAAGAAGAAAGTAGCATGTTAACATAGCAGAGGCTGATTTTATGGAATATAGGCAAAGTAAAGGAGAGCTTCTTGTAATTTCTAACATGGATTCCAAATTTTGTGAGAAATGGGTTCTTGACTTGCCTTGTACTTCCATATATGCTCCAACAGGGACTGGTTTACAACATATGAATGAGTTTGGAGAGGTGCAGTGATTATAGGAAACAACGGGCCTTGCAAAATCATCGAAGTTGGTACAATTAGAATCAGAATATTTGATGGTACTTTCATAACACTTACAAACGTCAGGTACGTTCCAGAACTGAAGCAAGAAAACTCTACATAGTTGTACATTTTACAGGGTTCCATAGTTACAGAAGATACAGCAGTCTTTACTTCTTTTTTGACTAATGAGAAAGTTATAAAACTAAGCTATATGCAAGTTGGGCATATGAGTAAGAATGGTACGGTAGAATTGAGTAGGAGGGAACTTCTTGATGGACAGAAGACCAGTAAGATAAAGCTTTTGAGCATTGTGTTTTCAAGAAACAGAAAATGGTCAGATTTACTACAGAAAGACATAATACAAAGGGAATACTTGAGTATATCCATTCAAATCTTGGAGGATCAGTCAGGGTACCTTCAAGAGGAGGTGTTTATTATCTATTAACAATGATTGATGATTTCTCCAAGAAAGTTTGAGTATTCTTCTTGAAACTGAAGAGTGATATGTTTGGGATCTTCAAGGAATGGAAAACAATGATGAAAAAGCAGACTAATAGGCAAATTAAGCGTATATGCACAGGTAATGGGCTAGAGTTTTATTCGGATGAGATCAATAGCTTTCTGTAGGGTTGAAGACATCTTGAGACACTTGATAGTGCTCGAAACTCCTCAACAAAATGGTGTAACAAAATAGATGAATAGAAGTTTGATGGAAAAGATTCGTTGTAAGCTTTCAAATTTTGAGCTACCTAAGATTTTTTGGGCTGAAGCTATTGTTACATCTTATTTTCTGATTAATCACCCACTCTCAACTGTCATTGAGAAAAAGACGCCAGAAGATGTATGGTCTGAAAAACCTTCTTGTTATATTGGTTTGAAGATTTTCGGTATCCTGCGTATGCTTATGCTCGTGTGGATAATGAAAAGTTGGACCCTATGTCTAGAAAATGTGTCTTTCTTGGGTATAAATCAGGGGTGAAGAGGTATAAATTGTAGTGTACTTATATGAGAAAGGTAGTAGTCAATAGAGATGTAGTATTTGATGAACTTGCTATAGTTCATGATTCACCTCGTTGGGATTCCAATAAGTAGAACAAAATCATTCAACTCGAGTGGAGTTGAAAATTGGTTCAGAAGAACAATAAGAGGTTTCAAAACAATCTACTCCAAAACAGTGCAGTTCAAAATTACTAGATAGTATATTTTGCCTATTTTACCTGCACCACCA
>NC_036246.1:32294871-32301878 GCF_002742605.1 Olea europaea var. sylvestris | reverse complement strand
CAACAATTTAGTTCTTTATTAGATTACTTTAATTTTGAGCTTAACTTTAGAATAGCCTTATACACAATTGATTACTTATGTAGGCTTACATAACAAATTAAAATTTTCCCTAGAATCTTCCACTTGGGCCACATATATCACATGATAAATGTGTATAACCTTATGATTTCAAAAATTTTGCTATCACAAGAAAACGCATCTTCGAACAATCTCGTCTATCAATTATTTCAATATATGATCAAAGCGGTCTTCATTACAAATATCATAACTAAACCTTTAATGGTCACGTATATCAACACATTCATATGATGTAGATCAAGTATGAATGTGTAGCATGGAAATTACATGCAATTTGATCCAACCATGCCTATTTCTAACTAGTCCTACGTTATCCTTTAATGAGATCAATCATAGAATATAATCATAGTAAACTGAATTGAATACTTTATTTTTGAAATAAATCGAATATTCATGGATAGAATTATGTGTCTAAGCATACAACATCCGACTACAGACTCTCACTAAACTAGCATATCATCGAAAGATGCAACAACTATTTGAGCAGTGTACTCATGAAAGACCTTGGGTGATAGCCCATTAGTAAGCGTATCCGTAATTATAGAGTTTGTTCTAATATATTCCATAAAAACCTGAATATTCTGAATTATTTCCTTAATAACTAGAAATTTGATGTCTATTAACTCTGACATCATCAAGTTCATGTTGTAATACAAGATTGCTATTGTCACAAAATAATTAAAGTGGACTTTAGAATCCATCCAAAATGTGTAGCTCGGTGACAAAATTTCACAGTCATATTCCATGATAAGAATCAGAATATCCAATAATCTCTAATTGGTCTGATTTTCCTGAATGTAATCATGTAATCCTTAGTTCTCTATAAATACTGAATAACTTAATTGGCTGCTTTCCAAATATTCATTCCAGAGTTATTTAAATATTTATCTAACATTCAAACAATGAATGCCAATCCAGACATCTGCAAATATTAGCATACATCAAAGTCCCAACTACTGAAGTACAAAGAATTTTTGGTATTTTCCTTTCTTAGTTTATCCTTGGGGTATTAATTAAGATTAAACTTGTCTCCATTAGCAATCGGGGTATCACTTAACTCACATACTTGCATCCTAAATCCTTTAAGAACTTTATCGATATAACTATTTTTCTGATAATCCGAAAATATCCCAAGAACAATTCCGGTGTATTTGTATCCCTAACATACAAGAGGCGTCAACAAAATTTTTCATTTCAAAATTTCATGATAGAAATCTCTTGCTTTTGTGCCATAAGTCATTGCAGGCAAATAGTATGTCATCGATATACAATACTTGAAAAATATGCTTACTCTTACTGAACTTGTGATATATACAATCATCAATTGTATATATGTCAAAACCAAAAGAGAATTATTTGATAAAATTTGTGATACCATTGACGGGAAATCTGCTTAAGCCTATAAATCAATATCTTTAATTTATAAACCATCCGATATAGCTCAAGATCAAAATGTGTCACAAGTGTCATAATAGTCCTGAAAGAGTCTTTCATAGAAACCAGAGAGAAAGTATCTTTAAAGTCAAAGCATTCATTTTGAATAAAGCCATCTGCAACAATATGAATCGTATATCTCTCCACATTACCCTTTGAATCCCCCTTAATTTTAAATATTTATTTACAACAAGTGGGCTTCGTATCTTCAGGCAATGGGATGAGATTCCAAACGTCATTGCTACTCATGAACTTTGTCCCTTTATTCATGATATCCATCCATTCTTAAAAATCATTACTTTGCATTGCATAATGAAAGTTGATTAATCAAATCTTTTACCAATATAATACCATCCTTGTTTTCTTGAAGAAATGATATTAAATTATTTGAATTGTTTTTCTCTTTTTTTTAGTGAATTTCCTTAATGGCATTTGTTCTTGAGGTTGTTATGTTTGTTCTTCTGAAATAATATTTTGATTGTGTATGAGAGATTTTTTAATATTTTCTTGACCCAAATCTACTTCTTCAACAAGATCTGAAACAAGAATTTGTCCCTATTCTTGATCATTTCCAATTGCAACAAAAGAGATATATACATATTCTTCTTCAAAGACAAAATCATTAACATTAAAACATTATCTCCCTTCCTCCCTCCCCACGAACTCTACATCCTTGAGGAATCGGACATTTTTAGTTTCAAAAATTGATTTTATAGTGGGATCTTTAAAATTTGTAACCCCTTAACAGTTGCTTTATTTGGAACTTCATTGAGAATTTAAGTCACAATTTTTAGTGCTTCAACCTAGAGAGATTCTGATATAGTGTAGAACGATTCCATATTCCTCAAGGAATTTAGCAAAATGCCTTGGACGTTTTTCTCTTGATCCATTATATCTGTCTAAGTATTCACCAACATGATAAGATCTAACCTGTTTAAATCTTTTATTGAGTTGATTTTTAATCTCAGCCTCGTATGCCTTGAACATGTTCAGTAATTATGTTTTCTCATAGATGAGATATAGGCAGCGATAGTGAGAAAAATTCATCTATGAACATAACAAATTACTATTGACCATTTCAAGAAGCCAAAGGAAATGACTGACAGATATCCATATGAATTAGTTTTAAGATGTCTGAAGTTCTATCTCCTTATGTTTGCTTGTTTTTTCTTAATGTAATTGACATAAATATTTGAGTCTGAAAAATTAAGGGAATCAAAAAATTCTTCTGACACAAGATTTTCCATTTGCTTCTGAGAGATGTGACCTAATCTTTTAAGAGATTGTATATGTAAATAGATGCTCCCTTAGTTTATCCTAATGGCATTATTTTAAAAGATAAGAATATTCAAACGATCTTTTATTTTTATTGAAAACTAGAATTGTGACCAAAAACTCAATAGAGGCTACTGTAAAAGCAGAGTGATTAAGATTTATCATGTGCATTCAAAAGTATATTAAAGGCTTCCAAGGGGTGAGTGGTTTGATATGCTCAACCAGTGACTTAGTAAACACATCGTCAATGTACTAGTATTTTTTAAGTTGCTTCAATGTTTTTTAGGTCCAAGGAAATCCCTTTGAAGTGATCAGTGTTCTTGAATTAAAGTCCATTGAGTTTGAATTGGCACTTCTTGAGTCTATCTAGCCTCTTCTCCAAGTTAGTTGAATGCATTTCTGCCTCGTTTGGCCCCATTCTTTTCAAATTTTAATGGTTGGAATAGTATTTTTTGAAAAATATGTGGTTGAAAAAAAATGAAAAATTTTGTATTTGTGTGTAATATTATTTTATGAAAGATTTTGTGGTTCAAAATAAGAGAGAGAAAGAGAAAGATGAGAAGGAAAATGGGGGGCCAAACGTGCGCTATATCTCAATGAGGCCAAATTGAGAATCTACAAAAAGTTATTGATTTAGTGTTTGACCATGTAGTCCACCAGTTGTTCAATTTTTTATTGAGTGAGTTATCTTTTAGATACTCTTTCTTTGAATTTGTGAGGTTCTTTTCTTTTTCACAATGAAGTATATTTTGTAGCTCCTTCTTCACCACATTATTCCATTTAACATCAAATTTAGAATTTGGGGAACTATTGATTTTTTTTTATTAATTAACTAATTATAATTAATTAATTACGAAAATACAATTTTTTACTCAATCACTTTACATGTATGTTAGTACATGCTTATGAACATGTTCAATGTCAATTTACAGAATTTCAGAAATAATTCTACGACAACAGATTGATTATCAAATACATAATATAACGGTATAAATCCCTAATGAAAATATCAACAAGCCTATGCCATGGATAAATAATTCCTATAATTAACAGGATACAAACGTCTCAAGTATTTTCGCATTACAATATATAATCAAAACAAATTCAAAAGGAACTAAACAAACATTTTTTGTTTGATGTCTTTATAGAGGGATGGAATCACACTCACAAGTTTGGGTCATTTCCCACTCCTAAGAATGTACCCGAATTTTTTCACAAATTCTTATTATGACACCAAAATACCATCTTACAGTGAATCTATTTTCACGCAATCATCTATTTCTTTAAAAAGTAAGGAAAAATGTTGCCAAGGACATCTATAGTGAAAACCATGAAGCATCCAACTATCTCTTTCTATAAAAAAACATGTAGCTCCCTTTCTTTCTGTCCACGGCTTGAATAGTATTTTTATATAGTCGTATTGAAATAAAAGTGTGTTTGATTAACTTTATTTCTCAAAGGAAAATGTTATATTTTTATGGCAACATTTTAAGTCATAGCTTGGGCACAGAGCTCGGGTAGCTACAAAAAATGAATTTTTTAATGATTTGACCGCTATGTCCAAATTGTTAGCTTATGTACTGTCCATATTTGAGAGAGCTTAGACCCATCTTGTACCCTCCTGAAAATTTTAGAATAAAATTTATTTATTTTACATGTTATATAATTACATTTTTTTAAAGTTGAGGACTAAAATGAAAAAAATAAATAAATAATTGTTGGTTTAAATTTCTATTTTATTTGTTATAAATAATTAGATATTATTAGAACAAGATTTAATATATCGATATTGCACTCATTTTATGGATCATAATTAATTAGAAGTTTTTGACTCGAGAAAAAGTTATTTTGAATAAGAACACATTAAGTTAGATCCAATTAAAATAAAATAGGATAAATAGAATTTTATATAAATAATAAAGCAAATCATTTTCTCTCTACAAAAAAAAACACTTGTGAGGGGATTGAATTATAATTTTATTTTTTAGTTTAATATTAACATATTTTGAATTTGATGTGATAGCTAGTGTCCTATTTGGATAACTATGAATTTGTTATTAAAATAAAATCTAAATAACTAAACTAGGTTTTATCCAATAGGATACATGTTTTCTATTAGAACTCAATCACTTTTTATTACTATAAATACTATATATGAATTCCATAATTCACACACCAAAAGTTATATACATGTAAGAGAGAGAGAGAGAGAGTACTGTTGGAAACTAGAAGACAAGAAACTATTTTGCAACTCTTAAATAAACGAGATAAGATACTTTAGGTGCAAATATTTTTGTTTCCTTATGCGTTTATGTTCAATTAAAAATGCATGGATTGTCAGTAGACGTTCATTTTTTTTAAAGAGATATGAAATCATACGGGATTATAAGAGGACCTAAGATGGGTGTGTCGTTTGATCACCGATATACTCCATAAGATAATTTTTATTGTTATATATATATATATATATATATATATATATATATATATATATATATATATATATGTATGTATGTATATACACGTATCTTACTGAGTGTTTTTGAACACTCACTCTTACAAATTTTTACAGGTTAGATCGGGTCGATTGGATTCGTGGTAGGGCGGTGATGCGGGCTGCCAAAAGGATCATAGTAATAAAGCATAAAATTTTCATTAAATTTTTGGGTCCTCATAATTATTTGTTAATTTATTTTAAAACATGTTTATTGTTATTTTCTAGAAACAATTGTTATGTTTAATTTAAATTTATAAATGCCGTAGTTATTATTTATTAAAGAATTTTATTTTGATGGTTTCGCATGTAAAGTAAACAAAAAAATTAAATTTTTGGTAATGCTCCGGTGTTAAGAAAATTTGGGGTGTTACATATCTTATCCCATACGAATTTCTATCGCAGAATTCGAATCCATGACATTTTTCTTACAAGAGATTCAAGTTAAATCTTGATACCAATTGGGACTTGAGCACAGAAGTCAAGTCATTATAGTGTGTTGATATCTAATTGTGGTGTTTGTGGTGGTGATAGTCCACAGGACATTATGCATAGGTTACAAATAAATGACATGTGGTCAAATCTCAAACAGAACTAGTCACAAATCACTTTGGCATGTCATAGGTCATATTGCAAAGGTCATAAGTCATATTGCATAGGTCACATCAAAAATTTGATACACAGTGCCGACAACTTTCAATTTGTGACCTTAATCATTCAACAAGTTTCAATTGACTAGATTTTGATAAAAAGAATTGAAGTAATTTGTTCCAGCAAATTCTGTATAGATTCTCTCGTTGTTCAATCTTCTAATACGCAGTGTCGACAATTGTTAATTTGAGACCTTAATCGTCTTGTAGATTTTAATTAACCAGATTTTGGAGGTGAGAATCGAAGTTATTTGCTCCGACGAGTTCTCTGTAGATTTTATTTTTGTTTCAAAAGCTTCCAATTTGTTACCTCAATAGTTTGATATTTTCAAACAATCAGATTTCGATGTTGGTAATGGAGAATATTTGCTCCGAAAGAGGCCTTTGTGGTTTTTCTACTTTGCTTGATCTTCATGATTTGTTGTTTTGGAGAGTCCTATTTAGAATGATAACTGAAAGTATTATTTTATGACGTATTTTTATCAGAATTTATTTTATTTATAATATTTATTAATTACCACATGATTTTTGAACTTTTAAAGTTTGTTTCTTAAAAATGAAATGTGGTATAATAAAGGTCTAACTTATACATTGTTCCATTTTTATTTTTTTTATTGATGGAGTTGCAATGATGAAAGTCCAATAAATCAAGAATTGCTTAATGTCTCATTTCTAAATAAATTCACGAAGACATTAAGATATTAATATGTAAACAAAATATTATTATGTTATCATAAAATTCTTTACATATATGGGTAAACAAGGAAATAAAGTAAACTTGAAAATCATAAATTCTGGAAGAGCTCTTCGAGTTCAAAAGTACGTTCTAACATGCACGTAAACTCACTAAAGTTGAATTTCTTGATGAGATTGAACACGCTCATGAACCTACTAAGCCCTTGTTTGATGCCATTATTTGAAAAAATAATAATTACATTTTCATTTTCAACTACACACTCAAAAAACAAAATTTAGAGCATGTAAACTCAAAATTTTTCTTATTTTCTAACCACACATTCTTCTAAAATCACTATTTAAAATATTTTTTTCCCAAATAATGACCATCAAACAGAGAC
>NC_036246.1:32278118-32290056 GCF_002742605.1 Olea europaea var. sylvestris | reverse complement strand
ATTCCGGTGTATTTGTATCCCTAACATACAAGAGGCGTCAACAAAATTTTTCATTTCAAAATTTCATGATAGAAATCTCTTGCTTTTGTGCCATAAGTCATTGCAGGCAAATAGTATGTCATCGATATACAATACTTGAAAAATATGCTTACTCTTACTGAACTTGTGATATATACAATCATCAATTGTATATATGTCAAAACCAAAAGAGAATTATTTGATAAAATTTGTGATACCATTGACGGGAAATCTGCTTAAGCCTATAAATCAATATCTTTAATTTATAAACCATCCGATATAGCTCAAGATCAAAATGTGTCACAAGTGTCATAATAGTCCTGAAAGAGTCTTTCATAGAAACCAGAGAGAAAGTATCTTTAAAGTCAAAGCATTCATTTTGAATAAAGCCATCTGCAACAATATGAATCGTATATCTCTCCACATTACCCTTTGAATCCCCCTTAATTTTAAATATTTATTTACAACAAGTGGGCTTCGTATCTTCAGGCAATGGGATGAGATTCCAAACGTCATTGCTACTCATGAACTTTGTCCCTTTATTCATGATATCCATCCATTCTTAAAAATCATTACTTTGCATTGCATAATGAAAGTTGATTAATCAAATCTTTTACCAATATAATACCATCCTTGTTTTCTTGAAGAAATGATATTAAATTATTTGAATTGTTTTTCTCTTTTTTTTAGTGAATTTCCTTAATGGCATTTGTTCTTGAGGTTGTTATGTTTGTTCTTCTGAAATAATATTTTGATTGTGTATGAGAGATTTTTTAATATTTTCTTGACCCAAATCTACTTCTTCAACAAGATCTGAAACAAGAATTTGTCCCTATTCTTGATCATTTCCAATTGCAACAAAAGAGATATATACATATTCTTCTTCAAAGACAAAATCATTAACATTAAAACATTATCTCCCTTCCTCCCTCCCCACGAACTCTACATCCTTGAGGAATCGGACATTTTTAGTTTCAAAAATTGATTTTATAGTGGGATATTTAAAATTTGTAACCCCTTAACAGTTGCTTTATTTGGAACTTCATTGAGAATTTAAGTCACAATTTTTAGTGCTTCAACCTAGAGAGATTCTGATATAGTGTAGAACGATTCCATATTCCTCAAGGAATTTAGCAAAATGCCTTGGACGTTTTTCTCTTGATCCATTATATCTGTCTAAGTATTCACCAACATGATAAGATCTAACCTGTTTAAATCTTTTATTGAGTTGATTTTTAATCTCAGCCTCGTATGCCTTGAACATGTTCAGTAATTATGTTTTCTCATAGATGAGATATAGGCAGCGATAGTGAGAAAAATTCATCTATGAACATAACAAATTACTATTGACCATTTCAAGAAGCCAAAGGAAATGACTGACAGATATCCATATGAATTAGTTTTAAGATGTCTGAAGTTCTATCTCCTTATGTTTGCTTGTTTTTTCTTAATGTAATTGACATAAATATTTGAGTCTGAAAAATTAAGGGAATCAAAAAATTCTTCTGACACAAGATTTTCCATTTGCTTCTGAGAGATGTGACCTAATCTTTTAAGAGATTGTATATGTAAATAGATGCTCCCTTAGTTTATCCTAATGGCATTATTTTAAAAGATAAGAATATTCAAACGATCTTTTATTTTTATTGAAAACTAGAATTGTGACCAAAAACTCAATAGAGGCTACTGTAAAAGCAGAGTGATTAAGATTTATCATGTGCATTCAAAAGTATATTAAAGGCTTCCAAGGGGTGAGTGGTTTGATATGCTCAACCAGTGACTTAGTAAACACATCGTCAATGTACTAGTATTTTTTAAGTTGCTTCAATGTTTTTTAGGTCCAAGGAAATCCCTTTGAAGTGATCAGTGTTCTTGAATTAAAGTCCATTGAGTTTGAATTGGCACTTCTTGAGTCTATCTAGCCTCTTCTCCAAGTTAGTTGAATGCATTTCTGCCTCGTTTGGCCCCATTCTTTTCAAATTTTAATGGTTGGAATAGTATTTTTTGAAAAATATGTGGTTGAAAAAAAATGAAAAATTTTGTATTTGTGTGTAATATTATTTTATGAAAGATTTTGTGGTTCAAAATAAGAGAGAGAAAGAGAAAGATGAGAAGGAAAATGGGGGGCCAAACGTGCGCTATATCTCAATGAGGCCAAATTGAGAATCTACAAAAAGTTATTGATTTAGTGTTTGACCATGTAGTCCACCAGTTGTTCAATTTTTTATTGAGTGAGTTATCTTTTAGATACTCTTTCTTTGAATTTGTGAGGTTCTTTTCTTTTTCACAATGAAGTATATTTTGTAGCTCCTTCTTCACCACATTATTCCATTTAACATCAAATTTAGAATTTGGGGAACTATTGATTTTTTTTTATTAATTAACTAATTATAATTAATTAATTACGAAAATACAATTTTTTACTCAATCACTTTACATGTATGTTAGTACATGCTTATGAACATGTTCAATGTCAATTTACAGAATTTCAGAAATAATTCTACGACAACAGATTGATTATCAAATACATAATATAACGGTATAAATCCCTAATGAAAACATCAACAAGCCTATGCCATGGATAAATAATTCCTATAATTAACAGGATACAAACGTCTCAAGTATTTTCGCATTACAATATATAATCAAAACAAATTCAAAAGGAACTAAACAAACATTTTTTGTTTGATGTCTTTATAGAGGGATGGAATCACACTCACAAGTTTGGGTCATTTCCCACTCCTAAGAATGTACCCGAATTTTTTCACAAATTCTTATTATGACACCAAAATACCATCTTACAGTGAATCTATTTTCACGCAATCATCTATTTCTTTAAAAAGTAAGGAAAAATGTTGCCAAGGACATCTATAGTGAAAACCATGAAGCATCCAACTATCTCTTTCTATAAAAAAACATGTAGCTCCCTTTCTTTCTGTCCACGGCTTGAATAGTATTTTTATATAGTCGTATTGAAATAAAAGTGTGTTTGATTAACTTTATTTCTCAAAGGAAAATGTTATATTTTTATGGCAACATTTTAAGTCATAGCTTGGGCACAGAGCTCGGGTAGCTACAAAAAATGAATTTTTTAATGATTTGACCGCTATGTCCAAATTGTTAGCTTATGTACTGTCCATATTTGAGAGAGCTTAGACCCATCTTGTACCCTCCTGAAAATTTTAGAATAAAATTTATTTATTTTACATGTTATATAATTACATTTTTTTAAAGTTGAGGACTAAAATGAAAAAAATAAATAAATAATTGTTGGTTTAAATTTCTATTTTATTTGTTATAAATAATTAGATATTATTAGAACAAGATTTAATATATCGATATTGCACTCATTTTATGGATCATAATTAATTAGAAGTTTTTGACTCGAGAAAAAGTTATTTTGAATAAGAACACATTAAGTTAGATCCAATTAAAATAAAATAGGATAAATAGAATTTTATATAAATAATAAAGCAAATCATTTTCTCTCTACAAAAAAAACACTTGTGAGGGGATTGAATTATAATTTTATTTTTTAGTTTAATATTAACATATTTTGAATTTGATGTGATAGCTAGTGTCCTATTTGGATAACTATGAATTTGTTATTAAAATAAAATCTAAATAACTAAACTAGGTTTTATCCAATAGGATACATGTTTTCTATTAGAACTCAATCACTTTTTATTACTATAAATACTATATATGAATTCCATAATTCACACACCAAAAGTTATATACATGTAAGAGAGAGAGAGAGAGAGTACTGTTGGAAACTAGAAGACAAGAAACTATTTTGCAACTCTTAAATAAACGAGATAAGATACTTTAGGTGCAAATATTTTTGTTTCCTTATGCGTTTATGTTCAATTAAAAATGCATGGATTGTCAGTAGACGTTCATTTTTTTTAAAGAGATATGAAATCATACGGGATTATAAGAGGACCTAAGATGGGTGTGTCGTTTGATCACCGATATACTCCATAAGATAATTTTTATTGTTATATATATATATATATATATATATATATATATATATATATATATATATATATATGTATGTATGTATATACACGTATCTTACTGAGTGTTTTTGAACACTCACTCTTACAAATTTTTACAGGTTAGATCGGGTCGATTGGATTCGTGGTAGGGCGGTGATGCGGGCTGCCAAAAGGATCATAGTAATAAAGCATAAAATTTTCATTAAATTTTTCGGTCCTCATAATTATTTGTTAATTTATTTTAAAACATGTTTATTGTTATTTTCTAGAAACAATTGTTATGTTTAATTTAAATTTATAAATGCCGTAGTTATTATTTATTAAAGAATTTTATTTTGATGGTTTCGCATGTAAAGTAAACAAAAAAATTAAATTTTTGGTAATGCTCCGGTGTTATGAAAATTTGGGGTGTTACACATCTTATCCCATACGAATTTCTATCGCTGAATTCGAATCCATGACATTTTTCTTACAAGAAATTCAAGTTAAATCTTGATACCAATTGGGACTTGAGCACAGAAGTCAAGTCATTATAGTGTGTTGATATCTAATTGTGGTGTTTGTGGTGGTGATAGTCCACAGGACATTATGCATAGGTTACAAATAAATGACATGTGGTCAAATCTCAAACAGAACTAGTCACAAATCACTTTGGCATGTCATAGGTCATATTGCAAAGGTCATAAGTCATATTGCATAGGTCACATCAAAAATTTGATACACAGTGCCGACAACTTTCAATTTGTGACCTTAATCATTCAACAAGTTTCAATTGACTAGATTTTGATAAAAAGAATTGAAGTAATTTGTTCCAGCAAATTCTGTATAGATTCTCTCGTTGTTCAATCTTCTAATACGCAGTGTCGACAATTGTTAATTTGAGACCTTAATCGTCTTGTAGATTTTAATTAACCAGATTTTGGAGGTGAGAATCGAAGTTATTTGCTCCGACGAGTTCTCTGTAGATTTTATTTTTGTTTCAAAAGCTTCCAATTTGTTACCTCAATAGTTTGATATTTTCAAACAATCAGATTTCGATGTTGGTAATGGAGAATATTTGCTCCGAAAGAGGCCTTTGTGGTTTTTCTACTTTGCTTGATCTTCATGATTTGTTGTTTTGGAGAGTCCTATTTAGAATGATAACTGAAAGTATTATTTTATGACGTATTTTTATCAGAATTTATTTTATTTATAATATTTATTAATTACCACATGATTTTTGAACTTTTAAAGTTTGTTTCTTAAAAATGAAATGTGGTATAATAAAGGTCTAACTTATACATTGTTCCATTTTTATTTTTTTTATTGATGGAGTTGCAATGATGAAAGTCCAATAAATCAAGAATTGCTTAATGTCTCATTTCTAAATAAATTCACGAAGACATTAAGATATTAATATGTAAACAAAATATTATTATGTTATCATAAAATTCTTTACATATATGGGTAAACAAGGAAATAAAGTAAACTTGAAAATCATAAATTCTGGAAGAGCTCTTCGAGTTCAAAAGTACGTTCTAACATGCACGTAAACTCACTAAAGTTGAATTTCTTGATGAGATTGAACACGCTCATGAACCTACTAAGCCCTTGTTTGATGCCATTATTTGAAAAAATAATAATTACATTTTCATTTTCAACTACACACTCAAAAAACAAAATTTAGAGCATGTAAACTCAAAATTTTTCTTATTTTCTAACCACACATTCTTCTAAAATCACTATTTAAAATATTTTTTTCCCAAATAATGACCATCAAACAGAGAGTAATTATACATCACTACTTATATAAGCTTCACCAAGTGTATTTATTCTAAATCACTATTTCGATATTAAAAATTAATTAATAAATTAATAGACGCAATTTAATAAAATATGTTTCACACATATTTTCTTCCAACAATCTCCCATTTGCTTGTTTTTTTTTTTTTTTTTCATTACAAATCAACATTTCAGATTTTTAAGTAGTAGGTAAAGTGTCCTTTTGCTAAAAATTATAATTTTGTGACAAAGTGTGCCCCCATCAATAGGTTTGGGATTTTGCTACTTATATATAAAAAGGGTACATAAGTGATTACTAAAAATGGTGTGAAGGAAAAGAGATTAGATGAGAAAGTTGACAGTATTTCAAACTGATAAATGATAGAGTGTCACGTAGAAATTATGTAATCTATTATGTAAATCTTAATGTACATGTAGCAAGATTGTGAGGTTTGAACCTTGATTGTATAAATGTTGAATCATGTTACTGTGCCATAATTCTTGTCATAATGTTACATAACATTTCATCGTTGGACTGTTTTAAATACAGTCAACTTTTTCATCAAATCAATTGCTGCTACCTCGGATTATCACTGCATACGTTAAATTTATTCTGACAAAGTGGAAAAATCCATAAATATTTGAATGAATTTCCCATGTGCATTCTTTTTACTATGGATAGAGGCAACTTGACATTGATTATGAGCATGACCATGTCTTCATGCATTGTTACTAGATTATAATCCAATTTGCAAGAGTTGCTCTAGAAGGTAACTCTTGGCTTGAAGGAAATTGAAAATCAGTGTGATTATAGACAAGTCCGATAAGAATAAAGCATTTGTTTTGTAATTTTTGTTGTACTGGTAGTGTCAATTTTTTGCTTTCAAGTGAAGTAGTGTTCATAATAATTGCAATGTACTTTCAAAATCTACTCCATATATTTCAATTATTTTTATTTTTATGAAGTGTTTCCAACATTCAAAAAAAGATCACGAGCCTTTACCTTATTTAATCTCTTTAAAGAGATCACTCCTGCCAAATTTTTATCATGCTCAATAGTTGTTGGTTTGGTAGTCCCTAGATATGTTTGGATTGGAACATCGGATGCTTGAGAAAAAATCGTAGACGAAGGTATTTGGAACTATCAAAAATTTAATTTACATCCTCTTCGAAGTTAATGAATTCAATGAAACCCATAATGAATTTTTAGAAAATTTAAGAATAAAAACTACAACTAGAAATATTTGGTACAAAAAAGTTGAAATTGAAAAAATAATTGAAAACAAAGAAACAATCGTATAGCAAATGCAACTCTCCTCACTTATCCATACATTTTCTTTAGCTCTATTACCTTGTAACAATTAGGCTGCACCAAAGTGGCATGATATGGACCATATAAAAATGAAGATTATCCAAATATCGTAGCATAGTGTTTTAATTTTCAATACAATAATTCTCTCCATTAATGCATCAGTTCTTTTATTCCCGGAAGTTATTTCTATTATATATTCATTTTGCACAAAAATAATTTAAATTCATAAATTAGGTTTTATGTGATAACAAACAAGTTGTTAAGAGCATTTTCAGGAGACCCTTTGAAAATGAAATGCTCTATATTAAAATATGCTCTTAAAAACATACCATTTGTGGATCTCATAGCCTATAAAAATAAAAAAATAAAGGTGCATTTAGCCCCTATTTGATTATCTCTTTTTCAAACTCTTCTTTCTACAAGATCATTTTAAACCATATATTCTCATAATTAAATATTCAGTACATAAATTTAAAACTTTTCTGTACTTTTTAATCATACAATCTCCTAAAATACTATTCAAAACTTTTTATTTTTAAAAAGAACGGCTACTAAATAGGGCTTAGTTCACTATTTTCAATTTTCAATTTTACAAAACATCCAAACTTATTTGGGGTGATTTTTCGAAAATGCATTTTCAAAAATATGTTAAACTAATAATACAAAACTCAAAATGCGGTAAATAAGAGTTTAAATAAAAATTTATTTGCATAAAATTATAAAGAGAATAAAAATATAAACTAAAAAAAATTATAAAATCAAATCAAAACAAAAAAATATAAAATAATAAAAAGGTGATAATTTTTTTTTTAAAAAGAAAGAAATAAAATTCTAAAAAAAAATTCATAAATTTAAAAAATAAAATTTTGATAAATTTGTAAAAAAATTAAATAAATAAAATTTTAAGAAAATAATTAAATTTAAAATTCTAAAAAATAAACTTAAAAAAAGAGAAATTTTAAAACACTAAAAAATAAAATAAAAACTGTAAAAGCATAAAATTAAGGGGGAAAAAAAGAAATCCTAAAACTCTCTACAAAATAAAATTTATAAAAATTAAAAATAAAAATAGTTCATTTGGTTATTTACATAAAAATTCTAAAAACATATATAAAATAAACAGATAAGAGTCCTCAATTCATTTCATTAATTTTTATTTTTGAATCTTTTGTCAACTTAATTTGTTAAGATGAGCCACTAGTAGCAACTTAATTTGTTCATATTGTTTTGCCGAAGTACGCTTATAGGATGGCTTTATTTTGGTCATGGCCCCATTGAATAACCTACACTACATATCCTGGTTGGAACCATGTGTGTTTGCGCTTTGTCGTTTTTAAGAGATGAACCAATGGTGCCTGCCTCTTTTCACTTCTTCTTCGTGCCTTGTTTCTATTGTTTTGCCTTTGTGGCTTGTAAATCATTACCATAATCCTGTCCTTTTGCGGGTGAGAAAATGAAGAAAGCAACCACAAGTGAATAAAAGTTGTGGGTTAGCGCTTTGATTGATTATTTGATATTGATTAATAAGTTTAAATTGAGCACGGAATCCACCAATTGAAGATCACATTCGCGACAATTGGCATCAGAGCGTGGTTAGTGTGGATTTTCAACAAAAAAATAGATCCAAAAATAGGTAGATTGGAAAGAAAACCAGATTGAAAATCTGCCCGAATTTTTTGTAAAAAATCAAACCTGTAAACTTGATTTTCAGGCAATCCAGAGGTCCATTGCTGAAATAGAGACCATAATTGAGACGTCAGGTGGGTTGGTCCTGGGTAAGTGGTACGTGGAGTTGGTGGCGGTCCGTGGTGATTCCGACATCACATATGTAGGCGCATGGGCATGATTCTCGAGATAGTTTCTTTAGGCAGAATATTTTTCTAACATGATTTCTAATGATTTTGTGTTGTTACTTTTCTATTTTAGGTTAAACGACAAATCTGAACGATTTTGCCCCTAGACGTGCTAAAACTTTAGGATGAATAGTTGGGATCCTAAAGCAGCAAATTTTTATTTCTCACTATTTATGGACCTTCAAACGTGGTCCGCTTTGGTAAATTAGCTTACCTATTTAAATTTAAGCACTAACGAGTCATCATGTGGGGTAGCATTAAGATTAGGGTTACCTTCGTATTACATTGATCATTCTATTAGAATACCTAAACTTAACCCGTTTGACCATTCCCATGATACTAAGATCTTGAATCTTACGAAATCTTAGGAATCTAGTCTGATGTATATTATGATCTTATAATTACTTTGTGTGCCCTAATTGTATATTTTGGTGGTTCTATTTTCAAAAATGACTTCGCATTTTGAAATAGAAATTTTCAATGGAAAATGAGACTTTTGAATTTGGTAACAAAAGATGAGGTGAATTTTGATTCAACAAAAGGTTTTAAAAAAAGCCAACGATGGCAATTTTTCTGAAAATTTGTCAAAAGAACAAAAAGAATAGTCTGACGAATTTGCTTACAATTCAATTATTTTACACCTATCAAATACTGTTTTTAGAAAAGTTGATAAATGTTATACCACAAAAGAACTTTGGAAGAAAGTTAGAAAACTTATATTTGCTTAAATTTACTCTTAATAAGTTGTACACGCTCAAAAGATTTTTCAGTTTTAAAATGGATCATTCAAATGATCTTGGTGGCAACTTGGATGTTTTTAGCAAACGTGTTCAAGATGTTGTTAACTGTGATGAGAAGGTGTCTGAAACATATAAGGCCATTATTTTGCTGAATTCTGTCCCTGGCTCATATAGGGAGGTTAAGAATGTGATTAAATACGATAGAGATAACTTAACACCCGAGATTGTCATAGATTCCTTTAAGAGTAAGGAAATGAAGATTAAGGTTGAAAACGAAAATAAGATAAGTGGTGAGATACATATGATGGTGAGTAGAATTAAGTTTAAACAAATGAATTTGGGTAAGGTTCAAGATAGTAGTGACTCGAGTGATAAGTGTGGTAAGAAGAAGGGTAAGGGTTGAGACAAGTCCAGTGGTAGATGGTGTTATAGCTGTGGTACGATCGGATGTTTTACTAGGGAGTGTCCCAAGAAAAACGATAAACAGAAGGGTAGGATGAGAGATAAGACAAATATGGCTACAAGGTCGAGCGATGACCCTAGTAAGGTTTGTTAATAGTAAACCTAGTTATTGCATGTGCATCTATGTGTAATCCTTTCTACATGTATGTGATTGTTTAATTCTATTGCATGGTTATGTGACATTTCAATGTGTTTGATATGTATATTTTTCATGAATTTGAGAGCAATTTGATTACTTTGTGAAATGTGTTTACATGCATAGTGGGTTGGGATGCATTAGCAGTAAGTGTGATATTTGTCTATTGGTAATGTGGAGTATTGATGCCTAAGGATACGTTGGTAGTATATACCAAGAATGTGGAGTATGACATTTGGATCACGAGTAGAGATGTGATTAAATGTTGGAATCTTTTATCTGGGAAGACCCTGATCGAGTGAAGTGTGAGAGAGACACTGTTATCACTTCTTTTAGGTGGAGACTCATTATCCATTTAGGTTGGGAGAAGTGGTTTGGTGATAGAGGATTATCCCGTGGACCTGGGATCTAATGTAATTTACAAGTTAGAAATAAGTTTAATGATCAATCTAGTGAGCATAGTGGACGATAAGATGAGATATGTGTTTTCGGGGTGCGAACAACATGGAATGGGATAGGATAGATCTGGTGAGATTTTTCTGTGGGGTCATTTATGCATTTGTCATAGACGTGTTAACCATTTGTTGATTAACTTGGTATTAATATTTTGTTCTGTGAAAGCGTGTTTTTTGAAAAGATCTATGTGTTATCCAATGTTATATTTTCATCGCATTATTATTTGTTCTTGATTGTTTACTGTGATTTTCTGCTTCTACTTGGGTACTTTTTGACCTTGGCCCTGGTGAGTATATGAAGCAGGTATTGTTGGTATGTGTTTCGGTAATGTCTATTATTAGACATCAAGGTGGAGATTTTTTGGATTTTAATACCCAATAAACCTGGGAGATAATATTAAACAGTTTAGAATATGTTTTATTGGCCTCAGCCGATGAGTGAAATAATTACTAACACAATCAATTTGTAGGCTTGACCCAAATGCACGTGGGCCACTAATAGCAAATTAATATATTAATGCTGCATTGGCCTAAGTTCACTTATAGGATGGCTTTCTTTTAGTCTTAGTCTAATATTGTCTTGTGTCTTGGCCCAATTGAATAACCTACACTATATATGCTCCACTTTGGTTAGGATCTTGTGTGTGTTTTTCCTTTTTTGAGATATGAACAAACAGTGGCTGCCTCTTTTATCTTCTTTTCCTACCTTGTCTCTATTATCTTCGCCTTTGTGGCTTGCAAATGATCACCATAACCTATCCCTTCATGGGTGAGAAACGAAAAAAATCAACAATAAGTGGATACAAGTTGTGGATCAGAGTTTTTAATTGATTAGTACGTTAAACTGAGCTCGAAATCCACCAATTGAAGGTCACTTTTGTGAAAATTGGTATCGGAGCATGTTAGTGTATATTTTCAGCCAAAAATAGATCCAAAACAAGCAAACTTGGAGCAAAAACCAGATCGAAAATCTGTCCAATTTTTTTTGTAAAAAAGGATATGGGTGACTTTCTTCCATATTGAGTAGTAGCGTAGAAAATATAAGACTGTAATTGTTTCAGTATTTAGTCTTAATGATAATTTTACTTGAGAATATATATTTTTTGTTTCTACTTTTGACTCGAACTTGTTAATGTTTATAAATAGCTTCAGTGCTTATGGGATAACAAGACTACTCCACCTGGAATGAGCTCAAAC
>NC_036246.1:32254018-32277917 GCF_002742605.1 Olea europaea var. sylvestris | reverse complement strand
CCTAAGTTGGGTGAAGGAAAATCAAAAGGGAAAATTGAAGCTAATGTTCCTAACATTATCGAAAAGTGCAGCGGTTCGTCGATTATCCAATATCTAAATTTGGTAGTGCCACTCCCAACCATTTAGGAAATATGCAAGCGTAGGATCTTTGGATGGAAATGTCTAAACACGCAATGATGTAATATCACGGAGACAAAAGAATACTTGAGCATCTCCAACAGTATCTTATGTACGATAGAAATCATCTGTAAATTTAGAGACTAAATTTTTTATACACTCCACTAATACTCTCTATTTTGACTCTTTATTTTATTTTTTCAATGAATATTTATTTTCTCCACCTCTCTTACTTAATATGATTTTTTTTATACACTAATGGCCAATCAATTCAAACGTGTTTTTTTGAATATTTTTAATTGTAGAATATTGAAATTTATAACTTATAAATTTTAAAATGTAATCATTGTTAATAAAGAATAGAAAGTAAGTTTAGCTCTTCAAATTCAAACCAACTCTTTATTTTAAAAAGTTAAAATATAGAGTTTTTAAAACTTATTTTCAAACATTGACTTTCTATAATAGATATTATTTTGTGTTTATAGAGTTTCTTAAATATATTCTTAGAGCATCTCCAAAACACTCTTTAAATATGATATACTCTTTTAAAGAGACAATATTTAAAATCATGTTCTAGAATACTTTTTAAATTAATCTTTTTAATTCAGACAGTGAGTTTGGCTCTTCAAATTTGAAAAGCCAAACTCACACTCTATAATTAAATGTATTCAAAGTGCTTCAATTTTTAATGTAGGAAAATAATAAAATAATCTAACGAAAAGCAATTTAAAATAAAAGATAGAGAAAAATAATAAATATTTTTTGAAAGGAGTAAAATTAAGTGTTAAATGTAAAGAGTTTATTGGAGTACTTCAAAAGTTTAACTCTCTAAATTTATAGATACTCTTCACGTGATAAAATAGGCTCTTTTAAAGTCTCTTGAAGATGCTCTTACACATTAAAGATCAACAATAATTAAATAGAAATGAAAAATTATTCTTCAACACTACCGTCTAAACATATCTTATTATCACCGCTACTATCTTTACCTATAAAAACAATAGTTGGCAATTTCAACAAAAACTCTATGTGCCCTCCAACTTCATGGTAATATTAGCGGTATTTCTGCCTCTAGTTATTTTCAAAATGGAGAAATTTCGTGATTTTTGGGGTTGCAAAATTTGGGAAAGAACCTGTGACCCCGCCATCTCATCATCACCCCTTTTTGCAATAATGGTGAATGACATATTTTCTTATAAATGTTCCACATTTTATGTTGTATTATGAGTTTCCCTATTTTCGGTCTATTTATTTTTATTTCTTCTTGTTTCAATTTTATTGAGTTAGTATAGCTCTAATTATTACTTTTATAAAAATTCTCTTACTCTCACCTAGGATTTAGGGTCGAAATATGGCTTTCAAATTAAGTTCCGAATTAGTAAATGTTGCTAAAGGGAGTGACAATTCCATACGCAAAAAAGAAGAGAGTCATAAAATGGTGGAGCTTGGTTTCATTTCAACATGGAGAAATGGAAGAAAACTTCTATCTCAACAATGAATCAAAATGCGTAATCCCATTTAGAGTAGAGATAGAAGAGTTCTATTTAAGAAAATCAAAGCAAAATGCAGCTGATAGTATAGATGTTTCTATAATTAGTTGGTTTCTCCTTTATTTCCCATTTATCTATTTTATTTAGTTATTTACTTGAATAATTAGTATTTGGAAGTTGATCCAGAGCACGTGTTTGGATCTATTATGATATAGCCACTAGGCATTCAACTAACCTAACCTTTATTCATCGTGACTTTTTCCCATTTATCTATTCTCTTTAATTATTCACTAGAATAATGAGTATCTGGAAGTTGATCCAGGGCAAGTGTTTGGATCTATTATGACATAGCCACGAGGTATTCAATGGACCTAACCTTTATCTGCAAGTATTTATCCTTAATTTGCTATTTATTAGCACATTTTTCTTTAATAATGGCTTTTGTACAAGAATTTTGTTAGTGTGCTTTAAAATTTGGGACAAATACATCTTAATTTTGTATTTATTTATTGTTATTATTTAAAAATGTAAGAGATAAATAAGTCTTCTTATACACCTTTAATGGAATTTGTTGATCTCAATTTTTGTATGCACATGTAGACAATAGATACGAGGCACACTCGTGTCCACACAAATTAATTTAGGCAAGCTTGGATAGATTTCTAGTCAACAAAATATTTCAAGTTTGGGTAGGGAAGAAGCTTTATAATGTGAGACAAAATGATCGGACGTCGGCGACGTATATAAATAGGATTGTATAATAAAGAACAATCGAGAACACAGACATCCAAGGTTAAGTATCTTGCTCAAATATCGTAAAGTTGGAGAAGGATGAAGTCTAGTTCAAATATATATTATTGCATTACCCTTCAAAACATACAATGTAGTCTTTATAATGTTATATATAAAATGGTATCCATTGGATTAGGAGGTACAGGGCTTCATCTCCTTAACTAAAATATCCTATCTTAGGCATCAATTTGAATTTACTAACATGTGACGCATTTAATGCTCTTAAAAGGAGATAGCCACCCTACAACTTATGTTAACAAGATTTTGACATTTTACTCATTACAAGGGTTATATTAATCATTTAAATAAGTGTTTGTCAATAGAAGATCTTTGTAGGAGGAGGGTCATGAACAAGCCTCAAATTGAACCTCCGAACCACAACTGTTACAGTGAGCAGCCTATGATATTTGAGATAAACCTCGACCAGCCTTGTGTAAGATGCCACTCTAAATGGAATGCAACGTAGGCTTCATTAGAGCCATGATGGTGAAGCGTAACAATAGTCCCTCAAGTCCATGTATGATTATTTATGTTATTCGTGGACTTCTTTCTTGTTCAATGTTTCTTTGTTGGGACGAATGATTTCCTACCATAGTTAGGTTGTTGACATAACACAATAGTCCCACAAATTCAAGTATAGATAATGATATCATAGTTGGAACTCCTAGTGCTCGAGGTCCACGAATGTGCCTGTTATCTATTGGCTCGAATCAACTTTCGCTAAATGAGTGGAGCTAATTAGTAGGGACTTACTTTCTTTGGAATGAGACTCGCTTGATGAGAACATGTATCAGTACATCTTCTAAACAATTTTTCAACCCTGTATACTTGGTAAGGGAGAGTCGAATAGGTGGTATTACATGACTCCCTAGAGAGCCCATGCCCCTTTTGTAGTAGGTTTACCTTCCTCCATCAAGGGGTGGAAGAAATCCTAGTTTTGGGTGAAGGATAGATGACAAATTATTTAGGAAGATAAAATCCCAATTACTACTATGCTAACCCAGTATTTAGAAGCTTGTAAGTTGCTTTTCCAAACTTATTCTTTTACTATCATAATGTGACTGATGCTGTTTTGTCTTACAGTTTCGAGATATTGGTTTGAGTTGTCCCAGGTTGAGTGGGACAACATTGAGGACATATATAGCCATCCTCAGAGATCACGCCACTTCGACCACGTCATCGAACGTATCAACTTCTTCTTGGACTTCCGGTTGATGGGTTCCAATGGTAAATGTCAAACTTCTTAACTTATGCCTTATCTTTTATCAATCCAACTAACATAGTTCTATTATCTTTGCAGAAACATTTGATAAGAAGTAGTACTCAACCCTGACATGGCTTCTATTTTGAGGGTTACATCTACTTTCAATTCTAGTGCTCTGAAGCCCTCATTCGGTCTGTCAAGCATGTCAAAGAGAAATTGGAGCACTTATTTAAGGAGCATGTTGAGAGGGTGATGAAAAGGTACACTAGTGACGAAGGATGTATTCTCTTCATTCGCTAGGTGTATAGAACTTTGGTCATAGCCTGAGTAAGCATCCATGAAACTCAATAATTCATGCCCTGTGGTGGAGTCCACAAGTTGTTCTATCTTTGGAAGAGAAAAATCATCCTTAGGACAAGCTAAGTTGACGTTGGAGAAGTCAATGCATACCTTCCATTTATCATTGTACTTCTTCACAAGGTTGGATTTGAAATCCACTTCAGATAAGTGGCCTTCCCGATAAAGTCGTTGCTTATCAATTTCTATACTTCTTTCTTTAAGGCCTCGTACCTTTTTCAGGTTGAGGGCCATTCTCTTTTGTCTATGGAGGGAAATCTTAGGATTAGTTTTTAGGTGGTGACAATTGACTTTTGGGCCAATGCTAATCATATCTTCGTGCTTTCAGGCAAAGATATTAAGATTTTTTCACAAGTAGCTCTTGAGCTTTTTCAACCTCTGGTGGCAGGTCCTTTCCCATACGGAATGTTTTGGTGGGTCTTGAGGGTCCACCAAGAAGCTCTCTAGCTCTTCTATGAAGGTATTTTGGGATTTAGACTCAATAATGTAGGGGTCCACCTCATCAAATATGACCACTTATTTTAGGGCGCATCCATCATTTCGATGTCTTTTTGTCCTGAGGTTTGTCCTTCAGGAGCATTGACCATGTCAGCATCTATTAACACCATGTTGACATCCATAGGTTTGACTTTTCTTATGGAGTTTAGGTAACACTCCTTGTGCTCTTATTTAATCACTTTTAATCGTGGTTTATCTCGTGCTCGGTTAAGAATTTCATACAAATGTGGTAAATGGACGTGGCGACCCATAAATTATTTAGGGTGGGTCTTTTTAGCACCCTGTAGTAGGTGGATCGGTTATCTACTACCAAAAATTTAAAGTTAAGAGGCATTTCAGATGGTTCACCCATTTCCATAGCAAGAGTGATTTTCCCTCTTGGGATGATGTTGTTACCGAAGAAGCCGTACAAGGAAGTATTTATGGGAGTAAATTTATGATCTACAATCATTTTATCAAAGGTGGAACTAAAGAAGATGTTGACGGAGTACAGTTGTTTACTAGCATATGCTTTAACCCATTGCAAGTTACCGCTGCCTTTACTGTAAGGGCATTACAATGGGAGTATTGCACACCCACAGCATTCTCTGAATGAAGGTAACTAGCAGTAGTTGCCTTCCACGTGAATTATTATCAATTATCTAACTAGCCATTGGGGTCTTTTGCCTCCCTCACTTAGCTTCTTTGGGAATTCTTTGTCTCGTCACCAACATAAGGGTCTCCAAAAATCATGTCCATCTTTCAAATAGACACGTCATTTACATTGGTGAGGTGGTCCCTACGCTGTCTTTGTCCTTCCCTAGGCCTCTCTCTATCGCGCTCTCTCATGCATCGTAGGGATATTTCTCAACGGGGTTGTCTTACCTCTTCATGTCTAGGCTATTAAACTCACCTAGGTAGAGACGGATCTCTATAAGGAGAGTGATTGTTTCTTTAGTCATTCCGAGGGTTGAATTGTTCAAGATGTTGGGCAATATCTCTATAGTTTGCCTTGTCATGACTATAAGAGTGATGGTAAGTGCAGTATTGGGTTGCATCTAACCTATTCCTAAGTCTGAAACTTTGCCCTCAACCTTTTCTCCTCTGGGGGCTACCTAGACCCACCTTGTCGCACGTAAGTACTAGGGTCTACATCCTCGTTGCCCAATGTGGTGCATTTAATATAGATGTGGCTAGTGCTTAGCCCGAATTAGAGATGATTGCATGGCTAGCCTGGTTCCATTGGTGGTCCATTAAATGGGAGTTGGGTCTTTTTTTGTTGCCTCTGAAGAGGTGGAAAACTCCTACTAGCCTGTTACGATGATCAATCAACTCTTTGTTGATGATTTTTTGTCTCATTATCTCTAGCATAGTATTATAGATGAAGGGATCTTGATTCTATACATCCCTCCAAAAGATAGTATTCATGTTAAGTCCTCTCCTTAAGCCCGATAATGCCTTCTTGTCAGTGACTTGCATATGGTATGTTATCTCTTCGGTAAAACCCGGGCTAAAAAACTTTTCAACATCTCTCCAGGCTATTGTCTTATGTCCTAGAAATGCTGAATATGAACTTCTCCTTCTTTACTTGTTGCGAATCATTTCAAAAATGTGCTTTTGAATTCTGACCAACTTCTAATACTCTGTTGCTCCGCTTAAAGTCAAATGGAAGGCTCTACATTTGACTGTGGAGGAGGCACCCCTCAAGCTCATATGTGTTTTGTAGCTATTTAAGTGCTGAGCCGAATCACCTTTTTCATCATACTTAGATATTTTTGGTGGCACATAGTCGTTTGGAATAGAAGCATTTCTCGGTCATTGCGAAAAAGATAGATTATCATCAATGTCATCAAGGTCGTAAGACCTTTGTGGTTCATCTAAATACTTGTCCTTATTGGCCTGGTACTTGGGGACGGATAAGATGGGCCTGCTTGATCCATTGCCATCTCCTCCCTACTTTAGCTCCTGCTTCTAGACGGGACATTTCATGAAGCATGATGTTACCTCTCTTCATGTTGTCTTACTAAGGGAGGTGGTAGTTGAGGCCCGTTTCTAGGCATTGGAGGTGGATGCAATAGCATGTGCCTAGGTCATGTTAGACTGAGTTGGTTAAAACACTAACCGACCTTTGGGCCATATGCTCTAGCTTTATTCTAGGGAAGTTATCCACTATGTCTACTGGGGCCTTGGTGGGTTCCCTAGAAGCATAGTTTAAGGAAATGTCCACTCCCACTTTTTTTTCAAGGGGACTATTCTTTCTTGTATGTTGGTGGGATGGAGTTCTTTAGCTTCGGACTTTGTCTTTCTAGGAATAATACCCTTATAGTCCATAAGGAGGAATTAGTTGACCTCCTCAGCCTTGCATATGCGTTAGAAGTTTCTTGTATGGCCATATTTTGGTGGGTGATATTTCTCATGTTAGCAGCCATTGTTGCTATTTTTCGGGTGAATAGGGTAACCACTCTCATCCCACCTCGCCTATGATGGTGGTGGAGTCGACGCTGACCTGCTAAGACTATTCCTTAGAAATCCCTTCTTTAAGGTTTTCTCTCACTCTTCTAGGTAGAACATCATGGTCTGAACTCTTTTTTCTCAATTACTAAATATAAAAACTCCTTGATCTAGGGGCTTTCACTTGTTCCTTTTCAATAAAAAATCAATTTTGAGGAAAATGCCCAACAACTTTCCAACGAGCTTTTTTCACAAGGATGTTCGTGTTTATAGTGGTGTTCTTGACAGGTGAAATTCTGTTGACCTTGATTTTTGGATGCACATGTATACAACAGATATTGGGGCCCACTCATGTCCACTCAAGCTAATTCCAGCACGCTTGGAGATATTACTAATTAACAAATTTTATGAGTTTGGGTGAGGGAGAAGCTTTATAATGCAAGACAAAATATTTGGGCGTTGAGCATCGCTGATGTGTTATATTGATTTATTGGTGGATAAAGATTTTGTAAGTTCTAATATTTGATTTAAATTTGTTATTCACCAATAAATTAATATGACACATCATTGATACTTAGTATAAGATGAGCATCAATACTCATTAATTATATTATTATACAATCGAGAACACGTACATCCAACATTAAATATCTAGCTCAAATATCGTAAAGTTGGAGAAAGGATGAAGTCTAGTTCAAATGTATATTGTTGCATTACCCTTCAAATGATATAAGGAGGGGATATTTATAGTATTACATATGAAATGGTATCCATTGGATGATAAGGTACGTGGCTTTATCTTCTTAATCGAAGCATCATAACTTAGGCATTAATTTGATCTCATTAGCTTGTGACGCATTTAATGCTCTTAAAAGGGAGCAAGCACCCTACAACCAATGCTAACAAGATTTTGACATATAACTTATTACAAGGGTCACGTCAATCATTTGAATAAGATTTTATTAATAGGAGATCTTCGAAGAAAGTGGATCATGAACATGCCTCGGATTGAGCTTTCGAACCACAATCGCTTTAGGGAGTGGGATTCAGTATTTGAGCTTTGCCACTTCGAAGAAGAGCGTTGGCCAACCTTGTGTGGGATGCTACTCCACGATGAAGTCTAGTTCAAATGTATATTGTTGTATTACCCTTCAAATGATACAACGAGGGAGTATTTATAATGTTACATATGACATAGTATCCATTGGATGATGAGGCACGTGGCTTTGTCTCTTTAACCGAAGCATCATATCTTTGGCATTAATTTGACCTCGTTAGCTTGTAGCGCTTTTAATGCTCTTAAAAGGGGGCACGCACCCTACAACTAATGCTGACAAGATTTTGACATGTGACTTATGACAAGGGTCAAATCAATTAGTTGAATAAAAATTTATCAATAGGAAATCTTCGAAGGAGGTGGGTCATGAACAAGTATCAGATTGAGCTTTCGAACCACAATCGCTTTAGGTAGCGGGCTTCGGTATTTGAGCTTTGCCACTTCGAAGAGGAGCTTCGACCAGCCTTGTGTGGGATGCTACTCCACGTGGGATGCCACGTAGGTTTCATGTGAAACCTCGGTGGCAAGGTGTAACAGAATTTTTGGAGAAAAATTGTCATTAGCAACTAAATGTGCTCATTAATGAAAAATTGTGCATAAAAATGTGACAGAAAAATAGAGACGCAAGTATAACAATGAAATATTATGGATATAATATAAATATACCAATTGGGAATTGGTGGATGGACAAATTCACACTCTGAACCAACCGATGAACGGTTACATTTCAAAGCTCCTTCGGCTACATAATTTTAAAGCTCAGTGACCTAAGCTCCGATTTTCGCAAATAAAAACTTATTTCCATTATTTTTTCACCCTAAACATTTTGTCATCTCATCCCCCAGCCACTGCACATCTCAGACCAAGCAAGAACAGCAACAATTCCCGCGCTTAAAACCCTAGGGTTTAAAGTCTACCATTCTTTCACAGATCATATTAATTTTTTTTCTATTTTCAATTCATTATGGAAGTGGATATGGATGCTTCTCCCAGCTATTTAGACCCAGAAGATCTGAGTAGTAGAGAGCGCTTTCGTCGATACGGGTACTTAATGTCATTGCACCCTGCGTTCTATTACTGTATCGCAAAAAATAAAAAATAAAAAGAAAGAAAAAAAGAAAAAATTCGTCGATTATGCGAATAATTTTCACGTTTTCATTTTGAACTTGAACTATCAAGATTGTACCTGATGGATTTTAGTACCCATGAGAAAATTTCAAATTTTGCTGTCCCGAAAGTCAAGCCCTAAAATTTATGAATAGTTTTTAATTTTTAAGCAGTGCCTCCTGTTTTAATTCCAGTTAAAAGAATTTTATTTATTTATTTTTTCTTTTAGGACCAATATTTGGAAATTTGTTAGATATGTCATTTAATTAGATGCTAATATTCTATATACGGAATTACATTCTCGTTCACCATTGCTGGAAGTTTTGCTGTACTTGTTTTCCTGCAATATTTGGATTCAGAATGTAATAGTAATACATGATTTTAATTCGATGAAGTACCAAGCAAATGAGTACCATTTCATATTGGAATATACATGGGGAGGCTTTCATCCATTTATATGATAATGCAATTCATTCATGAAACATTAATTTTAAGCAAGTTTGATTGGATTTTTTTTTTAAATACGAGGATTAAAGCAAATCTAACAAGTGCAGGAAAAGGCAATCTAGTTCAGGCCAATCACCATACCAAGATAATTCAGTCTCGAGATTTAGTAATGCAGTGCTTCTACTCGAAAATATCAAACATGAGGTCGAGAGCCTCAGCACAGATCTTGGAGGAACACCTTTTGAATCTGCTTCAAAGAGGAGAGCGTCCCTTGACAACCATGCTGTATCAGAGGCAGATATTGGTGTTGATACAATGCTAAGACGGGGAAGTGAGTCTCTAAAGGTCGGCAAACAGGAAGATGGTGCTGGAACTGAGAGTGGGGACACAACTTTCCATTTATTTGCTTCTCTACTGGATTCTGCCCTTCAAGGTACTTGGAATGTATATGTTTTTGAATTTGAAAATTTTCACTCTTTCAATGATACTGCATCACATATACTGCGTGTCATATATCTGGAAATTTTTTTTGAAGCTCATGAAATCTGCAACAGATTCCCTCCTGAATATTTCAAGAGGTCCAAGGAAGCTACTGTAGACATTTAACAAACATGTTCATGCTTGATTCTGGTGTCTTTAGGATCATCAGGATTTTAAAGCTCAGTATAATATCAATTTCTCGAGTCTACCCCAAATAAACTAATCATGTAACCATCTCTTAGAATGTGAATGCATAGTTTACTCATTTTCTGCCACAATCTTTTTCTTGGATGTTCTCTTTCTTTTCTGAAAGAAGCTGGGACGGAGAGGCGTATAATTGTTTTAAGACATTTGATGGGATGTTCTCTATCTATTGTGCAAGAAGCAGAGATAACTTAATCCTTGCATTTTCCTTATTTTGTCTGTTTGTGTTTTTTAGGGTTGATGTCTATCCCTGATCTGATATTACGACTTGAGCGTACTTGCCGTGATGCTTCAGAAACAATTAGGTATGTCACGTGCATAAATTTGTAAAAACTTATGCAAGTGTGGGTATTTGTATGCTTTTAGAGCAGGAGGTTGTTTGTTTTTGTGTGCATTGTTACTGTTGATAGGGGAGTGAGTTGAATACACTTGGCTGCTGGGATGTATGTTTTTAGCATTTTATGTTGAGTGCTTAGCCAAGTAATGTTAGATAGCATCTTGAATAATGTGAATGTCACTGGGCCTTAAAGAAACCAGTCAAGCATGTGCTTTGTGAACGTGAAGAGAAATTCATCAGCTACAAGGTTAGAGTGGTGCTTTAAGAGAGGGTTTTGGCTTCAAGTAATGATAGTCGTCCTTTTGAATATTATTCCTTACTTTGACAGTTTCATCATTTCCAATTCCATTTGTTCCGAATTCTAGATAAATGCATCATGCTTTATTAGTGCCTTTGTGAACACGTCCTTGACAATCGTTATAAGAAACCTATGGAGGAAGGGATGGGGTTGAGAGCCCCAAGATTTACTAGCCCATGTCTCGTCTAATAATGGCTTCTATTGTATCCTAGTTTTCTTGCATTTTCCATGCATATTACTGGATGAATTTCTGTGCCTTATTCCTTGTATGCGTGTCACTTCTGAGCTCTTTTAGCAGATATTTGATGGTTGGAGGCACGATTTTGGTGTGAAATTAAAACATCAGAACATTCATGAGCCACCTTACAATGTTGAAAGTGGGAATTCCTTTCTTTTTTCTTGTTTTTTATTTTTATTTTATTTATTTGTTTAATTTTTGTCTTGCCAGAAGACTTTCTGCACTTCAGGTATTTTTTGTAATTAGTGCCTGTGTGTTCACTGAAATGTTTGTTCGCGTTGTCCTTTTGCCATTAATTTACTGCGTTTAGTAAATGGAGAAACACTTGTAAGGCATCCTTTTCCTGAATCACAGGACAGACAAATTAGTAATGATATCCTGACTAATGTTATACTGATCCACTGTTTTTGCTGTAGATATGGCTCCACTGAAAGGTACAGAACTGTTGAGAATAAACTGATGAGACAAAAAGCTCGGCTCTTGCTTGATGAAGCTGCTTCGTGGTCTCTTCTGTGGTACCTATATGGGAAAGGAAATATATCTAACCTTGAGGATGTTATCTATTTTGTAATACACTGTTAATATTGCATGTAACTTTCGTAATTACTTTTTTGAGAATTTATTTCTTAAGCTTTTTGCTCTCTGATTAAACATGGAAGTCCTAACTGAAAATTGATATTTTTACATCAAGATGATTTTAAGATGATTTGGAATTGAATTGCAAATATAACCAACATGAAAGAATTCACCAATAAGTTTCTTTAGCAGTGTCATTCCTTTATGCACTAAATTAGCATTCAATGGCTAATTTCATTCCGACACGTACAAGTGTCCAACACGACACATGTCAAATACGCTGAAACATGATATTTCAAAAAGGTATTGATACGACAATTCACCGACATGTTAATTAAATTCTTCACTTATATGGCCCTTGTTTATCAATAACACATTTTTCAGTAAAATAATATTACACGTAAACGTAAAAACTTTTTATTTCTTTTTAAACCTAAGAACTTTTTTATCTTTTTAACCACATATTCTTCAAAAAATTACTATTCCTTTCACTATAAGTTAAAATAATGGAGCCCAAACAGCGGCATAATATAATTTTAGTTTTATACTTGTTATTAATTTTTCTTGTTGAAATATTTTAAATATGAGTACCTATTGTTATTTATAAATAATTTTGCGTTAAAAATATATAATATTTCTAATAAAAAATTGATCATGGCAAAGTGTTCGAGAAGTGTTGGATATGGACACGTCACTCTAGTTAAAGTGTCCCTGCTACAGGGATTCTATCAGATTTTGTTGACCATCTTTTAAGCTTCTTAACTAATTTCAGTTCTTGTAGTTTGCTGTGATCTATTGTGTTCTCTCGAATGTTAATATTAAAGTTTAGACATATTAGAAAAATATTATATATTTCAAAAAGTTCTTTATCCTTGAGATTTGAGTTCTATATATATTCTACTTCTAGTGCTGGAGTTATATCTCCATCAATAACGGTAGTGTAAACTTGAGAGGAGTTCTGCTTGATGTTATGCCTTGGGAGTTTCTTAAGTGTCCGTGTTTCATATTGCTTCGAATTTATTGTTCAACGCTAAAGTGTTTTCTTCTTTTCTTGCAGGAAACGAAGAACTTCAGGACGGTTTACTCCTGGTGATATATCGTCCATTGATTAAATCACCCATTAATATTTATCCATGCCAAATATATTGCTGTTAAAAATCTGTGTTCAATATGGATTATTCAAAAAATTGTGCCCCCCCCCCCCAAAACCCCGCTGCCCATCGTGTGTCACACTTGTCACCTTTTCTCCTTTGTTCTTTGCGTTATTCAAATTTTGAGTTGCATCTGATGCTTGATGACAGTTTCCTACAACTTCACATTTGGAAGCCTGTCAATTTGTTTCTTCAAATCATACAGCACAATTGTGCCTCCGGATTGTTCAATGGCTTGAAGCATTAGCCTCCAAATCCCTTGACTTGGATAATAAGGTAATAGGCTTGTTGATCATGTCAAGAAGCTTTGATTGGACTTGGTTTACACAAAAACGTTTAGTGTTCACTAGTCACTCATAGACTGGAAAGGAAGTGAGATAATGGCTACTTATGGGGGGAAGGATTGGAAAACTGTTTGAATAAATATATACTAAACAAAGGAGTAATTAGGTGCTAATTTTTTGGGTTTTATAAATCACCAAGTAGGATGGAAGGAGCATTCTGGTGTTCAGAACAAGGAAATGGCTCTTCTGGTATGAAATAGTAACTAAGAACCTTATAGAAATGCTAAAACAATATTGCTGACTGGCGAGATTCGTGAAAACTCGAAAGTGAGTTGACGAGAAGGTCTTGATAGGGCTATAATGGTTAAAGGAATCTCATTTATCCTTAATGAGGCACCATATAGTGATTATTATAATACAGATGTTTGGGAATACTGTATTTAATGTTTGATGGTATCTCTTGTTTACTTATTCTGCATGTTGTATTATGGATTTCCCTATTTTTGTATATTTCAGCTTGTAGTTTTGTTGCTCCAAGTGGATGGAATTGCATCTAGTGCTCTAGTTAGCTTATTTTTTTCTTCTTCAAAATTTGCCCCTGTTTGACACCTTTTATTTCAAAACTTTTTTCTACGTACTCATTTTTAATTACACATTCACACAATAAAATATTCTACACATAAACCCTAAACTTTTCCCTACTTTTTAACCATACATTCTCCAAAACTTTGTTTTTGCCAATTAATGGCATCAAACAGGGCCTTTATATTTATCACCAGACTAGTTTTTGTCGAAAGGAAGAATCCTGCTTTGCTTTTAGTATGTGAGCTAGTTACTATGGAATATTTGATTTTATTTGTTTTCTGGGTCATCCCTGAAGTTGTAACTCATAACAGTGGTGTATATTGACTCCATTTTTCATGAGTGAGCCTTGTTTGAGGCTTCACAAAATCTTTTGCTAAGTCGGTCTGAATTTTTTCTGTGCATTTTTTTTCAGGTCCGTGGCTCTCACGTGGGCACTTATCTCCCTAGCTCTGGAGTTTGGCGTCATACTCAACGATACCTTAGACAGGGTGCCTCCATTCCAAGGACAGTTCATCACTTGGATTTTGATGCCCCAACGCGTGAAAATGCTCAGCAACTACCTGACGACAAAGTACTCTGAACTTTATTTGCACGTGCATGATTGCCTAGCTGATTGCCATGACATATATCTTAAAATACAGTGTAACACCATCACTTTTAGACTTCTGCCTCCCTTTACTTGTTTAGCCCCTGTTTGGTTCCACCAAAAAATTGGATTAAAATCCAATTCAAAGTCAACACTTAATTTTGATACTACACTCAAAAATTTTTAACCATACATTTCATCAAATTTTATCAAAATCTACTAAAAATCTGATTTTTATATAAATCAAACAGGGGCTTAATCTTAACACCATTCAATTTTCAATTACATGCATGCACTTTTACTAAAGCACAGACTAGCTTCTTTAGAGTATTACAAGAAATAAGATGGTACATTACTAAATTGTATGATTCAATGAGCATAGTACCCTCCTTTTGAGAGTGTCTGCTCCATGGCCTTGGGTTTTCTTCATTAACTGAATGTAAAATAAGTATTTTCCATAGATTAAGGGCGCAGATATTAGTTTTTCCTAGGATCTAAATTTGGCATGCTGTGAACTGGTTGTGTGAGGAGATGTCACTCAATTAGAGTTCCATGGTTGCTGATTGCTCAGTCTTAATCGGATTTCTTATCTGGAGGTAGCATTGAACCTTATTTCTGGAGAGGGAGTGGGATTATTATTTTTTTATTTTATTATTATTATTATTATTTTTTTCATAAAGAGACGAACACATCTGGGAATGGTTAAAGAAGACAATATTCCTTTGTCTGTTATCGTTGTGTTTGCCGGGGTGGATAGGCGTGAGTTCACATGTGGTGCTCAGCATCTATCAGCCGTTTCAGCCTAGTTGGGATGGGTCATCTGGGATACAATTTTATTTATTCACCTCTTGCATATCTGTACAGATACATCACACAGGATTTTGCTGATAGGTAACCCAGTCCATTTGTGGATTATGATTCGTCTCAACTCAATTCTTCGGGTTGGGTTGCCTTTTTTCTTTGAAGCACGATTCTGCATTTTTCTCTCTTCCTTCTCTTTCCTTGCTTGTGGTTGGACATCTTTCCTCACTTTGCTTTCATTTAACTTTCCGACATAACCTGTGGCCGTCATTTATTATTTCCAAATATAAAGAAATGAATGCTGATGTTAATTATGGTGTATGATGTTGCTTTGCAAATTCAGATATACTTGTATAACATTTGTTACTTGTACATATTAATATTCATATTTAATTATATATCAGAACTATCTTTATGTGTGACAGAAACAAGATGAATCTCTTCTAGAAGATGTCTGGATTCTGTTGAGGGCTGGAAGACTGGAAGAGGCATGCAGTCTTTGCCGGTCTGCTGGACAGGTAAGGGAATCAGTCGAGATGTGTAAGACTGTTTAGTTTTCATTCTTTCATGCTTCAGGGAATACTGCAGGAAAAGGGATTTCCTTGTTTTCTGATATTAGCTTTTGCCTGGGCAGCCATGGAGGGCTGCAACTCTATGCCCCTTTGGGGGATCCAATATGTTCCCATCTATTGAAGCCCTTGAGAAAAATGGCAAGAACCGAATGCTGCAGGCGATTGAACTGGAAAGTGGAATTGGTCACCAGTGGCATCTTTGGAAATGGGCTTCCTATTGTGCATCAGAAGTAAGTACGGAGAAACTGAAGTTAGTCCAATAAGTTTCTTGTACTTATCGCTTGTGCATCAGAATTAGGGAAAAAGAAAACAATGAATGAGCTCTTTTTTATTATTTTTGTATTTTTGTAAATATCGATACTTGCATGTTTGCTTTTCTCTAGAAAACCTGCTATTTTTTCCTTTTTTCAAGCTTTAAATATCATGCACTTTGCTTTAGAAATTGTAATCTTGCTGAGTTTTTATGAGTGTATTCCGGGAATCTTATCTTTATTACGCCATGTGTGAAATACTCTTATTAATGGGCCATCAAAATCACACGCACGCACTGACATACGCTAATATATTTTTTAAGTTTCTGTGAACTATGGCGTTCTATTTGTTTCTCATTTCATTGAAGAAAATTGCTGAGCAAGACAGTGGGAAATATGAAGCAGCAGTATATGCAGCTCAGTGCAGTAACTTAAAGCGCATGCTTCCAGTTTGTACTGACTGGGAGGTATGTCAGTTCGTTTTTCCCATCATTTAAGTTCTCAGATATTATGTATTTGGATTAGTTGTCATCAGGGAAATAGCTACTTCCATTTGCATGTCATAATACTTTGATACTGTAATGAAGTTACTAAAATGTATATGGTTTTGTCAAACTTGTTGGACCACATTTAATGTTTCATTTTCAGTGCCTAGCATATTCTGGGTCAATGTTCCTGGTCTAGAAGTTCTTGTTTCTTGTAGAAAATTAATCTATAGTCTCTTCCATACTTATTACAACTTGTTCTTGATGAGTCAAACGTCTTATATCTAGGCAGGGAAATGCAGGATTATATTGTGTGATGGGTTCTCCATCCATAGATACATTATTCTGACTTTGCACAGTTGAATGTTCTGTTAGACGTTATTTCCTCAATGGAGGATATCTGCTTATGTCAGTCAAATTCACTATTTTCTGGCAGAATTCTTCTCTCCTAGGAAATACCAAATCGAGCTTGTTTGCTTCGCAAAAGTAACTTACAGCTGGAAATTCCAGCATTGAAAATAGCCTTTGCTGGAACAATTTACTGTGGCCACTGTGTGGAATCTGTTAGCCTTAAGGAACCGGTCTGTTGAGTTAGTAAAACCCAATCTAGTTTTGAACTTCATGATCACACAGTAGTTACTTGAGAATGATTTTTCAGGAGATTAATTCCACGGTCTGGATGTTTCGGTAGCTGATTGCAACTTCTTTACCTCACTGAGGTCCACGTACATTTACATTCTATGTCTTTGTTTCAGGGAGGGTTGGGTGGATTTTTTTGGGCGAATCTCTTCTTTATGTTTTATAATGGTGACATACAGTACAAGAATTGCTCCCATTTAGTGTTTACGTTATGCTATTTTATTTACTGAACAAAAACGTATTTTAAAACAAACGTCCTTCAATATCAATTGATATCTGAGGGCTCGTCCCTCTTTGTTTTTATTTGCAGTTGAAAACTTTAGCACATTAACTTTTCCTTTCTTAGTTTCTTAAAATTATCTAATGCTGTTTTTGTTTTCAGTCTGCATGCTGGGCAATGGCCAAATCGTGGCTTGATGCCCAAGTTGATATTGTAATTGCCCGCCTACAACCTGGCAGAACAGATCAGTTCAACAGTTTTGAAGAAGCAATTGAGAGAAGTGCTGATCAAGGAGACGCTGCCTCTCAGCCAATTCTTAGACCAGATAGTTGGCCACTTCAAATTCTGAATCATCAACCTAGACACCTTTCTTCCCTTCTTCAGAAGCTCCATTCAAGGTAAATATCATATTCTTCCAGTTATTTTCATTTTTAGTCTCATTATCTTATGAATTGGTCTTTCAAATCCTCTGCTTAATTTAGTGACACGGTGCATGAAGTTGTTGCTCGAGCATGCAGGGAACAGCATAGGCAAATTGAGGTAATAATCTTTATGATGTGGGGATTTTTATTTAGATTCAAAAACATGCTATTCTTGTTTTGTTTTCACACTTATCTGTGATCCAAAATCATGCTTTTATTGCCAATGAAACAGTATATTGTTTAAACAAGAAAATAATGTCATCTGCATCAAGGCAGATAAAAATAATTATGAACTCATGAATTAATCATCTACTTAGTTTTTCTTAAGTAGAATTACTTATTTAAACTGAAGCTTTATGCCTTTTCTTTTAAAATTTAGGTTATAATTCTTCAATGTTTTTTTCCTTAGTATTACCTTAGAGACATATACCACCTTCTAAAGTGGCTTCTTTCTCTTATGATCAAGATGCCCCCCCCCCCCCCCCCCCCCCCCCTCCCNCCCCCCCCCCCCCCCCTTTCTCTTAACGAGGATTAGTTACAAATACTGAAATATGAGATGTTGTGACGTTGCTTTTTGTTGGACTAAGGCACTATGTTGCTGAGTTATCAAATAAAGACTTCTGATGACACACACAGTCTTTTAGTTACAAATACTGAAATACAAGATGTTGTGACCTTGCTCTTTGTTGGACTAATGCACTAACTTGCTGAGTTATCAAATAAAGACTTCTGTTGACACACACACAGTCTCTTCCATTTCTCTCTATTATACATGGTCATCTGATTTAGCATTGTTAATGACATGTTATGAAAGTGATATTTTGCTTTGGTGCTGTTGAAAATGCAAGCATATAATGTTTGAGTTCGTTATTTTTTCTCTTTTTGAAAGCTTGGTGTATTATTTGTTTCTCCACTTAGACCACTTAGGAGTGCATAAATTTCAATACAGAAAAAGATGCGATTTCAAATAAGTGTTCAAATTACATTGACTAAAACCTTCATACAGATGAATCTTATGTTAGGAGACATACCACATTTGCTTGACCTAATATGGTCATGGATATCACCTTCCGAAGATGATCAGAACATTTTCAGGTAATTGATGCTGTTTGTTGTTACTTATGAGTTAAAATTGCACCTTTAAAAAAGTTGTCTTTTTACACTTTGTTTGGTGATACTAATTTAGCAGTTTGATGTCCTCATTGTTCATGAATAGCCATTCTATTCCAAGTTGATGATACAAGAATTATGCACCAGCCAATTTTAATCAATAATTTCTATGTTGATCCCTGTCTCAGTTTTGTTTGAAATGTATCCTGTTGTCAGGCCTCATGGTGATTCACAGATGATGCGTTTTGGGGCACATTTAGTGCTGGTTCTTAGATATTTACTTGCAGATCAAATGATGGATGCTTTCAGAGAGAAGATAATGACTGTTGGTGACTTCATTCTTCATATGTACGTAATTTCTCTTTTCCACGATTAGTGTTACAGAATCACTTGTTAGATTCGTGCAAAGTATTTCAATATAGTATTTAGCTGCTGTCTTGGGAAGAGCTACATTCTTCTTATAAGTATTGGCACTCGTCAGAAAAATATCTTAAAATACATTTTTGAAGCACAATATGAAACCAGATAATCTAGGTATTTTTGTACTTCTTATGCCCCTAATTTTGTTTTTTCACTTCATAGCTTCATTTTTCTTAGTGATATCTCTGAACATAAATACTGTAATTGTTTTCCTCCATGTCCTAAAACTGATGTGTCATGCACCCAGTTTTGAACATCCATTACTAATACTAGATATTGAAATTTAAGTTAAGTGGTACATAAATGAATAAGTTCAACTCTCCTATGTTGAAAAGCAATATTAGGAGCTTTCTCGCCAGTCACAGTCAGATTGATCTTATTGTGATTGCCTTCTCTAAAGCTCAAGTGTAACTGACCATAGTTGCTCTTTCACTTGTAGTGCAGGGAAGGTTAATAGTAGTTCAAAGAACTGCTAAATTGCATTCTGTTATATCTGAAATCTGAACAATAATTTTGTCAATGGGAACAAGTGGAGATCATGCACAAATTGATAATTTTTTCAGTTTCTCGCTGCTAATTATTATTAATTGAATTTATTTGGTTACTCTTTTCTTTTAAACAATAAATAAATAATTTTATTGACACAATTTATAGTTATTCAAAAAAGCCTGCCTGTCGCGTTAATTTTAAGGTTTGACATATCCATATATGTTATTTGATGTGGTACATCACAACTACAATTAATAGTTTCATACTACAATTATGTTTTATTTTTTCTATTATGTTTATCTATTTAGTTTTCTTGTATAATTGTAATAAAACTTTTTATCTTTTATTTGACTAGGATTATAGTTTCAGTTTGTTTCAATTTCCTAATACTATTAGAAATAGGGAATAATCTTGCCTAGGGTATTGTACAATTTTCGTATCATCAATCATTATTCAATCAATACCCAAGGAAGTTATTCCAGTATTCTCTTGGTTTCTTATACAATTCTTATTACAAGAATTTTATTATTGCTTCTGTACCAAAATTGGTATCAGAGCAAGGAATTCACCTCAATCTGTCCGAAAACGAATGGAGGTTTGAAAAAAATTGAACGCCTAGAAGGGATGGATGAAGCTCTTTGCAACATCACGTAGATGTTGACTGTGTAGATTGTTGAGAAAATCGCGAATACATGGCAGAACAACCAAGCAGGAAAGTGGACAAAGAGTTAACAACACAGATTTTGACAAAGGAGGTACTAACTTAGACGCAAAAAATCCTAGGGTTGGAGCGAGGGGACTATCCCCTATATGGGGAAAAGACATCGACCCCTTGCAGATGATCGACTCCAGCAACAAAACCTAGGACCCATGTTGAATCTGCCTTACGCGAGAACCCAGTTGGGAATCGTGACCTTCGTGATGCCGCTTCTTTGCGGTTCTACGAGCGACGAAATGGGGGTTATGGTGGACCATGTTGAATCTGCCTTACGCGAGAACCCAGTTGGGAATCGTGACCCTTGTGATGTCGCTTCTTTGCGGTTCTATGAGCGACGAGATGGGGGTCATGGTGGATGGCGTAACGCAGGTGACATTCAACAAGGTGCTTCGAGCGACAGCGACGTTAAACTTATTGGTAGGGATGTTTGGTCGCGAGCGGCAGTGAGAAATCTGGAACGACAAATAGGAGGCTGTCAAGTTGGAAGAATTGGAAGAGAATTGTGACCTGTGGAATGAACGAGGGTGTTTTAATTTTGACCAAGGCTTCGATTTTGACCAACAATTTAATTTTGACTAGATAGGTAATTTTGATCAAAGAATTAACCTTGATCGAGGCCCTAATTTTCAATTGAGGGCTAGAGGCTTTCAATAGAGATAGCAGCATGAGTCCAATTATTCATCCGAAGAAGACAGTTTTCGACCAAGGGCTAAAATCGGGAACGAAATTGAGGGCTAGAGGCTTTCAACAAAGATAGCAGCATGAGTCCAATTATTCATCTAAAGAAAGTTTTTGACCAAGGGCTAAAATCGGGAACCAAATTTTCAAGAGTTTAAGATGAAGATGGACTTACCAAGTTTTAATAGCCGATTAAATATTGAAGTTTTTTTGGATTGGATCCATACTGTCGAAAATTTCTTCGACTATTTGAATATCTCGGAACAAAACCGAGTTAACTTGGGGATACAAATTAAAGGGTGGAGTTTTTGCACAGTGGGAACAACTTCAATTAAATTGTCAAAGACAAGGAAAGCAACGTGTAAAAACCTGGCCCAATATAAAACAGTTACTGCAAAGGCAATTTCTCCCTCCGGATTATGTGCAATTTTTGTACCAGCAATATCAGAATTGTCAACAAAACAACCGGACAGTAAACTAGTACATGGAGGAATTCTATTCGATTAAATGCCCGAGTTAATTTGTTTGAAACAGAAGCTCAATTAATTACTCGACATATAGGAGGTTTAAAGTTAGTCATTTAAGATCAACTAGCTCTTCAAGAGATTTTGACCATGATAGTCAAGCAATGAAAGTGGAAAATCAAATGAATAGAACCACAGCCCGTGCTCAAAGGTAATTTTCAACGACCAACTCAAGAAACTTATTCTACTCCAAAGATGCAACGACCTCGGGCTACAACAATAACAGTAAGGATACCACTCCAATTCAAAATTCAGCGCAGAATCAAAGTAGAAGTTCAGTTCCTATTCAGTCAACACCTAAGGTAGAAACCAGATCCAAGAATGAGCCAATAATGACCCCTATGCATATCCTAATCTTGAGAAGTGCTTTCGGTGCAATCAACCCGTTCATTTTTCAAATAGCTGCTGAAACAGGTAATCCATTAACCTTGTAGTAGAAGGCGAAAGTGATGAACAAAATCTTGAAAACAATGATTATGAGGGTGGTGATGTTATGGATGTAGATGCAAATACAGGAGAAGAATTGGCGTGCATTGTCCAATGCCTTTTGCTTGCCCCGAAATATCTTGATAGCTCTCAACGGCACAAAATCTTTGGGACTCAATACACTGTTCGTAGTAAGGTATGTAATGTGATCATTGATAGCGACGGTAATGAGAACGTTGTTTCCAAAGCAGTGGTAAAAGCATTAAATCTGAAGACCGAGGGATACCCTTCTCCACACATGATTACATGGATTAAAAAAGGCCCAGAAATTCAAGTTCTAGAGATTTGTAAGATTGCTTTGTCGATTGGAAAATATTACAAAGATGAGATCATATGTGACATGGTAGATATGAATGCTTGTCATAACTTATTGGGGCGTCCATGGTACTATGATGTCAATGCCACTTATAAAGGGCGGGATAATACTTTCCCATTTTGGTGGTTTGATAAGAAGATCATTTTGGTACCACAATCTCAACCTATGGAAAACGACTTTGCTATCAAGGAAGAGAAATCACTTTTTACCAACATATTGGGCCCTGAATTCTTTTAACAAGTAAAAGAGCCTTGCATTATGTTAGCATTAGTAGTTAAAGGCTAATCAGAAGCAACTATGCAAATCCCCGCCAAAGTTCAGAAGGTACTCGTTGATTTTGTTGAGATAGCACATAATGAGTTATCAAATGAGTTTGCCCCCTATGCAAAACATTTAACAGTATATTGATTTGGCACCTGGAACTAGTTTGCCTAACTTGCCACATTATCACATGAGCCTAGTTGAACATGAAGAGTTGCAACGAAAGGTTAATGAGTTACTTGGGTTGATTCATGAGAGGACAAGTCCTTGTGCAGTTTCTTCTTTACTCACTCCAAAGAAATATGGCAGTTGGCGAATGTATATAGATAGTCGTACTATTAATAAAATAACAATCAAGTATCGTTTTCCCATCATGCGTCTTAATGATATGCTCAACAGGCTAGAAGGTGTAGCGATATTTACCAAACTTGAGTTAAGGAGTGGCCATCATCAGATCCGTATTCAACCTAGTGATGAGTGGAAAACAGCTTTCAAAGCCAAAGATGGTCTCTATGAGTGGTTAGTGATGTCATTTGGGCTATCAAACGCACTAAGCACATTCATGCGATCAACGAACTAAGTTCTTCGTCCATTTTTAGGAAAAATTTTGGTGGTCTATTTTGATGATAATCATATCTACAACAAGAATGAAGATGAGCATTTATCACATCTTACAGAAGTTTTCTCAACTCTACGAAATAATAAATTGTATATCAATATTAAAAAGTGCAGCTTTATGATTGACCAACTTTTGTTTCTTGGTTTTATAGTGGGAAAAGATGGTATTCAAGTTGATAAACCGAAGGTGAAAGCAATAAGTGAACGGCCAACTCTTAAAACTGTGCGAGAAGTACAAAGCTTTCATGGGTTAGCAACTTTTCACAGGCGTTTCATTTGAGGATTCAGTACAATAATGGCATCTATTACCGATTGTCTGAAAAAAGGCCAATTTTATTGGGGTAAAACACAGGAAAATAGTTTTGAGACAATAAAAAAGAGTTATGCACTACATTGGTGTTGGCACCGCCTAGCTTCGAGAAGGTATTTGAAGTCGAGTGTGATGCTTCAGTTATGGGTATTGGAGCATATTATCTCAAGAAGGTCGTCCAGTCGAATTTTTCAGTGAAAGGGTTAGTGAATCTCAACAAAAGTGGACTACTTATGAGTTAGAATTTTATGCCATTATTCGAGCCTTTAAGCATTGGAAACATTACTTGATTCAACGAATTTGTGCTATTTACAGATCATCAAACCTTGAAGTTTGTTAAT
>NC_036246.1:32224915-32252082 GCF_002742605.1 Olea europaea var. sylvestris | reverse complement strand
TTTTTTTTTTTTTTTCCTTTCTTGGACAGGGTTTTATCAAGATCTCGAGAAATTAGGGCTGGAAAGTATGACGAGTCATCTGATGTTTCAGAGCAACATCGTTTACAGAGTCTACAGAAAGCAAAGGTTATTCAGTGGCTCTGCTTTACACCTCCCTCAACAATTAATGATGCCAAGGCTGTTGCTGCTAAACTTCTAATGCGGGCATTGACGCACAGGTAATTATTTTTTTCTTCTTTTAACTTTTCTGTAATACGGTTTTTGTTATTCTTGTTTCAGACATGAATCTGACTGCTTTTCTGGTGACATGGAGTCTCTATCATCTATTGATTTCAGTGACGACTTAAAAACTTTGAAGCCAATTGTATGTAGCTTGTTTAATTGTTTAGGAAGGAACCGATGTGCGATTGTTATGTTTTTTGTTTTTGTTTGTTTGATTTTGTTTTTTTTTTCCTTCCCTATTGGAATAAAATACAAAGAACAAGAACTAGTCTTGCATTTTTATCAGATTTTACATGTTAGTTATATGTTGCAGACAAACACTTAGCGTATTCAATTCAAACCGAATGATCAATCTGAACTTTCTTTTAACAGTAATATACTGTTTCGGGAGTTTTCTCTTATTTCTATGTGGAGGGTCCCAGCAATGCCCATTGGAGCGCACACATTACTTAGTTCACTCGCTGAACCTTTGAAACAACCAACGGAAAGTTTTCTTTCCACAGAGGATCCTGATGTGACTGAAAATTTGAGAGAGTTCAAGGACTGGGTAAGCTTTTGATATTCTTTCTTGCCTGTTGACTAAGTATGACCTCTATTGCTGATTCCACCTATTATGCCTTGTTATTAATTAGAGGGAGTACTACTCTTGTGATGCAAAGTATCGCAATTGGCTAAAAGTTGAATTAGAGAATGCTGAGGTTTCACCGGATGAACTTTCACCAGAAGAAGAACAGAGGGCCGTTATGGCTGCCAGAGAAACACTTATTTCTTCACTTTTACTGTTACAGAGTAAGTTATTTCAGTTTTTCTAGAAAACACTCTCAGAAGCTATTAATGGATCTACAGTGATGTGCACGTTCTCCTCAGCTGTCGAGTGCTGTTTATTTTGGTTCCACTTGACGTGTCACACCTGTGTCTGATTTCACAAAAGATAATCATTGTGCTCTATATATAATTTGGCTATTTTTTGTTCATTTGCATATTTTAGGAAAAGAAAATCCTTGGTTGTTACCTACTCAAGATCATATTTATGAATCAAAGGAGCCTGTGTTCCTGGAACTGCATGCTACAACCATGCTGTCTCAACCTTCTGGTGAGGGTATGCCACCTGATGCTACCTTGTGCACTACATTGACAAGTGCCCTCTTCTCGGCAGTGAGTGAGGAAGAAATTCTGCATAGACAATTAATGGTAAGCTTATTACTTCTCCTATTAACCAGAAAGAGATGCTTCTCCCTTTTGTCTTTTTTCAAGCAATGTAGAAATGTTGTAGTTATCAATGAGGACATCTTGGCGTTCCGTGCTTCTCTTCAGCTAGTGCGTCACATGTTGGTAGCGGCAGAAGGAAGGTGTGGGGGTGGAGGAGGTATGGTGGTAGTCGGAGGCTTGCTGTTCTGGCAGTCGTCCTCTTCTGAACTTTCGGCAACCCTATCAAATACAACAATAATAACCAAGCCTTGTTGCTATAAAATGGGGGTCACCTATATGAACCGCTTTAGGACATTTTGCTCTATTTATTGCTAGATCTACTGGAAGAACTAAAGCCAAGTAGAGCCCAAACAACTACGACAAACCATGTTTTTTCTTGGTCTACACTTCCCTCATCTCACTTGATCTAATGAAATTAAATCTCTCAATGTTTTAAAGCTCAGACCTGACATTGACCGGAAAAAGCAAAGGGGTCAAGGGTTAAAGAGTCGAACCAATATGTGTGTGTGTGTGTGTGTTTATACATAAATAATAAATAACAGAATAATATTTTTAATTGAAATGTATCAAGAGTTTTTAATTTTTTATTAAATAAAATAAGAAAGAAAAATAATTAATTTATTCAAAACCACTACAAAATTGAATTCCCACTTCAAAATCATAGGAAAAGATTTTTATTGTTCCCAGTCCCACCTTGGATTCCCACTACAAAGTCACGGTAAATGTATTGTATAAAGGGATGGGCCAACAGTTGGGTAAACAATCTCTTTAGGCCTTTTATTTCAAGAGGCTTAAAGGTGATTAATATATAATTTTTAAACAGCCAATCAACCGGCAAAATTGGTTCCGAGTCATTCGGTTAGTGAATAGACCAGCCAATTAACTGGTTTTATATTAAGTGGTTTATAGTTTTAATCGAACCGGATTTTGGACTGGTTCCTGGTTGAACAGACTAATCCGGTCCGATTTTTATAAAATTGATCACACATTCACACTTATGAACCACGACCTCTTTAGGTTGATTCAGAACGTGACACAAGCACCATGTAAGCGTCACCTCCATTTGTTAGCGTTTATGGCGACCTTATCAAATGTAAGGCGAAAATGAAGAGATTATTAAGAAAACATGGATATCTCTCCCATATGAAACATGGATATCTCTCCCATATGCCTACCAACATTCTTAATTTTGGAATAGTTTTCATCACACAACATCCAATGCTGCTTCACTTGCAAATCATGGTTTCCCATGGAGAAACATCTCTATTCTTATGAGTCTCTTCATTCTAAGATTAAATCTAATCTTTCTTTTTTATGGCAGCCTTTTCAATAGGGTACTTTTAACACCTGTATATTACCCATCATTTTTGCCCCAATCCAAATGGGTAAAGCCTTGGTTCTCACAAAATACAAGACATTGAGGAAAAAATTGCATGTTCTGAATAAATTTAGGCTATATGAATCCTTTTTCTCACTCTGATATTGTTCCATGTGCTGAAAAATATATTAAAATAAAATCTTTTATAAGTACATCGGGCTATGCAAGCTCATGTTCGCCTCTCCCTTTCCTTACATGTTCTACTGGGATCTCTTCGCTAAAAACAAATTTCTGCCTTCGATATATTCCTTTCTGTGCCACTGAAAATTATTTAAACGTCTTCAATGAACAGTTGATCTCAATCAATGGAGTTCACTTAGATTTTCAAAAGCATCTTCAGATTTATTTTTATTTTTATTTTTTATTATTTGAAAAAGAGTACATCCTAACACTTCTACATTTTGGACCCAATTAAAAGATAGATTCTGATATATAATTAAATAAAATGAGTAACATGCATGATTAGCTATTATGAAATGTTAATAGTTCAATGCCTGTTCTCCATTTGAATTTTAAAAGGTTGCTCTCTTATACTCATATGATACCTTCTCTTCAGCTATACATTCATGTCTGCGTACACGTTAAACTGCTCCTTTTCTGCATTTTCTAGTGCATGCTATTTGGTCAATTTTATTTTTATGTGGGGGAGTGGAGTTGAGAATAGTTTTTAATTATTGCTATCTTTTTTACTAATGTAATTATTAAGAACGGTATGGAAACCACAAGGTTTCACTGTTGTCCTTGATGTATCTGCATGCATTATGCTTGAGAAACGTACGAATTCCTATTTCTTTGCATCAACTGAAATCAAAAGCCTTTATTCTCTGTTGTATGTATCAATTTACATTAGTTCTGAATGTACAGGTGAATGTTTCTGTCTCACCCAATGATAACTACAGCATTGAGGTTGTACTTCGCTGCTTGGCAGTGGAAGGTGATGGACTGGGTCCACATGAGGTCCACGATGGTGGAATTCTTGGTACTGTCATCGCAGCTGGCTTCAAAGGTCAGAAACCGCCAGTTGCTACATTATTTAGAGTATGCATGTGTTATATGGACATGGTTTAATTGATCACAAAATACTGAATAATAGGTGCAGAATTTGCAGTGACTACATATAGTCAGTGTAATGGTGTGATGCTTCCACCTATTTGTACAATTGAAGATCTTTCACATGTTAGCTGGTTCTGCTTTTCTGTTTCTCACTTTTTCCCCCTCATCTTGGTACTCATTTATCGGCTGGGGGACATGAACGGAGTGGGGAATAGGCAGCCATGTCAGGAAACTGGGCTGTATTCTATATTTTGATTCCTGAACATTTCTGTTTCCACTGACTTCAAATTTTAGCGAAGGAACACCAGCTTGTTTAGATTGATTTAATCTATTAAGCTTTATTGTTGAATTTAGGAGTTAGGGAGCACCTGCGTATTACTTTCTTCAGAAACTGTTTGCGATATTAATTAATCTTTTTTTCTTATTCCCTCTGCAATTTTCACTGAGAGACATCAATGTTATGTGTCAGGGGAGCTTTTACGATTTCAAGCCGGAGTGACAATGGAGATCTCTTGCTTAGATGCCTGGTATTCAAGCAGTGATGGTTCTTTGGAAGGCCCAGCAACTTATATAGTTCGGGGCATTTGTCGTAGGTGTTGCATACCGGAAATGGTTCTTCGATGCATGCAGGTAACAAAGCTTGCTGATGTTTACTAATATTTGCTTCTGTCACCATCTATATAAATGTCAAGCTATTAGTATGCATTAAGTTAACCTTATCTCAAAATTCTGTATAATTTTTTTGTGTTCAAAAGAAACTTCTTGAAAGAATCAGCTAAATACAAGTGGATCAAGTGTTTTCCTCGTGTTATTTGTATGTCTAAAAGGTTCTCTACAGGTCTCTGTTTCACTCATGGAGTCTGGCAATCCACCTGATATCCATCACGAGTTCATTGAGCTAATTACAAGTCCTGAGACTGATTTTCTTCATTTATTCAGCCAGCACCAATTGCAGGTGAGTGAGTTTTTAGTTCTCTGTCTGTTTGAACATGGGAAAAGGTAACAAATCCTCATTTTCCCACTAGTGAATCTCCCTTTTTGGTGTTTTTAACTTTCCTTACCTTGTTCACATCCAAGCTAATCTACAAGTGGCTCCATCAAAGTGGGATTAATATTTATTCTTCTACTCTCTCTGTTTTAATTTTTGTTTTTTTTTGAAATTTGGTTTAATTTGATGATTATTTTGGGGGTCTACTTGTTGATTCTCTAGAAGGCATGCCGGGAGTTGAAATAATGGGAAACCTGTTCAAATTTTGCTTAGTTGCTGAGTGATTGTGCAACTGGACAAATAACTTGAAAACCTGGGCGAGACAATTGCAGTAACTCATATTTGAATCATTAATATGATTTAAATCATTTTCAATCTCAGATCTCTATCAATAAAATAACATTAAAATTCTAAATTTGAGCATTACAAGTTTTCCCTTTTAATTAACTGTTGGCCTATTGGGGGTGTTGGTGCTTCTCTTTCTTTCTTTCTATCTTGATGCTTCTGGTTTTTGTGGAAATGTTGTCCGCATCTGGAGATTTGCTATAGATATGTGGGCTATGATAAGAATTTGATTCTATTTCTGTTCTCATCTCAACCACTAGAGTTATTTGCGGAAGTAATTTATACCTTTCCGCCTGTAAGAATCTTCAAATTCATTGGTGCCACGACTTAATCTGCCTGACTAACATTCTTGAATGTGCTTGCAGGAATTTTTATTATTTGAGAGAGAGTACTTATTACTAGAAATGGAGCACAAGGAGTCCATTTCTTGACGAGCGAGCGGGTGTAGAATTTTGAGCTGATGTACTAAGAACTTTTACAATGGCAGTGATCGAGAAATGGGTGAAAGAAGGTGCAGTCCATGAACCACCATGCCCTCTATACTATGAACTTTTACAATAGCAGCGATCATGAAATGGGTGAAAGGTGAAGGCCATAAGCCACCATTGCCCTCTGGTTAATATATAGTAATGTCGAGTTCTCATCTGGCTACTTTTTCAGCCACCTTTTAGTACGTCTCGTGTGTGTGTGTGTGATGACAGATTAAATAGTCCTTGTTATGTCATGTAAGGGCTTGGTTAGCAGCGTAGAGAATATGAATATGAAATCTTGATTGTTTCATCTGGGGATTTACCTTCTTGCTTCATGTTAGTTATCCGATGTCGAGACTCAAATATTATCATGTTTTGATGAAAGATTTGCTACAATATATATTTCGAGTGCATTTTCCATATGAAATTGAATGACCCAAGTTCTTACTGTGGTCTATCGTACTCGTACAATATCTCTGGGTCAAATTGAAATCAAGAGTATTTTTCCGCGAGATTTGGAATTTATATGCTCTTATTGGATTTCGTGAACAGCTGTGTTCGAGCAAAGATGTTTAGTGTAGAATTTGGTGGTTACAACGTAATGATGTAATAACCACACAAGTACTTGAATATATTTCTATGAACTCTGCTACTGAGCCCGGCTCAGTAACCGATTCAGGGACAGGGGGCTGAGGTATCTCATACATTTTTTTTTTTTAATTTCAGATCCAAGGGCTGAGGTGAAAACACCTCGGCACCCTGGGTTTGGGCCTGTTTTTTGGCCTGGCCAACAACCATTTTCCTATTTCTATTATGAATTGCCAACAAGACTTGACTGAAATGGAAGTGGATAGAAAGTTTGACCAATTTTTCGTTCTCATTATGTTGCAAGCTATAATAATGAAAAATTCTAGTCGAGTTTAAGTGCACTTTATAATTGGCTTAGAAGGATATGTCAAAAGACTACAATGAACAATATTGTGAATTTTAAGTTTCAATAAAATGTGGTACAACAAACAAAAATGATCGTATCAATACATTCGTCCAGATTATTATATAAAAATTATCATATCAATATATCTGCCTAGATTATTATATAAAAATTATATTAACAATGTAATTTTTATTATTTGCACCATATTCTTTCTGTATTTTTAATGTCTTCAACTTTTGCTCATTGTCATATTTATGTTCGTTGAATTAGTCCGTCTTAACAATTTTCATTCAAGGAATTTCTTAGGAGTGTGTAAAAAAAGAAAGAAAAAAGTTTGCTCTCTTTTTTAAATAAACAAGAAAAATATATAGGCCTCGTTTGAGAGAGATTTTGAGAATTGATTTTTTGATTGTTTGGAGAAAAGTGGGGGCCATTTGTGAAAGAAAAGGTCAAACTTTACGATTTGAAATAGTAAAATAACGATCAAAAAATCAATTTTTTGAAGTGAAAAATCACTCACACCCCCATATGTAAAAACTCGACAAATTTGTTTCACCTTTTATTGGATACATGCTACAATCTGTTTTCAAATTTTGAATACGCTCATCAGCCCAACGGCAAAGGAAAAGGGCAAATTAGTAACTTCAATAAACCACCGCCCTTCACTTATAAATTCAAGTCCTAAACAGTGACACACGCCCCAACAAAAATATTTGCCCCCAAAAATTCTCCTCCAAGAAATCTCAACGAATTGGTATTTACCCCCAAAATTCTCTCCTCCTAGAAATCTCAACGAATTGGAATCTTGATTGTTATTTTGATCTACGGAAGAGAAATATTTCATATTTGTTGATTTTTGATTTGATTGATCAGGTTTGCTATTTCACATTTATTTCTGGATTTCTTTTATGTATCTAAGCATTTAGGGTTTTCGATTTTATTGTTTTTGCAATCTGTCCATCTATTCATCCACCACCATTGATGGGTCTTCGACGATCAGCCGGTCCCTTTTTCACAATTACTGGGTTGAATTCTTCTGATTTTCCTTGGTGGATTTTTTGGGTTTCGAACTTTAGGACCTTTTTCTCGTTTTATATATCCTTGGATTTTTGGCGCTCGTCGAATTGGAAAAATTCATGAAATTAAGGTTTCTAATACATGGATTAAGTGGTTATTCATTAAGGTTTCTAATACATGGATTAAGTGGTTATTCATTAAGGTTTCTAATACATGGATTAAGTGGTTATTCATTAAGGTTTCTAATACATGGATTAAGTGGTTATTCATTAAGGTTTCTAATACATGGATTAAGTGGTTATTCATTAAGGTTTCTAATACATGGATTAAGTGTTATTCTGAGGATCTTATTGGACGTTCTTCGCTACAATGAAGATCTAATGACTCTAACTCTACATCCTTAAGCTAGGGTTTGATTTGTGGGTTGATAACCAATGGGCATCCTTCCCTTATAAGATAATTTTAAGGGTGAGCTCTACCAATGTGGTTCTTACAATTGGTATCAAAGTGTGCATCCTTCCTTTTTGGCAACGTGGAGAAGGCTACTCCTAGTAGAAGACTAGTTCCGTGAGATCACTGGGAATATGGGCTGACTTGGACCTCGATTTGTAAAAGGGGTGTAATGTAATTAATCTAATTGTATTCCACATTCGGGACCTTACACTTGGTTTCTGGAATTATAACCTATTGGGTGCCCTCCATCTACAGCCAGTTTAAGGGTGAGAAGTTCTACCCGATGTTGTTTTTAGAGAAGACTTGTTAATTGTTATTTCCCATTTAGGAATCTAAGTCTTTAGTTTTTTAATCGGTCAATAAGTTGGATCTTCGACAATAGGTGGGTTTTCTGGACTTATCTTGGGTTTTACAGAATCAGAAATATAAGGTTTCTGCTACATGAAAAGTAGGTTTTCTGAGGGTATTCCGGGAAATTTCTGGCTATAGTGAAGTTTGATTATTGCTGCCTCTCGAATATGGTTATGATATACAGGTTTTTATATGTTCTTTTCAACCGTTGGTATCTAGTACTTGTTAGTAGAATCTCAGATATTGGTTGAGACAGCCTCAGATGGTATCCAAGTGGTTGGATTTCGGAGCTCAGTTTTTGCACATTTGGATACTTGTTCCTTTGTGGCATACGATAGAGGAATTGTATTTGGAGATCAGAAATTTGAATTTGATGGATATACTGAATTGTAATTTTGCATTTGGATTTCCTATCTTGGCAAGATAGAGATTATTGTCTGAATGGAAGCAAGCGCCTGCTTTGACTAACCCGTGATTTGCTGTGTGTATAGTAATATAATGGATGTCAAGGCGGCAAGGAGAGTCACTGTCTTCAATCGACTTGAAGGAGGATTTGCAAAAAACAAAGTCTGCGCCTACTGGCTATCTGGGAGATGCAATCGTGATCCATGCAGGTTCATGCACAGAGAATCACCCCCACAAACTAGGCAGACCCATGCAGCATCACCTGAGACTCATTACCTAAAATCTACCAGAAGGACTTGGAGGAATCCTAATTTCCACACTCCTAAGAATGGTACAGTTTTAACTAATGAAGGAGATTGCTCTAACTGTACAAGTGGTAAAGTTTCCCAACAAGGTGTCTTAGCAAAGAATGGAAGAAAAATTGATCGGAAGGACCAAGAAATGGTCATAACCTCCAATGGAAGTATCCACTGTCGGCAGACCATGCAAAAGACTGCTGAAGCAGTTGAATCTGATAGTAAATCTGTTCAAAAAACCCTGCCAAAGCTATGTAAGTACTGGGTTACAGACAATTGTGTCCATGGCGATAAGTGCAAGGACGTGCACTCTTGGTTCTGTGGATCTGGATTCACGATGATGACAAAGTTAGAGGGGCACACTAAGGTGTTTGCTCATCTGATAACAATGCTTTTATATTATTTCGAATCATATTTAGCCCTTGTTTGAGCTCCATTTTATCAAAAACTCATTTTTGAACACACACTCCAATAAAATTATTTTAGGCGTAAATCGAAAATATTTTCTTATTTTTTAACTACACATTCCCCAAAAAATACTATTTCAAAATACATTTTTTCCCCAAAATGGGGTTCAAACAAGGGCTTATTCTGTTTGTAATTTCCCTATGTTTTTGCACTCCTATTGGAACTGCGTTTCTTTTATACAGTTTTTATGAAATGTTTAGACAAACTATTGTATTCAATATTAACAATATTTCTTTCTAATGGAATTTTGTCCAGAACATTACAGGAATTGCTCTCCCATCTGGTTCTGACAAGCTATACTCTGTTAGTAAAGATAGAACTCTCCGCATTTGGGACTGCAACAGTGGTCAGGTATGGATAGTTTTACTTCTCTCAGTTAATATATCACATTGGGTAAATATGATGTGTGATCAATGATATGATTATTCAACCTCAATGCAGTGTGCTGGCGCTGTTGATCTCGATGGTGAAGTTGGGTGCTTGATTAGTGAAGGTCCATGGCTGTTTGCTGGATTGCCTAATGCTATTAAGGTAAATAATGTTCTTTGTGTAGTTAGTTACATTTTACCATGACAGAATTGACTTTGCTCAGTTTTTGAGTCCTTGTCGAAATTGGTTTCTTTTTACTTATAGGTTTTTTGGTCATTTAGGGATGGAATTTCCAAGCTCAAACAGAACACTCTCTTAGTGAACCTGTTGGTCGAGTTTATTCTATGGTTGTGGACAATAATATGCTTTTTGCTGGAACAGAGGTAACTAATTCTCTAGCTCTTCAGTGTTTCGCTATTATTAAGTTTGTGATTTTGGATCTGTAGTATTGGGAGCACATTTGTTAGCACAGTGTGGTTGTTTAAGCTGAGGAAGATTTGGGTAAATTATTCACTGAAATTCACATCTTGTTGACTATTATCCACATTCTGGTTTCTCATTTTTATATATCTTATGGCTCCAGGACGGTACCATATTAGCATGGAAATGGGGTACTGAAACCAACATTCCTAAACTGGCTGCAAAGATGAAGGGACACAATGGTGCAGTGTGTTCACTTCTTGTGGGAGCTAATAATAGGCTTTATTCGGGTTCGATTGACAATACCATACGGGTATGCTCTCTGATACGAGATTTATTTTTCTCCACCTCTTAGTAGAGATGAATCGTATATATATGTTGCCAATTTACCCATTTGGCTTATTGATCCATGTTAATATGTGAAATGGGAACAGTTACCCTTTATATGCAATTATCAGTCATGTTGCCACTATTAGGACTATTGTTTTGATATGTCTAGTCTTTTAATTTGTCTACTTCCCAAGTTATATTTTGAGCAACTGTTGTCAGAGTTGGAGTCCCTACAACCTTTTTTCCTACTTCCCCCTCCATTTGTTTGATTCGTTCTTTTTTTATAGTTCAATGTTTTGAACTCACTGAAGAATTTTGCTCATGTATCTGCTTTCCAGGTTTGGGACCTCCAAACTTTGCACTGTATACAGACATTACACGGGCATACCGGGGATGTAACATCTGTCATTTGTTGGGACAGATATTTGATATCTGCTTCTGTGGACAACACAATAAAGGTTTGTCACTTCACTGCCATAGATCACTAGTTAGGTTTTGCTTTGGTTCCTGATGGTTATAATAAGATAATTCTCACAGGTTTGGGCTGCAACTGAGGTTGGGAACTTGGAAGTGGTCTATGAGCTCAAGGAAGAATGTGTAAGTTAAAAACTGTTCATATACGACTTCTCTGGAATGCATTATGTGCATTGTATTGCATACCTCTGCCTGTTCTCTGTCTCTTTTGGTCTTTCAGACTTCTTACACGTTCTACATATGTTAATCTTTCAGGGGGTTGCTGCTCTTTCTGGCATGACAGATGCCGAAGCTCAGCCTATTCTTTTCTGCTCATATAACGACAATACTGTTCGCATATATGACTTGCCCTCGTTAGTATCATCAAACTATTATTATCCTTGTTGATATTATTCACCCCCTCTGTGCTGGCTTGTTCATTGTTTATATATGGTTGTAGGTTTAATGAAAGGGGCAGAATATTTTCGAAAGGGGAAGTCCAAGTGATTCAAATTGGCATTGGCGGTCTCTTTTTCACTGGTGATGCAACTGGACAGCTCTCCGTCTGGAAATTGCTTGGAGTTCCATGTGCAAAGGAATCTTGAGAGCTGTTATTTTAGAAAAGCTGATGTCTAGCTGGTCTGGATTCCTACCGGCTAAAGCTATCAGTTTGAATTTGTATTCCTCACACTACTGTGTTTCATTGTTGACAATGTTATGATCCATCCTTCGGTTGTATTCTATTCAGATATGATGTATTTTTGGTAGCAAAAGCTACTGTATGTTGTAATATATGTATGGTCAGCGAATACAATTTTTTTGTCATGAGAGAGGAAAGCCCTTGTGTAAATGTACACTCACTTCAAAATGAAAAGATCATTCTTATTTTTACATAGTAACATCTACATTTTTTCCATCATGTTTTGCGTTATGCAAATTTCAGCTCACGGTGTCTGATCCGTGTCTATCCTGGAGTCGAGTAATTTTATAGTGAATTTTTTCATTAGTTGGTCAAGCAGGTTATATGCAAGAGCATTCGAGATGCTACAGCAAATAAAAGTTTCCTTCTGTTATGTTAAAAACAGAGCTTAAGTCTCATCTCACTATCCATTAATCTCATGTACTCTTGAAACCTAATGAGCCATTAACGAAAGCCAAAACACCTGACAATAAATCAAAACGGTAATCCCTACAACCTATAAACAAAAAAGGGGTATTGCAGCCTAACTTGGAAGAAGAATACGCACTTTCTGCATTTTGTAATCTTCCTGTACTTGTATTGATGCTGCTATCCTCTTTACACAATGCTAGTAAAGAACACGTGCTTTCTTTTCTCTCCTCTCTTGGCTACAGTGCTCACTTTCTAACTTACCTTTAAAAAATTGCATGTTCTGAATAAATTTAGGCTATATGAATCCTTTTTCTCACTCTGATATTGTTCCATGTGCTGAAAAATATATTAAAATAAAATCTTTTATAAGTACATCGGGCTATGCAAGCTCATGTTCGCCTCTCCCTTTCCTTACATGTTCTACTGGGATCTCTTCGCTAAAAACAAATTTCTGCCTTCGATATATTCCTTTCTGTGCCACTGAAAATTATTTAAACGTCTTCAATGAACAGTTGATCTCAATCAATGGAGTTCACTTAGATTTTCAAAAGCATCTTCAGATTTATTTTTATTTTTATTTTTTATTATTTGAAAAAGAGTACATCCTAACACTTCTACATTTTGGACCCAATTAAAAGATAGATTCTGATATATAATTAAATAAAATGAGTAACATGCATGATTAGCTATTATGAAATGTTAATAGTTCAATGCCTGTTCTCCATTTGAATTTTAAAAGGTTGCTCTCTTATACTCATATGATACCTTCTCTTCAGCTATACATTCATGTCTGCGTACACGTTAAACTGCTCCTTTTCTGCATTTTCTAGTGCATGCTATTTGGTCAATTTTATTTTTATGTGGGGGAGTGGAGTTGAGAATAGTTTTTAATTATTGCTATCTTTTTTACTAATGTAATTATTAAGAACGGTATGGAAACCACAAGGTTTCACTGTTGTCCTTGATATATCTGCATGCATTATGCTTGAGAAATGTACGAATTCCTATTTCTTTGCATCAACTGAAATCAAAAGCCTTTATTCTCTGTTGTATGTATCAATTTACATTAGTTCTGAATGTACAGGTGAATGTTTCTGTCTCACCCAATGATAACTACAGCATTGAGGTTGTACTTCGCTGCTTGGCAGTGGAAGGTGATGGACTGGGTCCACATGAGGTCCACGATGGTGGAATTCTTGGTACTGTCATCGCAGCTGGCTTCAAAGGTCAGAAACCGCCAGTTGCTACATTATTTAGAGTATGCATGTGTTATATGGACATGGTTTAATTGATCACAAAATACTGAATAATAGGTGCAGAATTTGCAGTGACTACATATAGTCAGTGTAATGGTGTGATGCTTCCACCTATTTGTACAATTGAAGATCTTTCACATGTTAGCTGGTTCTGCTTTTCTGTTTCTCACTTTTTCCCCCTCATCTTGGTACTCATTTATCGGCTGGGGGACATGAACGGAGTGGGGAATAGGCAGCCATGTCAGGAAACTGGGCTGTATTCTATATTTTGATTCTGAACATTTCTGTTTCCACTGACTTCAAATTTTAGCGAAGGAACACCAGCTTGTTTAGATTGATTTAATCTATTAAGCTTTATTGTTGAATTTAGGAGTTAGGGAGCACCTGCGTATTACTTTCTTCAGAAACTGTTTGCGATATTAATTAATCTTTTTTTCTTATTCCCTCTGCAATTTTCACTGAGAGACATCAATGTTATGTGTCAGGGGAGCTTTTACGATTTCAAGCCGGAGTGACAATGGAGATCTCTTGCTTAGATGCCTGGTATTCAAGCAGTGATGGTTCTTTGGAAGGCCCAGCAACTTATATAGTTCGGGGCATTTGTCGTAGGTGTTGCATACCGGAAATGGTTCTTCGATGCATGCAGGTAACAAAGCTTGCTGATGTTTACTAATATTTGCTTCTGTCACCATCTATATAAATGTCAAGCTATTAGTATGCATTAAGTTAACCTTATCTCAAAATTCTGTATAATTTTTTTGTGTTCAAAAGAAACTTCTTGAAAGAATCAGCTAAATACAAGTGGATCAAGTGTTTTCCTCGTGTTATTTGTATGTCTAAAAGGTTCTCTACAGGTCTCTGTTTCACTCATGGAGTCTGGCAATCCACCTGATATCCATCACGAGTTCATTGAGCTAATTACAAGTCCTGAGACTGATTTTCTTCATTTATTCAGCCAGCACCAATTGCAGGTGAGTGAGTTTTTAGTTCTCTGTCTGTTTGAACATGGGAAAAGGTAACAAATCCTCATTTTCCCACTAGTGAATCTCCCTTTTTGGTGTTTTTAACTTTCCTTACCTTGTTCACATCCAAGCTAATCTACAAGTGGCTCCATCAAAGTGGGATTAATATTTATTCTTCTACTCTCTCTGTTTTAATTTTTGTTTTTTTTTGAAATTTGGTTTAATTTGATGATTATTTTGGGGGTCTACTTGTTGATTCTCTAGAAGGCATGCCGGGAGTTGAAATAATGGGAAACCTGTTCAAATTTTGCTTAGTTGCTGAGTGATTGTGCAACTGGACAAATAACTTGAAAACCTGGGCGAGACAATTGCAGTAACTCATATTTGAATCATTAATATGATTTAAATCATTTTCAATCTCAGATCTCTATCAATAAAATAACATTAAAATTCTAAATTTGAGCATTACAAGTTTTCCCTTTTAATTAACTGTTGGCCTATTGGGGGTGTTGGTGCTTCTCTTTCTTTCTTTCTATCTTGATGCTTCTGGTTTTTGTGGAAATGTTGTCCGCATCTGGAGATTTGCTATAGATATGTGGGCTATGATAAGAATTTGATTCTATTTCTGTTCTCATCTCAACCACTAGAGTTATTTGCGGAAGTAATTTATACCTTTCCGCCTGTAAGAATCTTCAAATTCATTGTGCCACGACTTAATCTGCCTGACTAACATTCTTGAATGTGCTTGCAGGAATTTTTATTATTTGAGAGAGAGTACTTATTACTAGAAATGGAGCACAAGGAGTCCATTTCTTGACGAGCGAGCGGGTGTAGAATTTTGAGCTGATGTACTAAGAACTTTTACAATGGCAGTGATCGAGAAATGGGTGAAAGAAGGTGCAGTCCATGAACCACCATGCCCTCTATACTATGAACTTTTACAATAGCAGCGATCATGAAATGGGTGAAAGGTGAAGGCCATAAGCCACCATTGCCCTCTGGTTAATATATAGTAATGTCGAGTTCTCATCTGGCTACTTTTTCAGCCACCTTTTAGTACGTCTCGTGTGTGTGTGTGTGATGACAGATTAAATAGTCCTTGTTATGTCATGTAAGGGCTTGGTTAGCAGCGTAGAGAATATGAATATGAAATCTTGATTGTTTCATCTGGGGATTTACCTTCTTGCTTCATGTTAGTTATCCGATGTCGAGACTCAAATATTATCATGTTTTGATGAAAGATTTGCTACAATATATATTTCGAGTGCATTTTCCATATGAAATTGAATGACCCAACTTCTTACTGTGGTCTATCGTACTCGTACAATATCTCTGGGTCAAATTGAAATCAAGAGTATTTTTCCGCGAGATTTGGAATTTATATGCTCTTATTGGATTTCGTGAACAGCTGTGTTCGAGCAAAGATGTTTAGTGTAGAATTTGGTGGTTACAACGTAATGATGTAATAACCACACAAGTACTTGAATATATTTCTATGAACTCTGCTACTGAGCCCGGCTCAGTAACCGATTCAGGGACAGGGGGCTGAGGTATCTCATACATTTTTTTTTTTTAATTTCAGATCCAAGGGCTGAGGTGAAAACACCTCGGCACCCTGGGTTTGGGCCTGTTTTTTGGCCTGGCCAACAACCATTTTCCTATTTCTATTATGAATTGCCAACAAGACTTGACTGAAATGGAAGTGGATAGAAAGTTTGACCAATTTTTCGTTCTCATTATGTTGCAAGCTATAATAATGAAAAATTCTAGTCGAGTTTAAGTGCACTTTATAATTGGCTTAGAAGGATATGTCAAAAGACTACAATGAACAATATTGTGAATTTTAAGTTTCAATAAAATGTGGTACAACAAACAAAAATGATCGTATCAATACATTCGTCCATATTATTATATAAAAATTATCATATCAATATATCTGCCTAGATTATTATATAAAAATTATATTAACAATGTAATTTTTATTATTTGCACCATATTCTTTCTGTATTTTTAATGTCTTCAACTTTTGCTCATTGTCATATTTATGTTCGTTGAATTAGTCCGTCTTAACAATTTTCATTCAAGGAATTTCTTAGGAGTGTGTAAAAAAAGAAAGAAAAAAGTTTGCTCTCTTTTTTAAATAAACAAGAAAAATATATAGGCCTCGTTTGAGAGAGATTTTGAGAATTGATTTTTTGATTGTTTGGAGAAAAGTGGGGGCCATTTGTGAAAGAAAAGGTCAAACTTTACGATTTGAAATAGTAAAATAACGATCAAAAAATCAATTTTTTGAAGTGAAAAATCACTCACACCCCCATATGTAAAAACTCGACAAATTTGTTTCACCTTTTATTGGATACATGCTACAATCTGTTTTCAAATTTTGAATACGCTCATCAGCCCAACGGCAAAGGAAAAGGGCAAATTAGTAACTTCAATAAACCACCGCCCTTCACTTATAAATTCAAGTCCTAAACAGTGACACACGCCCCAACAAAAATATTTGCCCCCAAAAATTCTCCTCCAAGAAATCTCAACGAATTGGTATTTACCCCCAAAATTCTCTCCTCCTAGAAATCTCAACGAATTGGAATCTTGATTGTTATTTTGATCTACGGAAGAGAAATATTTCATATTTGTTGATTTTTGATTTGATTGATCAGGTTTGCTATTTCACATTTATTTCTGGATTTCTTTTATGTATCTAAGCATTTAGGGTTTTCGATTTTATTGTTTTTGCAATCTGTCCATCTATTCATCCACCACCATTGATGGGTCTTCGACGATCAGCCGGTCCCTTTTTCACAATTACTGGGTTGAATTCTTCTGATTTTCCTTGGTGGATTTTTTGGGTTTCGAACTTTAGGACCTTTTTCTCGTTTTATATATCCTTGGATTTTTGGCGCTCGTCGAATTGGAAAAATTCATGAAATTAAGGTTTCTAATACATGGATTAAGTGGTTATTCATTAAGGTTTCTAATACATGGATTAAGTGGTTATTCATTAAGGTTTCTAATACATGGATTAAGTGGTTATTCATTAAGGTTTCTAATACATGGATTAAGTGGTTATTCATTAAGGTTTCTAATACATGGATTAAGTGGTTATTCATTAAGGTTTCTAATACATGGATTAAGTGTTATTCTGAGGATCTTATTGGACGTTCTTCGCTACAATGAAGATCTAATGACTCTAACTCTACATCCTTAAGCTAGGGTTTGATTTGTGGGTTGATAACCAATGGGCATCCTTCCCTTATAAGATAATTTTAAGGGTGAGCTCTACCAATGTGGTTCTTACAATTGGTATCAAAGTGTGCATCCTTCCTTTTTGGCAACGTGGAGAAGGCTACTCCTAGTAGAAGACTAGTTCCGTGAGATCACTGGGAATATGGGCTGACTTGGACCTCGATTTGTAAAAGGGGTGTAATGTAATTAATCTAATTGTATTCCACATTCCGGACCTTACACTTGGTTTCTGGAATTATAACCTATTGGGTGCCCTCCATCTACAGCCAGTTTAAGGGTGAGAAGTTCTACCCGATGTTGTTTTTAGAGAAGACTTGTTAATTGTTATTTCCCATTTAGGAATCTAAGTCTTTAGTTTTTTAATCGGTCAATAAGTTGGATCTTCGACAATAGGTGGGTTTTCTGGACTTATCTTGGGTTTTACAGAATCAGAAATATAAGGTTTCTGCTACATGAAAAGTAGGTTTTCTGAGGGTATTCCGGGAAATTTCTGGCTATAGTGAAGTTTGATTATTGCTGCCTCTCGAATATGGTTATGATATACAGGTTTTTATATGTTCTTTTCAACCGTTGGTATCTAGTACTTGTTAGTAGAATCTCAGATATTGGTTGAGACAGCCTCAGATGGTATCCAAGTGGTTGGATTTCGGAGCTCAGTTTTTGCACATTTGGATACTTGTTCCTTTGTGGCATACGATAGAGGAATTGTATTTGGAGATCAGAAATTTGAATTTGATGGATATACTGAATTGTAATTTTGCATTTGGATTTCCTATCTTGGCAAGATAGAGATTATTGTCTGAATGGAAGCAAGCGCCTGCTTTGACTAACCCGTGATTTGCTGTGTGTATAGTAATATAATGGATGTCAAGGCGGCAAGGAGAGTCACTGTCTTCAATCGACTTGAAGGAGGATTTGCAAAAAACAAAGTCTGCGCCTACTGGCTATCTGGGAGATGCAATCGTGATCCATGCAGGTTCATGCACAGAGAATCACCCCCACAAACTAGGCAGACCCATGCAGCATCACCTGAGACTCATTACCTAAAATCTACCAGAAGGACTTGGAGGAATCCTAATTTCCACACTCCTAAGAATGGTACAGTTTTAACTAATGAAGGAGATTGCTCTAACTGTACAAGTGGTAAAGTTTCCCAACAAGGTGTCTTAGCAAAGAATGGAAGAAAAATTGATCGGAAGGACCAAGAAATGGTCATAACCTCCAATGGAAGTATCCACTGTCGGCAGACCATGCAAAAGACTGCTGAAGCAGTTGAATCTGATAGTAAATCTGTTCAAAAAACCCTGCCAAAGCTATGTAAGTACTGGGTTACAGACAATTGTGTCCATGGCGATAAGTGCAAGGACGTGCACTCTTGGTTCTGTGGATCTGGATTCACGATGATGACAAAGTTAGAGGGGCACACTAAGGTGTTTGCTCATCTGATAACAATGCTTTTATATTATTTCGAATCATATTTAGCCCTTGTTTGAGCTCCATTTTATCAAAAACTCATTTTTGAACACACACTCCAATAAAATTATTTTAGGCGTAAATCGAAAATATTTTCTTATTTTTTAACTACACATTCCCCAAAAAATACTATTTCAAAATACATTTTTTCCCCAAAATGGGGTTCAAACAAGGGCTTATTCTGTTTGTAATTTCCCTATGTTTTTGCACTCCTATTGGAACTGCGTTTCTTTTATACAGTTTTTATGAAATGTTTAGACAAACTATTGTATTCAATATTAACAATATTTCTTTCTAATGGAATTTTGTCCAGAACATTACAGGAATTGCTCTCCCATCTGGTTCTGACAAGCTATACTCTGTTAGTAAAGATAGAACTCTCCGCATTTGGGACTGCAACAGTGGTCAGGTATGGATAGTTTTACTTCTCTCAGTTAATATATCACATTGGGTAAATATGATGTGTGATCAATGATATGATTATTCAACCTCAATGCAGTGTGCTGGCGCTGTTGATCTCGATGGTGAAGTTGGGTGCTTGATTAGTGAAGGTCCATGGCTGTTTGCTGGATTGCCTAATGCTATTAAGGTAAATAATGTTCTTTGTGTAGTTAGTTACATTTTACCATGACAGAATTGACTTTGCTCAGTTTTTGAGTCCTTGTCGAAATTGGTTTCTTTTTACTTATAGGTTTTTTGGTCATTTAGGGATGGAATTTCCAAGCTCAAACAGAACACTCTCTTAGTGAACCTGTTGGTCGAGTTTATTCTATGGTTGTGGACAATAATATGCTTTTTGCTGGAACAGAGGTAACTAATTCTCTAGCTCTTCAGTGTTTCGCTATTATTAAGTTTGTGATTTTGGATCTGTAGTATTGGGAGCACATTTGTTAGCACAGTGTGGTTGTTTAAGCTGAGGAAGATTTGGGTAAATTATTCACTGAAATTCACATCTTGTTGACTATTATCCACATTCTGGTTTCTCATTTTTATATATCTTATGGCTCCAGGACGGTACCATATTAGCATGGAAATGGGGTACTGAAACCAACATTCCTAAACTGGCTGCAAAGATGAAGGGACACAATGGTGCAGTGTGTTCACTTCTTGTGGGAGCTAATAATAGGCTTTATTCGGGTTCGATTGACAATACCATACGGGTATGCTCTCTGATACGAGATTTATTTTTCTCCACCTCTTAGTAGAGATGAATCGTATATATATGTTGCCAATTTACCCATTTGGCTTATTGATCCATGTTAATATGTGAAATGGGAACAGTTACCCTTTATATGCAATTATCAGTCATGTTGCCACTATTAGGACTATTGTTTTGATATGTCTAGTCTTTTAATTTGTCTACTTCCCAAGTTATATTTTGAGCAACTGTTGTCAGAGTTGGAGTCCCTACAACCTTTTTTCCTACTTCCCCCTCCATTTGTTTGATTCGTTCTTTTTTTATAGTTCAATGTTTTGAACTCACTGAAGAATTTTGCTCATGTATCTGCTTTCCAGGTTTGGGACCTCCAAACTTTGCACTGTATACAGACATTACACGGGCATACCGGGGATGTAACATCTGTCATTTGTTGGGACAGATATTTGATATCTGCTTCTGTGGACAACACAATAAAGGTTTGTCACTTCACTGCCATAGATCACTAGTTAGGTTTTGCTTTGGTTCCTGATGGTTATAATAAGATAATTCTCACAGGTTTGGGCTGCAACTGAGGTTGGGAACTTGGAAGTGGTCTATGAGCTCAAGGAAGAATGTGTAAGTTAAAAACTGTTCATATACGACTTCTCTGGAATGCATTATGTGCATTGTATTGCATACCTCTGCCTGTTCTCTGTCTCTTTTGGTCTTTCAGACTTCTTACACGTTCTACATATGTTAATCTTTCAGGGGGTTGCTGCTCTTTCTGGCATGACAGATGCCGAAGCTCAGCCTATTCTTTTCTGCTCATATAACGACAATACTGTTCGCATATATGACTTGCCCTCGTTAGTATCATCAAACTATTATTATCCTTGTTGATATTATTCACCCCCTCTGTGCTGGCTTGTTCATTGTTTATATATGGTTGTAGGTTTAATGAAAGGAGCAGAATATTTTCGAAAGGGGAAGTCCAAGTGATTCAAATTGGCATTGGCGGTCTCTTTTTCACTGGTGATGCAACTGGACAGCTCTCCGTCTGGAAATTGCTTGGAGTTCCATGTGCAAAGGAATCTTGAGAGCTGTTATTTTAGAAAAGCTGATGTCTAGCTGGTCTGGATTCCTACCGGCTAAAGCTATCAGTTTGAATTTGTATTCCTCACACTACTGTGTTTCATTGTTGACAATGTTATGATCCATCCTTCGGTTGTATTCTATTCAGATATGATGTATTTTTGGTAGCAAAAGCTACTGTATGTTGTAATATATGTATGGTCAGCGAATACAATTTTTTTGTCATGAGAGAGGAAAGCCCTTGTGTAAATGTACACTCACTTCAAAATGAAAAGATCATTCTTATTTTTACATAGTAACATCTACATTTTTTCCATCATGTTTTGCGTTATGCAAATTTCAGCTCACGGTGTCTGATCCGTGTCTATCCTGGAGTCGAGTAATTTTATAGTGAATTTTTTCATTAGTTGGTCAAGCAGGTTATATGCAAGAGCATTCGAGATGCTACAGCAAATAAAAGTTTCCTTCTGTTATGTTAAAAACAGAGCTTAAGTCTCATCTCACTATCCATTAATCTCATGTACTCTTGAAACCTAATGAGCCATTAACGAAAGCCAAAACACCTGACAATAAATCAAAACGGTAATCCCTACAACCTATAAACAAAAAAGGGGTATTGCAGCCTAACTTGGAAGAAGAATACGCACTTTCTGCATTTTGTAATCTTCCTGTACTTGTATTGATGCTGCTATCCTCTTTACACAATGCTAGTAAAGAACACGTGCTTTCTTTTCTCTCCTCTCTTGGCTACAGTGCTCACTTTCTAACTTACCTTTTGGCTGGGGCTAATACCTTCTGTCGTGCATGTCTCTTCAGTGCCATTAGGTGTGGTGTCACGGGGCTTTTTCCAACGAGCTCCGATGGCATCAAGTTTTCTCGTCCCCAACAAGTCAACACATGAATTTTACACTTACACAAGTGATGAACACACGAACTTGACTAAGTAAAAAGGCAGAAGATCGATGTAATTGAAACAGTAAAGAAAAACACAGATTAACGGGCCTTCTCAACTTTATTTCTATAAAACAAGGAAACTCACTACAAAAATCGTGAAGGATCAACACATCCATTGTTGTCTCATCACTGCATTCACTGCTCTATATATCTAGAATGCACCAACACCAAAGATTATTCGGTTTTCCAAGCATACTTTCTAGTTGCTGCGGAATGCTCACTCCACAAGTTTTGGGACGCCTATATTCCTGTTGAGAATACTGCTCTTCATGGGCAGCATTCTCTCTCTCCTGCCGCTGCTTCTGAGGTTGGTTTTCTTGTTTCTCTGGGTTCATTGGTATGGAATCTGATGACTTCTTGCGTTCACTCCACAAGTTTTGGGACGCCTATATTCCTGTTGAGAATACTGCTCTTCATGGGCAGCATTCTCTCTCTCCTGCCGCTGCTTCTGAGGTTGGTTTTCTTGTTTCTCTGGGTTCATTGGTATGGAATCTGATGACTTCTTGCGTTTGTTCTGGTTTTCGATTCTTGCTACCGGATATGGACTGAGGATTAGAACATTGATTGAAATTTCAAATATGGAAAAAGGAATGAAATGGGAAAGGATATCACCAAGCACAAAATGCTAAAAAGTTCTACCTCTGCAATTAAAACAAAACTAGAAGCCGAATACCTCTTCTCCACACCATCATGAACAATACTGAAGATAACACAAGCATTTATTATTATAAGGAGATAAATAAATACAAAACCAATAAATTCGAGGTTCAAATAAAATAGAGGAAGAAAATTACTCGAGATGTTTCTTAATCCGCTGTATAAGGGTATTTCTATTGCCTGCTGTGCTTCCTCAAATAAACTTTGCATTGATCCACTTTTAGTTTCTCAATCATACCACCTGATCCCATAACAAAACACACACCCAGTTTAGCCAACTCATTTCACACACACACAATGACAACTTTACTGCATTATTCTATAATTATGCGTGCGCATGAAATAAAGTTCAAATCTTATAAAGAATAAATAAAACAGAAAATGCATTTTTGAACAGTTTCGTAACTTTTCTGATCCTTTCTCATCGAACTATGGCAGAATCATCTCGATAACATCAGGGTCTTCCTCAGTATTCTCGTTCAATTCCTTTGCGGAACTATCAGATGCAAGAAAAGACAAGCCCACAAAATTTAGCATCTATAAACAATCACCGCACTAAGTAGAATCAAAATTGACATCGTCGTATGATACCTGCATTTGGATTTTTTCTTGATCCTTAGGTTTGAGAACTTGATCGAGTCTCCTCAACTACATCGAAATTTGGGGCAGCTTGCGAATCATCGTATGAGTCTGTATCCAATTCACAGTAATCTTTTCGCCCAGAAATTTCCGTTTGTACTGAATTCATTTTTCAGAAGTAAAGAAAAATCTTTCTGATTCCGTTTCCTCTCCATTAAATTACATTCCGTCACATTTTTTTTTTTACCCCTCCTATTTTAAAGCTTACAATTTTCTATAAAATAATATTATATATAAATCTAGAACTTTTCATTCTTTTTTAACGTCTCATTTTTCAAAAAAATACTATTTCATCCATTTTCATTACCAAAAATGGGGCCAAATGGAGACAAAGGTGCATCTAACGAGTGTCTTTCAAAATATCAATTTTGAGCGTGGCATATCCATTTTCAATGATTTTAATAGCAGTTTTCAAAATTGTCCAACCAGTATACAGAAGTTTATCCATATATTCTAAAAGTTATTTAAAAAAGAATAAAATTATATATATGTCTTTTAGTAAAATTTTCATTTTATAGTTTCTTATATGAATTTTTTCTCATAAGCGATATTTTACTTGGAATGTGTTTGATTATGAGCATGAAATTTATATTAAAAGAAAATAAATTCTAATCAATTGAATTGTATAGAAATTGTCAATTAAGTGTGTGTGATTATTTTATTTTCAACCTAAAAAATGAGATATTTGTCCAGTTTTTATTGGTATGTGGACGGGAGAGAGGGGGTATATGAGAGATAAATGGTGAATTACTTGAAATAAAAGCCTACTCATCCTAAATAATATATTTTTCTTATTTTCAAGGAAAATATGGTCAGATAACCAAAAGTAGGAAAATATTTTTCATGAAAAAAATATCAATCAAACAATACAAAGTAGGAATTGGGTTGAAAGATGACATTTTCTCTAGAAAATATTGGCAATTGAATACACTCTTATAAATAATTTTAATTTTAATATACATTTTTAAATATTTTTAATTATAATGTAATTTTTTTTGCTTATATATAATTTTTAGTTAATATAATTTTTGTTATGAGAAGAAAGAAAAAAAAGAAGAGAGAATAAAAGTCAATAAACTTGTATGTGTTTTATTAAAAATCAAAGTCCTATATATTATAAGAAAGAATCAGGGATACAACGGTAATAATTTCTAAAGTTACAGGAATACAATTGTCATTCACTGATAAATTTACTATTTAGAAAATTTTTATTTACAAGTTAGTTTTGAAGAAAATATTTTTGATTGAAACTAATTATTTTATAAAGGGTTAAATTAGATGAAAATATGATAAACAACCAAAATTCGTCGATTTGATGGGTTGAGAGAATCGAGCAAAATCGATACCAAAAAAAATAAAAAATAAAATTAGCAAGCATCGATTTTTTCAATCCCTCGAAAACAGTGCTAACCAAAATCAATCAAAATCAGTGAAAACAAACTCCCAAGTCGGCCCCTAGGGTTCTTTCTAGTGAAAACGAGAAATGTGACCGTTTTAACTTGTTGAATTGGAACGTATGAATTTGAACTTAGTTACAAGTTTGGTGAAAATCAAAATTCAATTTTTAATCTAAATCAAAGTTAAAATAATTACTTTTAATAACACATTTTATTTGTTCCACAACTTTCTAATCACACATTTTATCAATTTTTATCAAAATTTACTTAAAATCTGATTTTAATTCCCACCAAATAAGGGTATAATGCTATTTAACACCCGTAGTATTGGAGCATAAATTTAAGTGTTATAATGTGATAGATTAAATTAAAAATGAAATTATATGATTCATCTAATTGTGCCTATCATTTAATGTCACTTAGGTGCGTTTAGATAGATGTTGTAAAATTAGTTGTACTAAATAACATAATTCTACTTTAAAAGGGGTTTCTACGAGTTAAGTACTTCATTAGTTATTGAACTCAAATCTCCGTCACGTTTTGAACACTGAACTTTAAAATACTTTCAAATGGTTATTAAACTTTAATGCATTGTACTCCATCAAACACTCACCATGTTTCATTACTCACTGAATTTTTAGAATACTATATAGTGGTCACTAACATTTAACATGTTGCATTTTATCACTCACTCACCATGTTTTATTAGTCAAACTTTTAAAATACTTTTAAGGGGTAACTGAAATTTAACATATTGTACTCCACCACTCACTCGTGATGTTACATTAGTAATTGAATTTATATCTTTGTCACACATTACTCATTAACTTTAAAATACATTCGAGTGGTCACTGACTTTAAAATGCCTTTGAGTGGTAACTAATTTTTGATGTGTCATTTTCGAGTTTTAAATTCATTTGAAGTGAATAAATATTTATTTATTTATTTTATAAAAAAGTACTATATCACGACAAAAGAAAAGCTCAGTTAGGAGACGTGGCATAACTAAAGAGGCCGATACCAATGAAGCACTAAAAACAGACAATTTATAAAATTGCCTTTGTTTTTGTATGAGGAAACACGTTTAATTTACTTATTTAATTTCCATTGTTAAGATTTGGGGTTCATCTTAATAAGGTCAACCTTATTAAGAGAAGTGATCCAAAATCTATTTAAGTTGGTCAATATTTCGATATTTAACCGATATAAGATTTATTTCCTTAACATGCCCCGCAAGATGGTGGCTCTTTTTGAGCAGACCAATTTTGAAATTCGTGAGCTCATTTTTAGAGTCTTAATCGGATCGAATTGCTCGTTGGAGTTTAATAGGCTTTGATACAATGTTAAAATTTGGGATCCATCTTAATAAGGTCAACCTTATTAAGAAGAGTGATCTAAAAACTATTTAAATTGGTCAATATTTCAGTACTTAACCGATATGAGATTTATTTTCTTAACAGTCATACTCACATTTAGAACTCGAGAATTGATATTTGATTATTTCATACTTAAATGCCAGCTTATGACAGTGACGTTTGGTTACGAATCCTATAAATTCCGACCTTTATGCTGGAATAGATGCTGTGATTTCAAAGAATATCCCCACGAATGTCTTTATCAAATTTTACTAAAAAAATTACTTAAGATTAATTATGGTAAACAAAACACGTTAAGCGTCTTAATTAAGTTAATTCTTTCATAAGCAGCTTTCCCTCCTGCTGAGTGCCTGCAAAACTAATCCAAGTTAAGTTGAAGAAAAGGGCTTCTTACAACTCATGTGTAAGTCTCTTATAAGAATAAAAAATCTGAAAAAATTTAGTTTAAGAAAAGGGCTTCTTGCACTTTTTTGCTAAAAAATTCTTGCTAAAATATATTTTTCCAGCATTTTTTTTCCATCTTTATTGTGACTTAAGCAGAGTTTCCTCAATGGCGGTGGCATCATCTGTAGTCTCTCCAATGTGCACTTGGATAGTAGCAGCGGGCATGTCTGTGGCGAGTGAAAAAACCCATATTTTTAAGTCATCACACAATTTACAGTTCTCAAAGAGGCTGAGTAGAAGAAAATTGGTGGCTCAGAG